>NC_081294.1:139036066-139339096 GCF_030435805.1 Mustela lutreola | reverse complement strand
TGGAGTCCTGCCTGTGGCTATTTATTTCCTTTCTTTCTTTTTTCTTTTTTAGTTTTTAAACATGAAGCCCTTAAAAAGGAAAAGCGGGGGGGGGGGGGAAGAGGGAAGGGGAAGGGGGCTTTCTTCCCCTTATAGGTTAAAGACTGCACGGATCTGGCCGCCTCTTCGAAGGTCTCCAGTGCAAAAGGAACCCATTTGGGCAGCGAGTGACTCACTGCCTTGGTTTCTCGTGCAGTTAAAGTTCATTAAATAATGGTTTTGGTGCAAGAGTGCATGACGGTGTTCGGTTACACGGCCGTGTGCAGGCTCTAGAGCATCCCCGTTTCTGTCATGAAGGTTTGATGAAACTCGGAGCTAGAAAATGAGCAAACGCTGTGCTTGTTCTCATTCGGGGAGAGATCACCCCGGGGAGCCCTTGAGGCAAACACTGAATCGGGGGAAGCAAGAAGCCCCCAAGAGGAAGGTGGGCAAGTCAGTAAGTCAGTCACCTACCTGTCAGTCTTGAGTGGATTTTACAGCTCCCCCTCCCAGGACAGCGCTTAAACGTCTAGATCTCTCTGCCGATCTGTTTTCGATTACTTCGGATCGCTCTAAAACGAACTACAAAAACACAATTAAAAAAAAAAAAAAACTGGCATCCATCACCAGTGACCACGTCCAAGAGTAAGAAAATAGAAAAGTTGGACCCTGAAGAGCCAGCTTCATTTTTATTGTACATGAATGTCCTCTTCACGAAGAGTCAGCTGGTTTAGATTCATTCTGTTATGATTTGTAATATCTAAATGGAATTTTCTTCAAAGCGCCCTTGATTGATTGACCCTTCGCTGAACGTTTTGTTTTTATTTTGAGGCTGACAATAATGTTTGTTGGCATGTGTTCTGCTTCGACTGCGTTGGGACGCCACGGAGCTATCTTTATGAGTCATCCAACCACAATACTAAATACATGTCAGCAAAGGAAATATTATCTGAAAAGGGAAAAATCCCTTTGAAGTGCTTCAACATGCAGAGATTTCTGCGAGCTTTGGAAGCTCTGCCCGCTTGTAAGGAACGGTGTACGCTTACACATTTTTTTTCTTCTCCTTCTTTTTTTTTTTTCCCCCCTCTCGGCCTACTCAGTGCCTCACAAGACCACCCATCGCTCGAAAACAGTTCTGCTCTTTCAGCGGCAAAGTGTGTCATTTGGTTTTAGCACATTCATTTGCCGGGCGCTGTGTTTATATTAAGGGAAGCCAAACCGAGAGATGAAATGTTACAAGGGTGAAGTACAAAGTCGACTCAATTTTTCTCAAGTTAGGAGATGCCAGTGATTTATAGCTCGGCTCCAATTTTGATTTTTTTATGTAGCAGTGGAAAGAATTAATAAAATGCACAGCTCTCGGAGTTGCGGGAGGGAGGCAGGGTGTAGTGAGGTCCGGACGACTGGCTGGAGTTTTTGTCAGATATTCATAGAATGTTGGGAAAAACATTCTGCTTAGCTAGCAGTGCCCTCGTGAGACAGAATGGCAGCAAGGAGGGAAAATAACAAGATAAATGAAATTTTTGCAGCTGCGAGTAAAATATTGAGAATCTGCACTTTTTTATTGATCTTTATGATTCTATTGCCAAGAGCCACTTTGCGGTGACGAAATATGTTGACAAGTGCATATCTCACTGCCGTGAAAAATGTGGTGAAGGATTCGCCCGATGTCTGCAGTGTTATACAAGGAACAAATTGCCGTGCTACAGCCAATTCCTTACAGATAGGCTAAATTTAAGGCCCACCAACCCTAAACACTTTTATCTTGAACTTGAGGCTCCTATGTGTAGCCATTCTTCATGGAGGAAACTGGTCACGGTCTCCTCATTTTTTCCTTCTTTCTTTCCTTTTTTTTTTTTTTTTTTTTAAAATCTGTGAGTTTTTCTTTACAGTACTGAAGCCGTTATGAAAAATGTTTATTTCTCAGTGCATTCACTCTATCATTTCGGAAGGTAATCTTTCAGCCGGAGTCAAGCATTCCCCTTGTATTTATTGAATTTCCATTCATTCCCCATAAGAGGGGTTCTCTTTTCTCTTGTAGCAAACTTTAGGAGACAGGCAACGGGGAAGATTTTTTTTTTAACTTCCCTCAGTCTTTCGATCCCAAAGCTGCTTCATTTTACTGCAAATTTGGGGACTCCCAATGCCGAGTGGCGGGAACATGTGTCATGCTTTTCCTTCAAATCAGAAATTAGTAGTATTAATTTATATAAGAGGGTGAGGCACCAGTGTCTGTGATTTGCCAAGAGACAGAATTTTCTCATTAGTATGAGTTGGGATTTTTTTTTTTTTTTTTTTTTTAATGAGCCCTAGCTTTCTGTTATCTCTCTCTCATCAGCCCCAGTGTTCTGTGGAGGGACATTGTGGAAATAAACTGTAAGGCGTTTATTGCTCTGGGGTGCAGGCTCTGCTTGGTTGCTGGGAATGATAAGGTGGGGTGTGCAGATTTTATTACAAACAAACTGTTTAGATGGAGCTGGGCAGAACTTTTTTGGGGCCGATAACAATGTACCTCTGACTAAGCTGGGTTTTCTTTTGTTTTGAATAGGTCGAATATATTCTACCGAGCCTGTATAGATATCCCCAGGGGCACCGAGCTTCTGGTGTGGTACAATGACAGCTATACGTCTTTCTTTGGGATCCCCTTACAATGCATTGCGCAGGATGAAAACTGTAAGACTTTATTTTAGCTCTGAATTCACCTCTCACAATACCTCTTTCTGAAAGCTAATGTCTTAAGAGCGTTGCTTGAGACTCCTGTCATACGGTTCGCTTTGATGCGTGTTGCAAATGTGCACGAGTCTGTTTCCTCGGTTTCTCTTTCCCTCTGTTGTCCTTTGCTTTCCCACAGGGCGTCTCGACTTCCCACAGGCCTGTCCTGGCTTCACCTGTTGACGATTCCACAACCATTGTCAGAGTTTTAAATGATCTCTGGCAGCAAGGTGAAGGCCGCTGGTGTTTATTGAGTACCTACTACGTGTCTGGTTCCCTGCTTGCCTCCTAGTGGGGTGACCAGAGCAGCATGAGGTACAGCTCCTGCTCTCAAGTGATACACCATCCGGCCAGAAGCATGCTATAGGCAAAAATGAAATAATGAGAAAACAGTGCTATGTAATGAGGAGAAAAAGCCCTCTGATTGATGGGGTGTGCCTCCTCCTAAGTAGTCCTTGGAGTGAGAAACGATAGCAAAAATTATAGACCCATCCCGGAAGAGTTTGTCTCCCTAAATGTCTTAGTCTAAAACAAACCACATAACGCTCTTCTGTCTTTATGACCGTGGCCGTCGTTATCTCTAAAAAAAAATAATAATAATTTCTACCATCCAGGCAAATTCAAACCTTGAAGCCATTTCTACTCAAATTTGTATTTATGTTTTATCAATTTGGGGGAAAATATTTGAAGGTGATTTCCAGGATTTGGAAGAGAATGAGGTCATTCTGAGGGGTTTCCAGTGAGAAACACTGGTTTCCGATGATATCATTTTCCCCCCCTCTTGGCCCCAAACTGCCAAGGGATAATTGTGATAAGCTAATAATTTGGGATTATGTAACAGAAAAAGATGGAGAGAGAACAGCTCTCTTAAACAAACTTCATTTTGAAAAAGAAGTGCTATTTTTCCTTTCCCACTGACTTTCTCCCTCACAGACACACAGACACACACACACACACACACACACACAAAATCTAAAAAACGAAAAAAGTGTTCATGCTATTCCTGAGGAAAATGCGACAATTAGAGACATTTCTTTCCCACGTTGTCCTTATGTTCTTTGCGAAAACACAGAACCCTCAAAAAGCGTGTTCCTGTCAGCTTTCCCTTTCTCCTTTACCCTAACCCCAAACCAATCTCAAATCAAAGAAAGGAATCTTCCGACATTCAGTACCTTCCTCTTGCTTCTCAAGTTTCTACCAGAAAGTTTTTTTCTGCAGTCATGCTCTGGGGGAGTGTCTGAGGGAGTGCCTGTTTCCATGGAGGCAGATCTCAGTGTTGGACATGCGTGTGTGCCGGGTGTTAAATGCAGCTATGCACACGTGACCAGCACATGCCATCTCCCCACGTCTCCAGGCCCTTGCTGTCCTCACACCAGACCACGGTCCTTGTATGGAAAGACCCCAATATCCAGCCCCCTGACCTGCCAACATGGACCTATCTCCTGAATCTTGACGTACCCCCATCTTCTGGAGTATGGAATTGATCTGTAGGCATGTCCAAAATCCTATAAGGTCTTCTGTTTCCTCTAACAAAACTCACTACAGATCTGAAGACTGTATTATTATAGTCTTACAAGTTGCGTAGCAAGTCTTGCTTATTGTGGTGTGCATGTCCAGAAGTGTCTGAGAATAAGCCTATCAAAGCCTCGAGCTCAGACGGACATTGCTCGGAGCCCAAGGATGTGTTCGCTCAGTGCTCGGGTGTTTATCAGACACCTGCAGTGGACCTGTGTGTCTTTATAGGTCCTACAGATACAGCAGCCAAGAATTCCTGCCCTCATGCAGCTTACGTTCTAGTGGAGGGAGAAAGATTAATACATGACTAAAGAAGTGGGTACATATGTTGTTTGTTGGGTGGGAACGCTTTGTAGAGAGATGAAAGCAGAGAAGGGAGGAGGCATGCCAGGAGTGGGGAGTTTGGCTTTTCAGAGTGATCAGGGTAGGCCCCACTGGGAAGGTGGTCTTGGGGTTGAGATCTGAAGAGGGGAAGGGTCAGCCACATGTTGTTTGGAAGAAGGGTGTTCCCAGTGGTGAGGTGAAAAGGGTAGAGGCCTCACGATGGGGATGTCCCTGGCCTGTTGGAACAGTGTTCCCAGAGTCAGCAAGGGTGTTTTGGAGCGAATGAGGTGAGAAGGTCACTTCATTATCAGGTGGGGCATGAACAAGGACCCCCTGGCAGAAGCCTGGCTTTTCCTCAGTATGGACCATGCGAAGGGCGTTTACAGTGGAGTCTAAGTTTTGAGCAGAAGAGTGCTGTGTTCCAGCTGCCATTGTTAAGAGGATGACTCTGGCCACTGATTGGGGACCAGACAGCAAGACTTGGGGGTGGAGCAAGGAATCCAGTTCCAGGCTCTTGCAGGAATCCAGGGGGAGAGATGATGGTGGTGGTTTGGGCCAGTGTAGACATGGTGGAGGCGGTAAGAAGTGGTTGGATTCTGGATGCACTTTGAAAGTAAAGCCAACAGCATTTGCTGGCACCTTAGGTGCTGAATGAGAGAGAAAGTCAAGGGCTTTGGTCTGAGGAACCGGAAGGATGGAATGAATGGCCGCTTACTGAGTTATGAGGGAGAAATGGAAACCACCATGGAAATGACTTCTTGGGGAATGCATTTCTTACCCTTGATGTGACCTCTGAGGTGGAAGTCATACATTTGCAACCTTGCTTCCACCTCATGATGCTGTTACATAGGATCGGGCTGGAGGAACTGGGGGGTCTTGTGTGCCATTCACAGCCACCTGACAGTAGATATTCAAGAACGTACCATCTGGTCCTTGGATTCGGTGCCGAAGTGCCGACAAAAGGGTATTTTCTGGAAACACCAGATGCTTTGCCTTTTAATCCTTCTCTGTCCTAGTCTCCGACTGCTTAAAGCACTCTTGAGGTTGCTGATTATTGAATTCCATTAAGTCTCCCAGGGTTTCTGTCGTATCATTTAGCACCTGAAATCCTCGGAAGAAAAACTGAAAAACCGCAGCGGCTCAAAGTACGGTGGATTCAGGAGGCAGACCAAGCGGCTCTTGTGCGTGGAGTTCTGAGCTCAAAGTGAGGGTGGAGGGAAGTTTAAAGAAAATGAAGTCATTGATGAAAATGCTCCATGGTGACAATCCCCCCTTCCCCCCGAGGGTATTACAGGAATTTTATTTCAGTTCCTGTCTCCAAGTCATATATCTGTCATGTGATTGGCCACCCAAGAAACCAGCGGAAAGCTTCATCAGATAGCGTAGGGGAGATATATGACTTTAACTCTAAGATGGATTCTCATTCCCCAGGCTTCACGGAGAGAGCCAGGACTGCTTTATAACGTGGGCTCCTTCTTCTGCACACAGAAAATACTCGGTGTGATTTAAAAGCACAAATGTGTGAAAGGGCATGGACAGATAATTTAACAGATAGCCTTCCACAGCCCTGAGTAATTTAAATCATCTCAACTGGATTAGCAATTCTAAGACAATTTTTATCCCACTGAGCTAGCCACAAAATAAATCAGATACCTTAAAAAAAAAAAAAAAAAAAAAAGAGGCTTCTGGATACCAGAGACTTAGGTGACAAAATGCCTCAGCAGAGCCTCCTTGTCGGGCCACGGACACGCACCAATTAATAAGCGCCTCCTGGAGCAGTCTGGAGACTTTTGTCGCCATTATTTGAAGGGATGAAACATCTCGGCCCTGTAGTTTCCTTTGTTAACAAAATGGTTACGTGGCCCAAGACGCTCAAGGGAAACGTGATTTTACTTAGCGAATAATACTTCCTGAGCATTTTCACGTCTTAAAAGATCATTTTCCTCCCCTGGTCCTTTTAACGATGCAAGTACACATTTCCTCCTGAGTGGGTGCGGTGGGCTGAGGCTTGAGAGACCGTCCCCTCCGGGGGCTCCCGTGAAATGGTGGGCGCCCTCAAGGTGGGCACCCTCAAGACAAGCCCCTGAAAGCTGCGGGGCCCCAAAGAGAAGGCAGCGTTTCACACAGACCTTGGGGCTCTGGAAGCAATTCCTCTGTTATTTTCTTTTTTTTAAAAAACTAGGGTTGTAAATGTAACAGAGCTCCAAGGAGAGAGCCGCTCCATCCACCGTGGGCCTTTCCGAAGAGCCCGAAGGAAAGCCGGTGTCAACAGATTGCCTCCGTGAGGAGGAACGAGGCTCCCCAGAGCTTCCGGTGGGGGATTCGCTCCCACCGAGTGTCAAGACCATAGTGTGTTCATATTCATCTCAGAGGAAATTAAAAAAAAAAAAACCGGAATCAATGTTCAACAAGTCTCCCTGCTGCTCTTTCTGCCTTGGCCTTGTGACACCAAGGTAGAGGGATGTGGACCTCTTCGTCCCTGCCGCATTTCCCACGCTGACATCAGCGCTGCCTCTTTCTCTCGATTGTACAGAGCAGGAAACAAAAAGGGGTTCCTCTGCGTAGGGCCCCTCACCCCTGCTGTCTGGCCGACAGGGAGGAGCTAGGCCCAGGCTCAGGTCTTCCGTCTGGGAAGTTGGAGAAGCTTGCAGTATTGTTGGGTCGAGCCCTGGGATGAGGAACACGGGGATGGCAGGCCCAGGTCCTGTCCTCAAGGCTAGAAGAAGGCACGTGAGCACACAGAAACACAGCAGACACCGTGCAGGAACCTGGTGACGCGGCCGTGGGCATGAAGCCAAGCTGAGGGGGATTGAGCCGAGCGCTAGTCTAGCTGGGAGGCGTCTAGGTTCTAGGCCCCTTGTGTAGCATGCGAAGTTGGGTTTACCCTTCTTCTATAAGTCCAAGGACTGGAAGTTACTGTTCCATCTCTGACTGAGGACCCGAAGAAGACTTCCCACCGTCCAGGAAGCCAAGGAGCTGTCATCTCAGGCCGCTGGGAAAAACCGAGTGCTGCTCTCTAAAAACCAGCCCTGGCACTTGGGGTGTTATGGGGCTGGACTTTGTACTACCTGCCGGCTATAGAAACCTTGGGCCAACAAACAAACAAAGATCGGTCCAGAGCCGCAGAAACCTGTAGGGTGCTAGAAGAAGCAGAGAGAAGCCACCCCGTAGGGATGCCTCTGTATCTGCAGGGACTCCCAGCAGAAGACGCACCCCTGGAAAAGCACCCACAGCAAGAAATGACCAAAAAAACGCAAGCAAATCCACTGTCCTTAAGGATGTGATCTCTCTGGGTGTTTGGGAATGCTGAGGTGTGCTACCTAGATTGCAACCTTGTTATTAGCTCGAGGCACTCATTCCCCCAGTTTGTGGGAGAATAAGGCGCTGTCAGCTTGCAGATGAGTTTGTCTCCAGGAATTACCTTCTGCCTAAGAGAGCATCTCTGCCCTCAGCTGTGCTCCCCTTCCATGTGGTCCATGTCAGTGGCCGGTTGATGTGGGGCTACTAAGGACTGCTTCATCTGTCCCAGAGCAGGAGAACTGTGAAGTACCTCCCTAGCTCCGGAGCTGTCCATCTCCTCCATGGACATGGTCCTCCTGCCCTCAGAACCGCAAATCTCCATTTCAGAGTCTTTTCCCCAGGGACCTGACTTAGGTATTCCCAGATTTGCATTTCCAATCCAGATCTCTCTACTGAGCCCCATATTCCTGTCCACTTATCTACTCCACCTCTGCCTTTGGTATCTCACCAGAGTGTCCAACTCCGCATGTACAGCCAAAACCATTCTGCTTCTCCCCCAGTTCAGTAGCTCACCCCCATTCATCCAGTTCTTTCCAGAAACCCCAACACCTCACTCTCACTCACCTTTCTCTCCAATCAGCTACAAAACCCTGTTGATTAGGTATTCATACGTGCGCTTCTTTTCATCTCTTCTGCTACCCCTCGGTCAATGAGAGCATCAGCTTTGGCACGGACCAGTGCAGTAGTCTCCAGCACGTCACATTTTCCTCGGCGGCATCACAACGGCCCAAGTGAAGTCTCATTGGTTTTCTTATTTTATTGTTTCAGTTCATTTGTGTGTTTTGTTGCTAGGGCATTTGGTTCCATAGATAAAAATCCAGGAGGTTCTATGGACATATAAATCCCCTTAGAAGTCAGTTGATAGATCACCAGATCTTCTTCCAGACATTTGTGTGTGTGTGTGTGTGTCTACTCTATTAGATCATATTCTTCCTCACTTTCTCTGGCTCTCACTCTTCTCCTTGCCCTTTTCTGCAGATAGTAACATACTATATACATTGTTCTGTACCTCACTTTTTCATGTAACGGTGTAGAATGGTGATACATTTAGAATATAAATCTCATCATCTCATACCCTAATTTAAAACCCTTTCTTGGCTTGCCATTACTCTTACAATGAATCCCCAGTTCTTCAGTACAGTAGCCCATGGGCCATATAGAGTCTCCAGAAAGTATTTTGTGTGGCTCCCATCGTGCTTGACAGAATGAGAATTTGAGTGTTGTTGGACTGGCCATGCCCCATTCAGTTTGTTACAGATCCTACATCCTCTCTTGAGCTCCTTCCCTGCTCAGCAGCCACACAGACACTATGGCCGAGCTGCTCACATTTCATCTTCTTGCATTGTCTTTTTTCCTCCTTCCCACCTGATACCTGCACACCCTATCGGACTCACATTCAAGATCACTGCCTTACGGAAGCTGCCCCTCACACCCCAGCTGTAGCCACAGAAGTGATAACGCTTTCTAGGAACCTCTTCGTATCTCTCGTAACATGCATCACGCTTGTAGCAACACACTGCATTGTTCCCATTTTGTTCTTTCTGAACCTGGGAGATGCCTTGCAATGAGTGGTAATTGTTCACAGAGCAACGTGCAATTGATGGCATTTTAGATTTGATGAAACAGAGTAAGTACTTATTTGTAAAGACTTTGTTTGGTATCTGTCTCTCTCACTGGAGTGAAGTGGCCTGAGGCCAGGGGCTGGGGCTTCCTTATTGCTGGAACCCCGCAGCACCAGGGGTGTCAGGCACCGAGCGGACGCTCACTAGGTATTTGTGGGCTGAATGAATGTTGACGAAGGTTTGTTTTAGGGATTCTGCATATGCCATTCCCAGTCTTTTCATTAGCCTGGGTTGGAGGAGTTCATGTGGTTCCTTGACACTAGATCCTTTCAGACTTGGAGAGTTTGCTCTCTACTTTTTCATCTTTGTCTGGTAGGCGGAAGAGACTGTACTAGCCGGGTGTGTCTGTGTAGAAAGTACTTCATTGTCAGGTCACTTTGGTTAGTCATCTCTGGGCATCTTGTATTTGTCTGAATGGGCTGTCCCCTCTCTGATAAGGTTCTGTGTCTTTGAATTGTTGTAGGCAGCGGCGAGGCTGCCTTTCAGGAAGAACAGCTTTCAGTGTCCTTTAAGTCCTGCTTTAAAAAAGCTATACTTCGGGACAGCTGGGGCGTCTGGATGGATCAATCAGTTAAGCATCTGCCTTCGGCTCAGATCATGATGCCAGGGTCCTGGGATCGAGTCCCAAATTGGGCTCACTGCTCAGTGGGGACCCTGCTTCTCCCTCTCTGCCTGCTGCTTCCCCTGCTTGTGTTCTCTCTCCCTCTCTGTCAAATACATAAATAAAATCTTTTTAAAAATAAATAAAAAATGAAAAGTTATCCTCCCTCGATTTCTAGGGTCTTATGGAAATGTGTAGAAGCTCTGCAGGACAGTTTAGAGCTCAGATGCATTGCTTTTGTTCCCGTCCTTACTTTTTCTTCTCTCTGCATTACATGCTCATTTCATTCAGCAGGATTGGATTGAGTCATACTTAGAGTAGAGGAGTGTATACCAAAAGGGAAATAGTGTCTCATTGTTGCTGCTTACAGTTTAAAAGTGTATGACCTCTGCTCTCAGGCATCATAGAGAAGGCAATAAGGAGACAGAGCATAATTTAATTCCAGCCATCTGCACCGTTATTGCCTGATACTACTACTACCTCGGATCCCATATATCCCAGATTATTATACAAACTGGTGTAAATTCTTCTTTATTACCATGTTGACATTGGTCATTAAAGTTAAATTCATTTGCCCACCAATTCTCATGCTTCATATAAAGGAGATGTGACCTTAACCATTTTTGGGAAAATTAATTTATTAGGTTATTTTTCAGGAGAGGTGAGAAGTCAGAATTTACAATCTGTACGTAAAGTCGCCTTTGCTTTAATTTCCCCCAAAGGCATTATATTCCTCTTCCCACGGTGAAGCTTCAGGCTGGTGACCCTGCTCTCATGCGTGCTAGTGGTATCCTTATTCGACGATCTTTCCACCGTGCCTTCCTGTTGGTCTGGCGCTTACCACCCTGCAAGAGCTTCGAGTTGCCTGAAAATGTGTGGGTTCCCCGGTAATTTGTCGCTTCTGAATTAGTTATAAACAGGTGACACAAAACGGGTTCTGCCCTGATCTGACAATGCTGCTGTTACTTTTTGCTAGAAAACGACTAGCCCCTGTGTCAAATATCTCTCTTTACCTTTCAGTGCCGATTTTTAGAGTAGTAGTCTGTGTGCAGTGATTTTTTATTTTTGGAAGCCTGAAATGTGTGGACAGATTTCATATTGATTATACACTTTTGCCTCAGAGGTCAAAATTACATGTAAATATTTACCTATAAGATAAAGACGGACACACATGAATGTGTACATGGGTGTGTAAAGGTGTATATATAGCATGTATGTATATGACATACATGTTTATAGGATATAGTTACACACACACACACACACACACACAAACAGAAAACACTGTACTGGCCATAAAATGTTCCTTTTATTTTTGAAAAACAGCTGGTGAGCAGTGACAAAATACAAGTGTGGCCAGAAAAAAAAATGCCTTGTAAGTTAGAAGGCTAAAGCTTCCAGCTCAGCTGTCTTTAACTGCCTGTGTGACCCTGGGCAGGTGCCAGTATTGGACCTTCTGGGGCTTCAGCTTTTTTGATTCATAAGAAGAGAGGGTTGGTTTAGATCCGTGATTCTCAAACCTGATGGTCCATGAGAAGCACTTGGGGGAGTTTCTAAAAGTTCAGATGTCCAGGTCCTATCAAAAGAGCCCAATTTATTTATTTATTTATTTATTTGTTTGTTTATTTATTTTTACAGAGGGAGAGAGACAGCAAGAGAAGGAATACAAGAAGGGGGAGTGGGAGAGGGAGAAGCAGACTCCTTGCTGAGCAGGGAGCCTGATGCAGGGCTCCATCCCAGCACTCTGGGATCATGACCTGAGCCAAAGGCAGACGTCTAACAACTGAGACACCCAGGCATTCCTGATTTAATTTTTTAAGAGCCTCTCCTATGAGTATAAATGTGCATTCTGCTGCACAGACCCTAGGGTCTCCCCAGGTCTGTCAGTCTCTTGCTTTCTTTTCCCTTCCCAAGGCAGGATGGGCCATGCTGCCAGGGCCCCATAAACAGAGCTGTTCCTTTTGGTGGATTTGAATCATAGCTGTATCATTGTATCATTGTATCATAGCTGATAGAGCTTCATAGCAGTATCAAAATTCTACAGAACATTCTCTGGGTTGGAGAGTCCTTAATGGCAACAAAGTATCTACTCGCACTCCACTGAGAATGGCACCTCCCTGTCCACCCAAACATGGAGCCTCCTGATGGTCACTGCCCACCACCATTCACTCTTTGCTGTTGAACTGCTTGAGTTTGCGTGCTACATAGGCATCTTCGTGATGTTCTATGGCAGGGAAGGACAGAAGCCCCCAGGTCATCTCTGTTCTTCCATGTGGCCTTGAACCAGTGGTCCAGAGCCATGGTTTCCTTCCCACCCCCTGTCTTTTTGCCCTTCAACTTCTTCCAGTTTTTTTGGTCTCTGATTTTCTTCTCTTGCCCACCCTGTAACCTTTCATCTCTTTGACCCCTGAAATAACCAATAAATGCATGTTATCGATGCAGGAGTTACTTAAAACAAGAACGGTAGTTTCAAAGTGTGTTAGGTTCTGATCCCTTCTGCCCATGTGAGTTGACCAGCAAGTGCATGAGCCAGATTATTAGCATCATAACAACTTAAAAAAAGAAACCGATTTCACCTCTCTTAGTTTCCCTTCCTCAGAAGTGTTTCTTCTAGTTCTTTCCCCATCATTGCAGTCCACACCCATCTTCCCTCCTTCCAGTCTCTTCTCTACAGTGGTGGGAATGGTGGCTACCGTCGATGGGGGGCCTCATGAGGGACGCTTTCATTGTCTCATTTACATGTCCTAACAGGAGGTTTCAGGATGAACCCCGTGCTCCTTAGGGCGCCACATCAGTGGAGTGGCAACCGTGGCATTTTCTAAATACTGTCTATGCATTGACTTAATCTTCAGGGTGACCCATTTTACGTTTCACCCAGGACAAAATTGGGGATTTCGACTTTCAGACTTGCCAGCCATCCCAAGACTGATATAGGTAGTGGAGTTAAGATAGAGGACATCTCAACCACTTCGCCATGCTCCTGTTACTTCTAGGATTCTTACTCCCACTGGCCTCTTTTTACAGATGGGGAAACTGAAGCACAGGGAGTTTTGTGGGTTTTTTAAAATAACTTACCTAAGAACACCAAGCTAACAGAGGGCAGAGTCAAGATTTGACCCCTGGTCTTTCTGATTCCAAAACCCGAGTTGCCGGCACCCTACTCTGTTGCCCCACCCCTACTCTTACCTTAGTTGCTTAAATCACACCTGACTCAAACCCACCCTGAACACTTTTCTTGCACTCTCTGTACAGACACACTCTGTGTCTGTTTCCTAGGTCTGATGTCTTTTATTTATTTGGACTTTAAGGAGCCTCTGAGATTTACCTCCTCTTATATCCCTTATTCCCACGGTGTTGAGAACCCATTCCTGCTTGGTCAGCCCATCTCCATCACCACCCCACCAAGGTGCCAGACTTCTGTCTCCAGGTGTCTTTCACATTGCTCCCTTCATCTTTCAGCCTGTGCTTCTGGAATGTTCTGTGCTGGCAAGGTCCAGTGGAAGGCCTGAAATCCCGAGGGCCTGGATCTCTACCTTCTCAGCATTGCTCACGTTTGCCCTCTGTGGGCAGCCACCCTTTCTCTCCCCCTCCTTTGCTGTTTTTTCCTTCTGAACACCCTCTAAACCTCAGAGTCAGTGTGGAGTCTCTCATTCTGAAGACTTTATGCCTCAACCCATAAGTGAACTCTGTGAGGCAAAGACAGCGTGCCAACAATCCTGAACGTATAGTATTTGCTAAATAAGTAGGCATTGAGGGAGCTAGGAATTTGCAAAAAGCCTGCTTCCCCCACCCCCCGAGGCAAAGAGTCTAACTGTATTACTTTGGAGTTCAGAAAAAATTTTAAAATCTTGATCTGTAGGATTTTTTTTTTTTTTTTAAAGTGTGTGTTACTGTGTTTATTTTCAAGGCCGGCAAAACTGATCTTGTCACCCTCTTGCTGTTCTCCCAGTAAACGTGCCCTCGACGGTCATGGAGGCCATGTGCAGACAGGACGTCCTGCAGCCGTTCAGCAAGAGCGGCAAGCTGCCCCCCGCCACCCAGCAGCGCTCTGTGGTCTTCCCGCAGACTCCCTGCACCAGGAACTTCTCTCTCCTGGACAAGTCCGGGCCCATGGAATCAGGATTTAACCAGATCAACGTGAAAAACCAGCGAGTGCTCGCAAGCCCAACTTCCACCAGCCAGCTCCACTCGGAGTTCAGCGACTGGCATCTCTGGAAATGCGGCCAGTGCTTTAAGACTTTCACGCAACGGATCCTCCTACAGATGCACGTGTGCACACAGAACCCCGACAGGTAACCCCGAGTCTCGCTGCTCCCCACGCAGGGCGACCGCATGGCTTGTCTTCTGCCCGCCGGGCATCCAGGCGCCTCCTCTGGCCGCACTGTGCCTGCGTGGGGGCTATGGAGGGGCGGGGTGGGGGAGAACCCTGTGATGGGAGGTGTGTGCGTTCTGGAAGGGCACAGATAAATGGTGGGGCCCCTGCTGGACTTTATGGTCGAGATGGGCTGTGGGTTATGGGGAGGACTCTGCTCTTGGTGTCCACGCTGTTCTGCCCACATCCAACAGGGAGCAAAGTAGACGGCGCACGCCTGAATATCATAGCTGGAAAAATGAGGTCAAGCTCATCAGAATCCTCTCTGTCTTCCTAAGATAATATAGTTGGCTGCTCTGCTTGCTGTCACAGGCATTTCAGGGTTCACCTCCAGTGTGCCGTGGGTATGAACTTAATTAAGTACTAAGAGGTAATGAATTGGAATTTTTTGCTTAGTACTATTTTTCTTCAGAGCATGCAAAGCCATAAATCCTGCAAAGCTGTCAAAAGGAAATACCTACTCGGCCAGTGATGTGGAGGAAAACAGATGCCACTTATTCAATAAACTAATATCCACACAGAAGAAAAATGTTGACTAGATACCTCAGAGTCAAAGTTGGTTTGAAAGTTTGTCAATAAAGAATTTTATGGCCATGAACTGAGGATGAAATTTAGCTGAACAAGTGAATTAAAATTTCAGGTGCTCTGACGAGTGGCACAGTAGATATAATGGAACTATTATTTATGAATCAGAACTGGTTTATTCGACAGTCTGGATAGCTAGGAGCGCAAAAGACAAAAATCAAAATAATTCCATAAGAAAGGAGTGTGTTTTCTTTCTCTCTCCTTCATGTCCTGTGAAAAATTTGATTAAACCCCAAGTATCCAAGAATAGCCTTGAAAACGCACTTTGCATGGAAACGCCGGATAGAATTTTTTGGAAGGAGGATGGGAGACTCGGAAGCAGGTCTTCTGAATTATTTTCTTAATTTGGCCACTGATTCGCTGAAGTCACTCATACTCTCTGCTTTGTTTCCTACACCGGGCTGTCCCCTCCCAGCCATGCAGAAAACTCATCAGGGACACAGAGAGTGGAGGGGTTGCAGAGAGGGGATGGATCTCTTCTAAAATAATAGAGTCCCTTTTAGTGTACATAAGCACATACATTTATACGTGTGTATGTTTTAATTTGTGCCATTCTAGAAACCACTTGCTTAAGCATCAGAGCATTGCTGTAATTAATGTTGAAATGGTTGCATGATGGGTGTTAAGGCAGCTGGGTCGTTTTTTGTTTTTTTTTTTTTCTAGGATTTTTATTTATTTGACTGAGAGAGAATTCACAAGCAGGGGGAGCGGCAGGCAGAGGGAGAGGGAGAAGCAGTCTCCCCAGCTCCCCACTGAGCAGAGAGCCAGATCTGGGACTCAATCCCCGGACCCTGAGATTGTGACCTGAGCTGAGGGCAGACGCTTAATCGACTGAGCCATCCAGGTGCCCCAAGCAGCTGGGTCTTTATAATCTTTTACTTCTGACAGGAGAGGCCCTAGTAAAAATATCACCAGGTCTGAACATCTTAGTACTTTTTGGCTTTACAGGAGTTAGGAAAGTTTTGAAAACGTTTTCCTCACTCAGAAAGTGTTTTCTTTGAAAGTTCCTCTCTCTTGCAGGTGTACATAGAGCTTTAAGATCTATCTATCTAAAGTTCGCCCTGCATTTTCATAGTTTTTTAAATATTAAAAGATGCATTAATTTGTGTGATCGTCAACATTTTAATCGAGTGCATTCAGATGTGTTTGTATCTGCTGTATGCACAGGTGCACTGATGTCATAAAAACTGAACATGCAAAGTGAAATGAAATGATGGTTGGAAGTTTCTGGATATTGGAATTCAAAGCTTAGCTTTGAGTATGATTTCATGCTGAATATCACATAAGACAATGAGAATAGGTCGCAGTAAATAGTTACTGAAACAGACTATTTTATCCAACCCCAATTACATTAGAAAACCATATGTGTATTATGGTTCAAGTCCCTAGGAAGTCTGTCCCATCAAATAATAGTATCATCATTTGCAAAGCATCTGTATAAACTGCCAGAAAAATACCTGACAGATGGAGAAAACTTACCTATACAAAATGCATTTTGTATCTCAATACACTGGTCAGTGTAGATTCTAAGCTAATTTAGAATTATTGGCAAAAGTCTGAACAGCGTGAGATTTCCATCCTGTGCGAGATCCTCGTGGGCTTATTTGACTCAGATCCCCAAGTGTGGTGTGGCCAGCCTTCCCAGATAAGGTACAGTGGTGGGCACTTGGTGCCCAGGTAGAAGGGCAGAGTGGGATCTAATTACTCAAGAGGTGGGTTTGTACTTCTCCCTTCCCTGAGCTTTGTTGCTCAACACTTGAAAGGTGGTCGCCGTCATTCATGGATCAGTTGAATTCAAGATTTATGACTTCAAGAAAATTGGGCCCTTTATAGGCAAAGTAGTAAGGTACATTGCTTCTTGTCAGGGAGATGCTTGAATTACTCCCATTGTATTCAAATTGATTATTGGAGGTAAGGGGCAAAGAGTGGGAGATACCCACTCCCTTGGATGCACTTGTTTCTCTCTAGGTATCCAATTTGTTTTTAGCGTGTAGGACTGGAAGAGCTCTTTTCTGTTCTAGACCCTAGAATGCTGTCTTGGAACTACCAAGTCTGGAAGCAAAAGACATTCTCCATAATACTTAACCACATGAGTGAATTGCTAAATAGGAGAAATATCCAGAACTAAATTGAGGCATCAGATTTCTATACGATGGTCCTGAAATTTGGAGCCTTTTCTCTTATTATCCATGGGGAGAATTACAACTGCTGAATGTACGTATTTTCTTTAGGTATTGACTTCCTAAACGAGCTGGCTTTTCATCTTTGGCAGTTTGTGCCCATTCAGCAGTGACAAAGCTTAGGACGTGCCAGTCAGAGACCGTTTCCCCTCTGTTTGAAAAACTCAAATGCTTTTATTTTGATGAGAAAATTTTGCTAGCACCAGAGGCGAAAAAGAGAGACATCGAAGACAAAGTCAGAGGGTAAACAGGTTAGAGTTTCAAACAGGTCCAAATTTGAAACAGGCCCCTGAATCTGAGGTCCAAAAGATTTTTCACTCAACGGACAGAATATTTGGCCATGAAATCCAAGACATTTGAACCTTCATCAAAGAGACTGTATTTGTGAGTTTTTCCATGTGAGAGACCATCAAAAAGTCTCTGCCTTGATATAAAAGAAAAAGATCTGGGGACACCTAGGGTTGCCAGCATTACCATTTTTCATTACTACATTATTTACACTAAATGCAGAAAGAAATTTCAGTTGACCTGGCCAGATAGGAATTAGCATTAAAGATTAAAAACATGTCCAGGAGGGTCCGGGGACCACAGAGATGTTATTTCTTGATTTTTGTCTGTTAGTATTAAACAGACCTCCAATTTTCTTCTTCCTTTTTCCCAAGTTACTGACTTTGTCTTTTCCTGAGTGAATTCAAAGGGAAGAAGCTGTTAGGTTGTAGATCCACCAAAATTTTACATAGGAACTTCATAAACACTTGGGGTTTTTGCATTAGCTTATGACCTAGCCTAGGATGGCTTAAATCCCTTTTGCTTGAACCAGGAGGTTAGAAATCCCTTTTCTCTTCTGTTTTTCTGCTGCAGAAACTTTCAACAGTCCCACTGGGGGGGCTCCAGAAAGGGGTAAGCAACGCCTTCAATCTCGGTGGATTATTTTCGGATGACCATGTCTTCTTTTTATTTTCAGCAGAAAGTGTCGTTATAATGCTTATCTTTATGTTGCATCCTTTTCTTGTCCCCTTTTTGATTTTCGTGTGGCCTCTGTTTGCCTTTTAGCCTTCTGGGTACCCCATCAGCTCCTCACATTTGTGCTGTGTTCAGTATCATCATCTGTGATTGGTTTGGTGGTACCAGAGGGCAAGACGACCCTCCAAGGTGCTGTTTGGTAGGAGGAGCCTGGAGAGAATCCAGCCCCATCCCCATAATTGTTTCTTAGCAAGGCGTCCGTGTTCCTGTGTTCCGCTGTCCTCCTCCATCCTTCCACACTCCTGCTCCCCAATCCCAACTGGGAAGCTTCTCTTCTTTCTAGGGTTCCATGTTCTCCAGGTCCTTTGGCTCCGTACTTTTGTCACTTCCCGGAAATCTTTCCTCCTTCGGTCGAGTTGCATTCTTTTCTCCCTCCTCACAGCCAGCAGGGACCTAAGAAGTGCTCCCTTTGAAGGCCTGTGAGATTTGCATGAGGGCGGACTTGACTTGGGGCAGAGACAGAAGGTGGGCCCAGCCGAACAACATTTGTCCTGGAGGCTTCTGTTGCCGTGAATGAAAAATCCAAAGATTAATATTTTAAACCAAACCACACTTAATTTTGTTAAATGTTTCATCCTTTCTGCTCTGTGTACACCAAACCAATTACAGACTCAAAGCAAATGAATTGCACATTGTCCTGGAGGGGAATCTTGGGGAGGGTTAGTGCCAGTCACAGAGAGTGCCCGGGGATGTACAAAATTGTCTCGCCACTTTCTGTCTGCTTAAAAATGGACCCACAGTGATAAATGTTCACTAGGTCAACCCAGGCTTTGTCGGTTTTGTAGTTATTATTATTCTTTTTTTATTATTGAGTATGGGACACCTTCTCGTTTTCCATGAAGCCTTGATATTTCTGTGTTGACACTAGTCACACACAAGGCTAGGTAAACTGAAAATCATCAAAATTAAGTAATTAATTTCTCATGCCATGAACTGTGGCCCTAAACCATGGAGCTCTTGGCTTCCATATTGGATAGCGTAGGCACAGAACATTTCCAGCATCGGACAACAGTGCTAGATGTCTCAAGTCATAAAAAAGCCATGAGCTTCTTCTGGCTTTAAGATGTCATCCCTGTGTGAGGAATGCTGGTTGCCTTTCTTTTGAGAATAATGAAATGTCTGTGGATGAAGACTTGGGGAGAATCCGAGTGCTGAAGGAAGGAGAATCCCATTGAGCTGTGAACCCGGAAGGAGAAAAGCCAAACACAGCCCTCCATGATGTTCATCGTCCTGAGCTCCTGATGGTAGGGAGGAAGAACTTTGGAGTTGAAATGGATTGTATCTACCGTTTTAGCAACAATTGCTGGATTGCCGTTTGGCCTTTGGAGTTGAAATGGATTGTATCTACTGTTTTAGCAACAATTGCTGGATTGCCGTTTGGCCAGACCTTGACAAATTAACGAGAATGTTAGTCATCAGAATAAAAAGCTGAGTAATGGCAATGAATTCCATGCCCTTCAGGTGTAAATTGTGAGTCTTAACCCCTGTGGCCATTTTTTCCAAAGAAGATTCCATAGTGGTGATAGTTTTTTCTGAGCCCTGCCCTCAGTTTTGGAGAATTCACTTTGTCTTGAAATTAGGCCTTTGTCTTTACGTGAAGCCCAACAATGCAGTTCCGTGTCAAAATTACTTTTAGATTGTTTCCTTTTATTCATTTTTTAGGAAATAGCAAAAATCCAGGGAAAGAAGGAATCTTGTCTAGTTGCTGGATATGGCTTCTGTAGTTTCTGAAGGCCGGGTTTCTGTAGATTTCTAGGCTGAGAGAGAGACAAGCTGTTATTACAGTGCCAGCTAGAGTATACGTTTTAGTTCTGAATGGTGTCTAAAGTCAGCTTCTGCTAAGGCAAATGTAACCATTTTGTATAAAATCTTATTCTTCAAGGTGCCGAAGGATGAAAGTATATCACTTTGTTTCTTGAGATCAGTTAAAGTAAGGTTTAGTTCTACATTTTGGTACTAGATTTTCTTGTTGCCTTGAATTCTCGGATGTTTACTAAGTAAGTTTAAATGGTTTGTATTCTAATGAGCATGAACACACACACACACACACACACACACACAACCTTAGAAGGCTCCATGTCCAGGGAGCTGTCTTGTAGACGCAGTAGAAGATGGAGGTCATAATATTGGTGCCGCGTCTCGTGGGGCCTTGTCTTGGAAAGATCCCCAGGCAGCACGTGGTTGTTGATGATCTGGAAGGAGGAGCAGAACACAATGAGATGCAGGAGAACAGCTAGCTCAGCGTATCGCTCTTAGCAGCGAGAGGCGACAGTCATCCGGAAGTTGAGTTGACTTGTCCAAGTCCCACAGCTGCCTGATGCTAGCGGCTGAAGCAGGGCTCCACTTTGTGGTCTCCCCCTTTTCTCTAGACCTTTCCATTCAGTCCCGCTTAATGCTACAAGGTTTTTATAAAGCCGTGCCTTAGGTAATTGGATACCTAGTAAGTGCCTCTTGGGCCAGGACTGGCCAAGGGGGATGGGTTAGAGTCCTCTATGCCTTCCCTTAGGATTCCCTTGATAGGAGAATCCTAGATAAGCCTCCTTGGGGTCATTTCTGCTCTTCCATGTGCAAATCTTTGCCTTGGCGACTATTAACGTAAAACGAATGGATTGACTGCTGACTATAGGAAATAAATCTCTCCAACTTCTGACAGCGGACTTAGAAAAAAAGAAGAGATTAATTGGTTTTATTTAGTGGCTTATTGTTTATTGTGATAGCTATTAAAAATAGGTAACCAGAGGCTAATCACTGTTAATGGTCCCTTTACTATTAGAAAAATCAATTGTCAGGGGATATAGCATATATTAATAAATTATTTTGTTTATAATCTTCCATAACATTTTAAAAAGTGGACTCCTGAGAGAATTCTTTTCTTGAGGCACACTCTAAGGTCAGTGGTTACTACAAAGGCCAGATCTGGCAGGGGGACCTTTCTGTGTATATGAAATTTTAATGGCGTTCAAAGCATTATTTAATAACACGCACGTGCAATTATCAAGATTGATAAACTCCTTACCAAGGACGCTTCTATATATTTTTTGAAACTTGTTTGAGAGCAGTTAAATAGATTTCTAAATGTAAGTAATTAAAATTGTATAGTATTGAGTTATTGACCAATCCTGGACTATTAATCAAGCTAAAAAATTCTACAATCAGTGCTCAGCGCGCTGAAGCCTGGTAAAATAATAGTGTTGGTGTTCAGTGAGGCAAGTAGCCACAATTAAGCACTTCACTTGACAAATGAGCGGGTCCACTTTATTTTGCACTTAATTGAATCATTGTCCAGGCTCGCTCACCATTGTCTCCTGGCCCTTCGTTTTGGTTCCTGGTCTTTGGAGCTTGCGCATTTGCGGAAGGTAGAGCAATTAAGTCAGCATCTGCCACTGGCTTTCTCCAACTCAGCCAGGAAATATCTGGGCCACCAACCAGGACTTTGCCAGCGCCTTTGCCATCCCTCGTGACCAATTCTTAATTTTCTTCACCAGAATTTTAATAAACAAATGAGAGCACTGTCTAAGAATGATGTGCCGTAGCTTCTAAAGGGGCAGACTCCCCCAGGTTTTCCCATCCCTCCCCAGATTCTGTGTCAGTCAGCAGCAGAACTTACGCAGAGAAGACAGAATTTTAATCTATTTTATGAAAACCCCAAATTGATGTGCTTCTCCTGAGCTGGAAAGAATGCTCTCTGATAATCTTGCTAATTATCAGGTCCTTGTCACAACTTCCTTCCACTGCCCTCACATCACCGTCCTCCCTCCTGCAAACACAGTGACACCCCGTCATTTCTGTGCCGCTCTAAGTCATTGCTTGCCACCGAATTAAACTGGGGAGTTGAAGTTTAAAGAGAAGACCCGGGGCATAAATATTAGTGTGTGCGCATTTGTGTGAAGATTAAGCACAAGTCAGGATTGCTTTTATAAAGAGACAGATCTGGTTACACACTGGTTCGTCCATGAACTCTCCAGTGACCCCGAGTTGAGGTTGTATTTGCAGACCCCAAGGCAGTTGTGTATTTATTAAAACATGCAGGCAGCTTGCTGCCTTCTCTGCATGTTTATGCCAGGATCAAATCCCCACACCGTACAGTAACCTTGGCCTCGAGAACTTAATTCCTGAGAGGACAGTGTATCCCGTGTTTTCTGAACTGACAGAGATAGTAACAGATGCTCTCCCTGCCACAGAGGATTAGTGTGAAGATGAAAGTAGGTAATTGATGTAGCACTTTGAAGAGTTTCAAGTGCCACAGAATTAGGAGCAACAATTACATAGCTTCTCTTCTAATGTTCTGCTTAATCGAGCCCCAATGCCCTCAAAAGTGCGCTAATACTTGCCTCGGGTGGGGATAAAAACAAGAAAGTACGGGTTCTTGAAATGATATGGTTAATCCCGGAAAGGAATACTTGTTTGGGAATTAAAGTGCTTCAGAAGCTCTGTGAATTTTGTTCCCGTGGCCCCATGTGCGGGTCTCAGGGGACCCTGCAGCCAGAGCCCAAGGGTGCTGTTTGGAAAACTGAGAAAATGTCACCAGAAAGCTCTGGCCCTTCACTCACGATACTGATTTGCCCTGAATGACACAGACGGTAATGACCAGGCAGTCTCTTTATTTATTTCAGACCTTATCAGTGCGGTCACTGCTCCCAGTCCTTTTCACAACCGTCTGAGCTGAGGAACCACGTGGTCACCCACTCCAGTGACCGGCCTTTCAAGTGTGGCTACTGTGGTCGTGCCTTCGCCGGGGCGACCACCCTCAACAACCACATCCGAACTCACACTGGAGAAAAGCCCTTCAAGTAAGTAGAGCCTACCCGCAGAACCTCCTTTTCTCTCAAGCTGTGCAACCATGGACACAGGACGATCTTTCTGGGTCTGTTTTCTCCTCAGAAAAATAAGTAGGAATAAGTCATTTTAAGATTCTTGCTAGTGCCCAAGGATCTATGTTTCTAGAGTTTAAGCTAGGAGCCCCCACAAGGTGTGCCACCTTTGGACCACCAGCAAGCCCATGACCATCAAGTGAGGTGACCCCGGTTTAGGACATCTAAAGAGTCATCCCTTGGGAAACCTGAATGTTTCAGGATTCTGGTGGATTCTGTCCTCCTCTTTTCCTATCTGTTCAAGTGGTTTAAATCTGTGATAGCAGCCAACTTGTAGGTTTCCGAGTGTGCTCTTCAGATCTCAGAATTACTGTGTTGGTGACACAAAACTGAATGAAACAACCACACAGGGGATACATCTGAATTCTTGAGGATTCAGAGAATGTGGAAAAAGGTAGGACTAAACTCCAAGGACTTTGCAAGGTAAGAGCTCCCCAGAGAGAGATTGTTCTAGATACAGCTCAATCATAAAAACAGCAGACATTTGAATCGTGCAAGATGGTCTGTTCCTTCACTCACTCATCTGTTTTTGTATGTGCTGTTCATTCAGCAAATATTTATTGAGTGTCTGCTTTGGTGCTGGGTACCCAGCTAGGTGTAAAAGATATAAAGGTGAATGAGATTCACTCCCCCAGTCTTCCACATCATTTATGGGGGAGCCCAATTAATAAGCAAGTATTACAACATAGGATGAAAAGTATGAAAGTGAAGAACAGTAAGCTATATTCATACAGTGCTGCAGGGTAGCCCAGGAATGGGAGTTCTCTGTGCTGTCTGGTGGACATGATGTTTAAGATGGGTTTTGAAGGATGAGTAGGAGTTTTCCAGGCATACAAAGGAGAGAGGCATTTCTGGCAGCCCACACAACATGTGGAAAGGCTTGGGAGTGAGAACCAATACTTTTGACTTGGTCAGTTGTATCAGAGGATCTTCCGGTGTCTCTGTGATCAACTCTTTTCTCTTCACCCCTCCACATATCTCTATTCATTTGCCATCTTGGTTTTTCCTGGCTGGGAAGGAAAATTTGAAGAACAGAGATGTAGACTATTTACTTTCTATAAGACAAGATCAAGCAAGAAGAGAAATAATTCAGGCAGTGGGAGACAAATCCACTTGCTCCGTCTCAGCCAACGAGTCTTTGTAGAGTCTAATAGCCCATGATCTCCCTTTTGGACTTGTTGGTGTGGTCTGTTGTTGTCCCGGTGTTCGGCCTGAGGCTCAGCTTGTCTCAGGGTAGCAGAGTCTGCTGGCCTGGGTCTTGCCTGCCTCGGTGTCTGCCACCAGAGGGAAGAACTCATAAAAGCTGTCATCTTCACTTACCTCCCCACAATTTAGTTACCTTTATTCATTATCCTTAACTAGTTTCATCATGGTTTAATTTATGATATTGATAATCAAATGAGTTTTAATTTTTGTCTGTGTACATGGGTGCAGGTTGTACACTGCACAAAAACTTTTGACTAAGGGGACAGGAAGAGGTCAAAAATCAAACCTGCACTGTACCAGCCAGGTTGGACCTTCTGGGGGTTCTGAGAGCCCAAAGGGACTGCTTTTTTGCAATCTACCCTAGGGGCCAGTGGTTAGCGCAGATGCTAGAGTTCCTGTCACAGGTGTTTTCATCCCGCACTGTGGACTTTGTCATTGCCCTCAGGCCTGACCCACAGATTCTGGCTTCATGACTACTCTGGATGGGGAAAAGGGCAGTCACCCAAGTGCCAAGCCTTGGAGCAGGAAAGCTTCTCAAAAGCAAAGGTGCTGGAGGATTGACGATCCTTCTGGCCCCTTACGTTGGAGAGGGCAACCCGACGGAGAGAGTGCCAGGAATCAGATTGATTTTGATCTTGTTGCTCTGTAAATAGATTTTAGTAATTAATTGAAGAGGTTTCAGGGTCAAAATGGGAAATAGATTTCTATTAATGTTAAGGTGTTACTTATGTGTAACCTCGTTGACTCCACTCAATTTTTTTCCTCTAACATCCTGTTTTTGTCATGTTTCCAATAGAGTTGCCATTTTAACTTTAATTCATCAGATTAATATTTGAGGGGCTTTAATAATTGCATCTTTTTCCTTTCTTAAAGTATGTTTTTTGTGACCATCACCTAATTTCACTGAGAGAACAAATTAAGAAAATCATATGGTTTGGTTGAATTAGATTCTAGCTACACGCTCTAGTTCCTTCTGCTTCTACTCATATTCAGGTGGCTACATGCTGTATGTAGGGTGGGGTGGGTTTTATTTCTTTTGATTCATCAAAGATATATTCCCAGGGGAGACCCAAGTGTATGGTCATGTAAATAGTGCAAGTTTTAAACATCTTCTAGGAAATGGAAAGCTCAGCCTTTCAGTATATACAATCAGACCATCCAGGATTGAACTATCCCAAGGGAGTTTTGGGAAGCTTCTCACCATAGCTCATGGATCTCCATCCCACGGACATTTGTAAATATTATGAATATACCCTTTTTACAAGCTCATAAAAGAAACATTCAAAAAAACTTTTGTTGCCGATTAGTCAATAAAACGAATTTTGCCACCACAGTTAATTTTACTATTTCAACTAATGGGTATTGGCTTAAACAATGTTACAAAGGAGGGGAAGGACCTCATAAAGATGTAGACCCCTAAAGTGTATGCCTCGGTCAGCTTCCACGGAGATGCCCCAAATGGCTCAGCCCCCAGATTGTCCCACCCACCATGGCCCCAGAGGCTTTCACAGAATTCGCAGGAGCCTGCCACAACAAGGGAGGGCCCTTTCCAACATCTGAAATCTTCTGCTGGGATGTGGGTGTCAGCAGATCAAGATTATTGCCATCCAAAGAAGGCTGGAGAAGATCTGGCATTAAGAGATCAGAGTCTCGGTCCAGGCTTTGCCTCGTGATCTGGTTGGCTGAGATCCCACCGGAATCCACTCCACCCCCAAAGCAGCAGGTTGGTCACTGGCCTGTTGGCAGGTGACTTGACTGTCTTGGTGGGACTGGAAGTCATTGACAGCAAAGGAACAAAAGCAAGGAAAAAGGAAGAATATTAATTGGCATCTCCAACTTACTCTTTCTAGTGAGGACTCCTTTCTCCTTCCCTGTTCCTAAACATAACCTCTGAAGATTTCAGACAGGCACTGCTCTCTGCTCTGCTCTGTCTGGATCCTTGTAAATTCCTCTGTGCTCAGCTTTGGAGCATGGGAAGACCAGGACTTCCCATATGAAAGGCTCTTCTCTGCATGTTTGTAAAAAGCAGGGGAAAATACTCATCAGTACATCTTTGCCTAAAGTAAAGAGTGGCTCATTATAAAATTAAAAAAAAAAAAATCCAAGGATATTCCAAAGAGCATCTGATATTTTTAACAAGACTTAGGCAACAGAGCATATGAAAAGAGCACATCAGTAAATCGGCATTGAGCACTTTGTATCCCCAAGCCCTGCACAGGCTGGTTCAGTCCAAGACATATTTGGTGACAGGCCGCAGAGGCACAGAGGAAAGCTTCTTGAAGGTTTTCTTTGTAATGGAACTTGGTGTCATTTCGGCATCTGTCAATTTCCGCTGGTAATTGTTAGGCTCCCGGACCGATAATCCAGCCAACCATCACATAAAGCAAAGAATGACTTCAAATCTAAAAGGAAATCAAATCTAACTAAGATACCCAAACTGGTAGCGAGTTGGAGGCTTTCTATGTCCTGAAGTATTCAGATCTCTTTCCACTTCAGTGTCCCTGCGATAGCCCCTGGAAGCCTGTGACATCAGCGCAGAGAGGAAGACCCCTGCGCAGGAGCCTTCCTTTGCTCTTGGCTCATTACCCCCATCTCTCCTTCCTTCTTATTCTGCTATGCCGCATGAAGTTCAGGATCAGAGGCCCCCAGGCCCCCATCTGGGTTGGACCTCAGGGTTCATTAGATGCCAACTCAGACAAAGTCTAGCTCTGACTTGCCGCCCCAGGCTTTTGCATGAAGTATGGCTTTCTGAGGAGTTTTATTCAACTATAAAAAGACCTCAGGAAGAGAACTTTTCTAAAATGAAAAGTAATGAATGTAAAATGGAGGCTCTTCCTTTATTTTAAAATAATATTTTTTTCAGGGCCCCTGGGTGGCTCAGTGGGTTAGGCCTCTGCCTTCTGCTCAGGTCATGATCTCAGGGTCCTGGGATCAGGTCCCGCATCGGGCTCTCTGCTCGGTGGGGAGCCTGCTTCCTCCTCTCTCTCTCTGCCTGCCTCTCTGCCTGGTTGTGGTTTCTCTCTGTCTGTCAAATGAATAAATAAAATCTTTAAAAAAAGAAAAAGAATATTTTTTTCTATCTATTTCTCTCCACTTTCATAGTGGGTTGATAAGAAACCAGCCCACACAGGTACACACATCTGCATGTGTTTTCATTCGCACTTGGAGGAGGTGACCCTGGAGGTGATTTTTCAGTGAGCATCTCGGGAGCCCGAAAGCGTGGACTTTGTAGATTTCCGATTCCGGGGGTGTAACTATCTGTGTGGCCACTTAGGCAAACAGCTAGAGAAAAGCCTAACTCGCCTCGGAAAGTCTCTGTCTAATCTAGGTATTTAATTATCACATAGAGACGTACACTTGGCCTTATATGAAGCACAGAACTTCCTATGTCTGATTCTTTTTTTCAAATACCCAGGATGAGAAGTGCAGAAACACAACCCCAGGTCAATGGTCTTTCCTTGTAAGTGTTCCAGCAATTCTCTTTGAAGTGGATTCTAAAGCTTCAGAATTTTTTTTTTTTTTACAAAGTAATATAATAATGTGAAAGTTTCTCAGCCGTGAAAGGTAGTATATTTGGACACACTGATCCAGTAACTAATCAGTTTTCTAATAAACAATCAGCAATTCGCTAACATGTCATCAGCACCTCGGGAGGCTCTGGAGAGAGGATGAGCTGCCCATGGACGTTAATGAATACACCAAAAATCATTAGCTGATCAATACTTCTGAGTTATTTTCATTGAGCTGATAGGTCTGATACATTAAAGCTGACATTATACATTTGTCAAGATCACAGTGCAGTTTTTAACAGTGGAACAGGCTGCTAAAAATATTCCTGGGAAGACAATCAAAGAAACACAACTTCTTCACCCTGACACATGCAGCTGGCACGGGAGCCCTGGAAAATCCCAGTGTGACGGTCAAGCCCCCAGCCTCCCAACATTAAAAAATAGACAAGAACACCCCAAAGTGGAGGGACGTGTTTTTTTTTTTTTTTTTTTTTTTTTTTCCTTTTAGGTAAAGGCACTTTGTAGGGTGGACTAAAAAAAGTCGGGGAGGGAAGAGAGGACTATTCCCCAGATAACAGGGCATGTGGCACACAATGGAGTGGTGAAGGCTTTAGAGGTCTCGAGAGCTCTGCCCCAACTCCATAGCTCTGCCCCAACCCTCAGGGACCTGAGACCGAAGGTTGTGTTATTTTCAAGAGGGACAAGTATCTGCAGGGCTCCTGAATATCCTTTTCTTCAAAGGATTGAGGAGAAGACATTAAGGGGATGATGTGGTGGCCACAGTACCTCACCCCGCCAACTGCCGCAGGTCTCGGCCAGTGCTCCAGGCAGCCCAGATGTGGAGGGCAGTGACAAGAAGGCACAGTTTGTGCCTTGCTGCACTAGTTTGCGTGTGTGCATAACCAGAGACAACCAGTCAGGAGTCATAGCCACCGCGGGAAAGCTGGAAGCCACCACTGGACGTGTGTGCACATGCACACGTGTTAGTTTCTTTGTGGCTTGAGCAGCCATTGAACTAGTGAGTGGGTTGCGTGGGAGATGGGTCGAACTCAGCGTCGCTAGGTTACAATTTTTTTGTTGTTGTGTAAGTTGAAGACAGGAGCTTTTCCAGAAAGGAGGATGCCAGTTTTCTCCTCATCAGACACACTGACTCCCTAATTATGGCTTCCAGGGTCATTCTTGCCTGTACCTTTTTGGGAGGTGGATTTCTTCTGGCTGATGGTGAATTCGTCTCTCTCCAACCCCACGCTATAGACAACTCTTTTAGCCTCCCCCCCCGCCAATTGTGGCTGCTTGGTGATACTTGTACACCAAAGCAGCCACCCACCCCCACTGCCCATAGTCACGCAGACTGACTTCGCGCTCCCTCCGCCGTCCACATTCGGAGGGGATGGCCCTTGAGCCGCTGTGCCTGCTCGGAGGACAATTCCCCCATTTTAAATTAGCAGCAGGTGAAATTCTATTTGTCGTCCATTTCTCTTTGGGGTTACGGAGCAGAAAACTGCAGACAAGCTGCGGCTTTGATGGCTCACTCCTAAAAATCTCTTTTTGTTCTTTATCTATTTGAACTGACAGTGATCAGAGCTGCAGCAGGACAGGGCTCTCTGGAGAAATCACCTTCCCCCTGCCTATTGACAGATCCCTCTGTTCCGCACCAGACGGGCTTTGTCCCGTCCTGGCCCTCCGGGCCTGGGAAGGAGCCACCAATTAAACCTCTCGAGCCGGTAAAATCGGAAGCCACTTTGGAGTGTCGGTTCTCATTAGGCAGGATGAGAGGAAGCCCATCACCCTGCAGGCCCCACTCCCCGGTCTCAATTTTCTCTCTTGCCTCCACTAGGTGCGAGAGGTGTGAAAGGAGCTTCACGCAGGCCACGCAGCTGAGCCGGCACCAGCGGATGCCCAATGAGTGCAAGCCAATAACCGAGAGCCCAGAATCAATTGAAGTGGATTAACTGATTGACTGGTTGGAATTAAACTGCAAGGGAAGTCATGATTAAATGTCATGGACACTTAAGCAAAACCAAAGATTTCCTCTGAGCAACTTTCAATCAGTCCCAGAAAACCAAAAGCAGTAATAAAATAAGTAAGATGTTAAGAGATATTGATCCTGGCGTGGAAGTCCGACCAGGACAGAGATTATTTATTTATGACTAGGGATGAGACTCGTTTCAGTGGATGACTGACCTGGGACCACTCCCGTGTCCGGTCCCACCGTGTATTTGCTTTGTTTCTAAAAAGCTTTTTTAAACTGTTATTTAATACCAAAGGGAGGAATCCTGTGGGTTCTTCTGCCCACGCTTGTGACTGGGAATGCACAGGGACTTCTTTCTCATTGCACCTTTTTTTAGTAGCATGATTCAAGGGGACCCATTGTATGGCAGCTCCCCCCAGCCCCCCTTCCTGCCTCTTGGGTTCAAGGTGGGGAGGGGGCCGATGCGGCTTCCCCACCGGACCGCGGAACCAGACGCCAGAGCCTCCATTAGGTCAATGCCACCGTGGGCCCCGAGGCTGGTGCGCTTCTGTGTTTTCCTACGCACTTTTTATGCCACTCCTTCCCTCCGCCGGCCTGGTCTTGATGCAGATGAGCCTGGAAGAGGCAGAAGATGGTTCGGTTTCAGAATTCAAGGAGAAGTGGGGACCTGCCTTTGGCCTGTCAGGATCTCAAAAACATTGAAAATGTACAGAGCTTCATAATACAGTATATTGTTCCGAAGCAGCTAGTCGAGAAGAGTTTGTTTTCAGTACCGTTTTAGCTTAAAAAAACAAAACACAAAAAATAAAGTGCTTCGGTCTGAAGCTGAAATAGAAGGTATGAGGCTTCAAGGAATTTTTTTGTCGTGTCTATGAAGGTGTTGAATGTGTGAGCAGGACGGGTGCCCAGCCCCATTGCCAGCGCCCTGTGGAGGCCCTTTCCTCTTCCTTCCTCCCGTAGGTGAAGCCTGGGAGACCTCTTTCCTCCCTCTGCAGTGTCAGGGGAATGTTCCTGCAAAAATAAGGGACAGGGGCCCGGTCCAGGAAACAGTGAGAGGAGCCATCCCAGAGGGTTGGGATGAGAACAGACCGCGTGGGAACTGCTCCTTTTATCCATTGGAATTACCTTGTCCTCTCCTCTGGCCCCTGACAAGGCTCTTCCTTCATCATTGATCTGTTGAAAGAGGAGGGATGGTGTCCATAATTTCACTGTTTGTTTGAGTGCAAGGAAAGTGAGTGAACTTCAGCTGGTCTTTGGGCAGCCTGACGGTCGTGCCCAGTCCCTCCAGGGCACATCCCACAGAATGATCTATTACCTGAGAAGAACCGGCCACTCCTGCCAGCATCACAGCAGGGACAGCATGCACCTTGTAGGCCCTGATCACCCGACAGCGGGACACAGTCTTTTAAGAAACTCCCTTATCTTTTAGACCTCCCAGGGTCTTCCCGTAACAAATACATGAGACCCAGAACTCGCTCCTGGAAGGCAAGGGTACTTTGTGGTTCACTCTACTTGGTCTTCATGGATTTGGCTCTCAGAACATCTTCCTTCCTTTCTAAGTTTGCTTCTCCATCCCTTAGCACCCAAGTGTCCCATTGAAAGTGGAGGAACACAGGGCCTCGTTAATTACATTTGTGACTTATTTATATATATGTTGTCAAAAAACAAAACCGAATCGAGGCAATTTGAAGATCTGATTGACTTTATTAAAGGATTCCTGAATTGGGCCATGTCCTAGCTTGCCAGTTCCCAGGAGTTGGGAGTAACTGAGTAGGAGGTTTTTATAGAAGGGAGGGTTGGGCAAGAAAGGTACCAGCAAAAGAAAAGGAAGGATTCTTTCAGGCCAGGACATCATCTTTTTTTTTTTTTTTTTTTTAAAGATTTTATTTATTTATTTGACAGAGGTCACAAGTAGGCAGAGAGGCAGGCAGACAGAGAGGAGGAAGCAGGCTCCCTGCTGAGCAGAGAGCCCGATGTGGGGCTCAATCCCAGGACCCTGAGATCATGACCTGAGCCGAAGGCAGAGGCTTAACCCGCTGAGCCACCTAGGTGCCCCAAGGCATCATCTTTTGGGGGAGAAAGGGACCTGCAGGATTTTTCTCATGCAGGCTACCTCGCTAGTGTAAGTCAGACATTCCAGATTGACTCTTAAAGGGTCATGTTTGTGGGACAGGTTAAAACTGTAATTAAGTCTTGGTGGGCTCTCGTAGGGGCCAGATGGCTCCATTTGGGGCTTGTTATTTCTCTTTTCCACAATATATTTATATCTCAAAATAATCTGTAATGTTGTGGGCTCCAAAGAGGGATTGGAACAATCCCGATCCCCATGGTCCAAGATAACCTAGAACATTCCCTCCTTGCATTCTTTTTGGTTTTTTGTCCTGGAACTCCAGCATTCTGTGCTCCTATGTAACCATTGCTGATAGAAGTGTTCCGTCTGGTAGATCGGAATGTCTTCTGTTTTATAGCTCTTTGTCTCAAACGATGGAGACCTTTGCCGAAAATGTGTACCATTGGGAAGGGTTGAAAGAACATGGAGCCATACGAATCCAAAACCTGTAAGAAAGTGTCAGATCGGCTATACAGACGAGTAAGCTGTTCTGTTGATTAAGGCAGAAGCATTTGGTTGTACGTTTTGAACGTGACGATGTACAGGGACGCACCTGTACGTCCCTAACAGTTTCTTCCAGTGAGAACAATCAGTTCTGCCGTTTGCCATATTTCACTCTTCGAGAGAAATGCACTCTTCTCCTTTCCCGTGGCCTCCACGTGCAGAAATTAGAAGATTTCACTCCACCCTTGGTGTCTGCCACGGTAACTTTCCATAACAGTGGTCTCTGTCACTCTTCGTGGTCTTGCCAGCTGATCCCAAGGTCCCACTTAGTATGGCGGTAGCTATGGCGGTAGCCTTTTTAAACCAGAAGGTTCTTCTAGCTTTCTCCCCCCATTTAAGCTTATTCCCACCCCACCCCCATCCCTGCTTTCTTAGTAAGGCAGACTTTTGGCCTGTATTTCCCACCAAACTTGGCCAGAAGTATTTTCTCTTTAACAAATAGAAAATCGGGGACACTCCTAATGGTCACGTTGCTAAGCCATTGCCAGTTTCTAGCAGACTAGCTTCGGCTGTCTGTCTGTAAGACAGGTCTCCACTTGTACATTGACTTAGAGTCCTGAAGCAGGTCTTGACACCGTTTGAGTCCCAGAGGCTTTTACGTGAAGTATGTACTGAAATAGGGGTTTCTCCTTAAAATCTCCCAACTGTCGCTTTAGTGTTTTTGTTTAAAAATTGGCAGATATGGGACACCTGGGTGGCTCAGTTGGTTGAGCAGCTGCCTTCGGCTCAGGTCATGATCCCAGCGTCCTGGGATTGAGCCCCACATCGGGCTCCTTGCTCTGCAGGGAGCCTGCTTCTCCCTCTGACTCTGCCTTCCACTCTGTCTGCCTGTGCTCGCTCTCGCTCGCTCTCTCTCTGACAAATAAATAAATAAAATCTTTAAAAAAAAAAAATTGGCAGATACTCACACAGGACCTGAAAATGGGTGGCAGAAACTGCAGTCACAAAGATTTGCCCGTTTCCCTTATTAGCAACTTCCTAATTCATGACAGCCTAAAGAGAGTAAAAGCTCTGAATGACTGAGACCGGGGGGGGGGGGGGGGGGGGGAGGCTATCTGCTGAATTGGTGTTTGACTCCTGGCGGATTCCCTGTGTGCTTTCTTCTCTCCAGGGTGAATATTTCTCCCCCCAGAATAAGATGTACCATCCTCACACATGCTCATTTGTCTAGCTAAGAGTCTGAGCCAAAGGGTAATGCTAAGTAGGGCTGCAAACATCACATTTCTAGAAAAATCTCGGTAACCTCAAGTAAGGCCAAATATTTTCCCCAGGAAATGTGCATGATTTTTTTTTCTTAAAGATAAGCTCTTTGTTTTGATTGTCTTTATCTTTAAAAGTGACTTTTTTTTTAAAGGGGGGGATATACTTTTACATAGTTATTGTGTGGATAATTCAAGTTGTAAACCTACATCTTGCAGAATTTGTATAATTTGATTCAGTTAAATATTTATTGAACATCCATTCAAATGCAGCCATTTGGTGGGGAAAAGAAAGACTTCCGGTGTAACAACAGAAAAAGATTATGTTACCACTTCTCTCCTCTGAGGGCTTTATAGTTTATTGTGTTGTATCTTGGGAAAGCTTGATTCGAGTCTGGATATACAAAGATTTACTAACACTTGCCAGCTCGTGAATTCTTTGCATCAGTTGCCTCATTCCTCATTTCATTCCTTTCCTCAACACATATTTAGTGAACTCTTCCTTGAGATAAAGATCCCATTTTTGGTGTTCGCTTTCAGTGGCATCATGTAAGCAACCGTTGGCGGGAAAATGTGATTCTCCTTGTAAGTGGCTGGTTTGTGGCACAGGGATTGTAGTTTTCTACGCTGTTATTTTAGTGAAGTCCCAGAGATCGCTGCATCTGAGAATCAGAGAGCTGCAAACATAGCTAGAGACCAGAAGGTAGCGTATTTCAAGACAAATGAAGATATGCCACTACCTTGTCTTTGGTTGGTCCACTGGGCCAGTGGTTATTAGCGTCCGTGTCAAGATACCAAGACTAGAGTCAGAGTGTTAGGGATTTGATGACCCTTTTCTACAGTGACAAAGGCTGTGGACAAACAGGGACGGGGTGGAGTGGCTCAGGGAATGAACCATGCAGACCTGGTGTGGGTCCGAGAAGCCTCATGGGTGACGAGACTTGACCATGCAGCCCCTGTCCTCAGGCCACACCCCAGGGTGTGGCTATGGGACTCTCAGAGGTGGGGGCCCCTCAGTTCTACTCAGGCATTTCAGAAAGCAAGTCAGCCTGGATATTCGCCTCTGGTTTATGGAGAGCAGTTGTTTGGTTAAGTTTGTTCATGAACCTCACTGTCTAGCTCTCAATGCAGCTTCCTCTTCAATGGCGACATGTTTCAGGGTTTCAGGTCTCTGGTGCATCATTGCAAAACGAATTGGTAGCTATTAGTTGTAAGAGTTGTATATGTAAGAAGCTACTATTTCATTGGTTTTCATGGTAGAAGTGGCATCATTACTGTATTTGCACTGTTTTAAAAACCCAAACCCATGTATCTTCCGAGGTGTTGGAAATGGGAAACCTGGCGCATCTCACAAAAGCAGGGCCTTTCTGGAACAGCACGGGGTCCGTGGGTCCCTCTGGGTAGGCCCAGCAGCCTCAGGGCTCTGAGTGAGTCTGTCATTCTCTTACAAAGGCCACCTGCACAGAAGTCAGTCACGTTTTCAGAAATGTTCCTCTTTTCCTTTCTGGTTGTGGATTTAATTTTATTTCCCATAACATTTAGTGATTCCTGACATCAAATCTGGAAAGATCCTAGGAGATAAATTTCTTTAAGTGAGAAACGGCACATTCCAGAAATGTCATTCATTTGTCAGGAGCCTTTCAAAAGGCGAAGAGGTTTGGAGACATTTTACGAAGTGACATGATGTTTGCGTACTTACCACCCGAGTGTCTGAGGTTTCCCCATCACTGATACTTACCTGAACTACCACAGAATAACAACATGGAGTCCCGGGAAGATCCATATTTCAGGCCTCTCAAGATTAAATTCTGGGGGCGCCTGGGTGGCTCAGCGGGATAAAGCCGCTGCCTTCGGCTCAGGTCATGATCTCAGGGTCCTGGGATGGAGCCCCGCATCGGGCTCTCTGCTCAGCGGGGAGCCTGCTTCCCCCTCTCCCTCTGCCTGCCTCTTTGCCTACTTGTGATCTCTCTCTGTCAAATAAATAAATAAAATCTTTTTTTTTTAAAGATTTTATTTATTTATTTGACAGAGAGAGGTCACAAGTAGGCAGAGAGGCAGGCAGAGAGAGAGAGAGGAGGAAGCAGGCTCCCCGCTGAGCAGAGAGCCCGATGCTGGACTCGATCCCAGGACCCTGAGATCATGACCTGAGCCGAAGGCAGCGGCTTAACCCCGCTGAGCCACCCAGGTGCCCCTAAATAAAATCTTAAAAAAAAAAAAAAAAAAGATTGAATTCTGCAAACCCAACGATCATCTATCAGGGACAACTGGCCGGGGAGAGCCAGACTGGGAAGGATATTGCTTTACCTGCAGAAGCCTTGCCACAGGTGGTTAGCCTGTAACTTGTGGTTGTGTTTAACGTCGAAAATATTTATTTAGTTTCTCCTTTTAACTAATGGATGTCAGCTATTTCACCAGATCAATATAAAAAGCGACAAGAAACAAAAATATGTCAGAAAACAGGGCAAAGACGTAAAACTACTGAACTATTTTCCCTCTGTATCGAGATGCTACCGTTGTGCTTAAAAGAACTCTATTGAGGGGCACCTGGGTGGGTGACTCTGTTGAGGGGCACCTGGGTGGATGGCTCTGTTGGGTTAAGCGCCTGACTCTTGATTTCGGCTCAGGTCATGATCTCAGGGTCATGAGATCTAGCCCCGCATCGGTCTCTGCACTACTTAGGATTTCCTCTCTTCCTCCCCCTCAGCCCTTCCCCCACCTTTAAAAAAAAGAATCTTAAGCAAATTGTAATAGAAAAATGAAGTGAGCTTATTCTCCAGTTGTTGACAGGGATACTGAGAGCAATGTACACCGTGTCATCACTGTCAGGCACTGTTAGCTGCTTGACATGGATTATCTGATTTAATCCTCAGTATCTGTACAACCAAGATACTCTCATTATCCCATTCTCATATGTACTTCATCTTAGCAGCTTCTTTACCCTGCCACCTGCTCCCCTTCCCTCCTGCTCTAAGACCACACACCAGGGCCACCTGGGTGGCTCAGTAGGTTAAGCCTCTACCTTCTGCTCAGGTCATGATCTCAGGTCCTGGGATCGAGCCCCACATCAGGCTCTCTGCTCGGCAAGGAGCCTGCTTCCCCATTTCTGCCTGCCTCTCTGCCTACTTGTGATCTCGCTCTCTCTGTCAAATAAATAAATAAAATCTTTAAAAATAATAATAAAACCACATACCAATAATTATTTTTTTACAAGGAAAACTTTCTTTATTCAAGCTTCTTTTTGAGAATGAGAGCTTTGTCAAAGGAAAAGACAGAACCATCCTGTGTTTCTAAAATGCGTTTCTGAAAGCAATGCTGAGATACTCTTAAAAGACATACATGGTAGTTGCTGATTTTGTAATCACCAAACCCCTGCTGTTGGACGGCAGAATTTCAAATATCCCAATGCTGGCCGCCATTGTTTTTGTTTTTTCTAAACATGCAACTAAAATTCTGTGTTCAAAGAAAAAAAAAATCCTCTCAAGCATGCAATGCACATGGGAGCCAAATGGCCACCGGCAGTAAGGCAGATTATGTTGGGCACTGGCCAAAAGAGAGCTAGGCTAGAGCACTATTGACAGGCGAAAACACATCCTGAGCAGGGCTAAGCGAAATCTAGTTTTCTTTTGTCCTGAGGAAATGCTAAGTGAGTTACTTTTCAGGCATCAGTGGAGTAATTATGTAGTCGTGTCCATTAAGAATATGAGCTTATGTGGTTAACCTGTTGGTTTAGAGCAGTGAGGTAGAAAGATTGGAGTCCTTACGGCTTTGGTCTGTCAAAGGCACAAACAACGGAGTTCAGGTACTCGGGAGCCAGGTCACGTTCTTAGGCCCAATCTAGAGACTATTCGTGAGGCGTGTTCAGAAAGTTGACACAATTTCTTCACGAACTGCCTTTCTGGCAAAGCAGTTCTTGACCACGCCATTGAAACCACAACGTATGCTACTTTTTTTGTGAATTCAGATTCTAACAGGCTTATTTGTTTGTCAAAAGGATGAACACGTTTTCCCCATTCACTCAGACTTGGTGGGTTCCAGCTGGTATCTCCTTTCTTTTGAAACATCTCTGTTGGTGTCTTTCTACCTCTAAGCTTGGCATATCACTCCTGACTGAAAACAATCCTAATAGAAACTTCTTCAGCCAACTGAAGGGGTGGTCTCTACAGCAGAACTCTTTTTGTCTGTTGTGTTTTTTTTTGTTTTGTTTTTTGTTTTGCTTTTAAATCATGTCACGGCAAGTGATCACCACATGTGAGGGAGAGCAGCCATTTAGACTGAATGTCTGCCTCCTCACACTGTTGATCCCCCCGGTCAAGCCTTGTCTAAAAAACCAAGCCTCATAGACTCCCTTTCTCTGAATGATCCAGTATGCCTATTTGAGTGTTTCCCGACTGGGAGAGAATGAAGTAGCAAAACCAGAGGCAAAATTCTTCTCCTGGGAAGTTCTAAGTACTCTGTGAAAGACGCTGCCTCTGGTATAATCGTGAAGGCCCAGGTGGTGACTCCGACATTAAGAATTTTGGCTCACATCAACAGACTTATTTTGGAAACCTGATGTCCCCAAGTTAATTTATTTTGTTCTCTTCAGGGAAGGCTTCCAGCTTTGTAGCAAGCTAACAGAAGTGTTAGATATTTAAGTGTTATGAGGGCACTGTGTCAACTTCCTGAATATGCTAATTTTAAATTTCTTGTGGAAAAAAAATTTATTGTGAATGCTCCCTCTTGGAATAGAAATATGACTCTCTAACTTCCCACCAAATAAAATGTTAGGGGTAGTGCTTCTTTTGGATTCTTCTTTTTGAGTTTGGAAAGTTTAAACAAGTCAGTCAAGAGAATGAGGAGAAGCTCGCTGTGGTGTTGAAAATTTGTTGTAAGAGCCCTTGATATGACCGCTTGCCCTTAGAATGGTCAACAATTTGTTTATGTATTTAAATCTTATTAAATTCACATCTAAAACAAACAAACAAACCACTACAGGGCGCCTGGGTGGCTCAGATGGTTAAGCGACAGCCTTCCGCTCAGGTCATGATCCTGGAGTCCTGGGATCGAGTCCTGCATCAGGCTCCCAGCTCCGCGGGGAGTCTGCTTCTCCCTCTGATCTTCTCCCCTCTCATGCTCTCTCTCATGGTCTCTCTCTCAAATAAATAAATAAAATCTTAAAAAAACCAAAACCAAAAACACTACAAAGGACCAATGAGATCATCCCTGCAGCTGTATTCTTATGATAGAATCTGTTGGGGTTACATTATGTTTAAATGAAAAGCAGGCACACACTTAGAGATAATCGGCCAAGGAATGTAAATATATTTGATGCATAAAACACTCCTGCACTGACTTGATCTGCCCATGGGTTCTGCCTTCCCAGTCCCACATTGGTCATTTTCCCAAGGGCAAGCTCTTCGATTCCAGAGTCAGTCAACAAACTGATTCAGTAGTAGATATCAACAGATTCTTCTTGGGAAAGTGTTAGCTAGACATTGGGATGAGGTAGTTTGTGGAAGTCGCTAGCAGAAAGACTGTCATAATTCAGCCCTTTGGTTTAATTTGAGTATTTCTGAGGTTGTTTTTTTCCTCATTCCTCCTCCTCCTGCTGCTCCTCGAGTGGGGAGCCTGACCCGAGGCTTGATCCCAGGGTCCCAAGATCATGACCTGAGCTGAAGGCAGACACTTAACCGACTGAGCCACCAGGTCCCCCAGAATTTTCAGTTTCAAACTAACTATATAATAAATAATTAGCATGTAATAAATATATTAAAGCATGGAGTAATCTTACAAGACCTCCTATCAGTTTTCCCTGCCTTCACGTAGCCAGTGGGTATACATGCACACACAACAATTATATGAGATACCAATTTTATCTGTAACATCCTTACTAAAAGAATTTCAAGCTTCCATATGCATTCTCTTAGTTTTTACTATCCTCTTTCCCAGTGTAAGGGGTTGAATGGTACCTGTCCCCCAGCCCCTGACCAAAAAGTAGGGGAAAAAAATGTCCACCCAGACCTGTGAACGTGACCTTACTTTGGAAAAGCGTCTTCGCAGATGTAATTAAGGATATCAAAATCGTCCTGGTTATCCAGGAAGGTCCTGAAGCTGAAGGTGCACAGAGCAGGCCATGTGAAGACACAGACAGAGGTTGGAGACTTGTATCCACAAGACAAGGAATGCCTGGAATCCCCAGAAGCTGAAAGAGTCAAAGATTCTCCCCTAAAGCCTTGGGAGGAACCATGGCCATGTTTACACCTTGATCTCAGACCCCTGAAGCCCCCAGATTCTTTTTGCGCTAATTTGTTACTGCAGACATAGGAAACGAATATACTCTGTAGTTCCTAACCAAGCTTCTTGCAAACAGTGAAGGAGCAGTCAGATTTATCTTTGGGAAATTCTCTCACCAAGATCATTTAATTTGCTTATATTCTTATCAGCCAAAGAAGTCTTGTGACTTTTGCCGTGCAGAATGACAGCATTCTGTCATGATAACCATTCCTAAGTTAATGAAGTACCTGCATCTTTATGGAATCTGTGTTCTGCTGACTCTCGGGATCAGCAAGCTTTTTTTCAGACTTTGGCTAAACATTCTTTGCTTTTCAGACTTCTGTCGTTTATAGGGAATATAACAGAAAAGAGCCTATGTGTAACCCACTGGTTTTAGGTATGTTTCAAAAGTTATACATTTGCAATAATAAAATTTGAAAACTCAAAATAATTTTTTAATGTAAACTATGGGAATAATAACATATTCTCCACGTTGTCTTCCTGGATATCTTGAGGCATAGGTCTGCTTCTGTCCCTGATTGGATGTTTCTTTTTCTCCCTTTTCATTTAGAAACATTTAATTCCAATTTTAAGTTGGAATAATAAAATTTTAAATTTATATAATCAAATAATAAAATTTTAAACTCAAAATAATTTTTTAATGTAAACTATGGAAATAATAACATTTAAATGAAGTCTTTCTCCACATTGTCTTCCTGGATATCTTGAGGCATAGATCGGCTTCCATCCCAGATTGTAAGGTGGAATATCTTAGCACACATCATGTCTACTGATTCGACAAACATTTATTTTACAACAAGCATCCTGGACCAGGCCCTGCCTCCAGTGCTTTACTGTATTGCCTAACTTAATCCTTTTAGCAGCTCCACACAGATCAGAACCGGGAGGTGGAGGTGGGCATTCTAGCTCTGGATCGGCATTCTAGATCATGACCCATGCAGATGATTGTTGCTCCACACTTCACGTCATAGTTATTATGTGACACCCACAGTGCCGTTTGAAAAGGGAGATTTTCACTGGCACGTTTTGCTTTCTCGCCAAAACACGATTAGCAGTCAGGGAATACATAGCTGGCTTTCCAAATTTACCAGCAAAGGTGTGACTTGTTTTGCTGTAGGACACCCCTTTAAATAATGTCTCTGTACTTTTGGTCTCCCTGAGGCCCCAACAGCATGTCTGGTAATCTTTTACTGTCAAAATTATTCTGTACTTGTTCTAGAAAAGTGCTGGTGGCTTTTTGGAAAGATGCTTGCACTGTGTTTATGAATAAGGGGAAGGCTTGAGATGCTTCCTAACTGATATGATAAAATTTCATACCATAAGGTACTTGAGAGGGGGTAAATGGATAGACGATCATACGAAATCTTATTTTCAGATATTTTATACTGGGATTCATTCATCCTCGCCCATATAGATACATATTTGCTATTGGTACTTCAGTCCTGGTGATCAGTTACATTCATTCATGACATTATCCTGAATTGTGGTTTTTTTTTGTTTGTTTGTTTTTTGTTTTTTTACTTCTTTTGCACTTTAGCATATCTGCCACTGTGGAGTTAGTGTGTGTGTGTGTGTGTGTGTGTGTGTGTGTGTGTGTGTATGAATTGGTGATAGAATGAGGCATAATTGAGAAGCATCAGAGGTCAGAGTCCATAGTCTCAAGCCAGTTTGCCTGAGGTCACATGCCATATCCAATGCTTAAAAATTAGGTGACCATTAGCTAGATACATAATCTCTCTCTGACTCAGTTTTCTCACCTATAAAATGGGGATAGTAATACTGGGATCAGTCTGAAGAATAAATGAATTCACTCAAAACAGTGTCTGGCATATACTAAGTGCTTTATAAATATTTGCCATCTAACCAATAAAAATGTATGTATAACAAAAATGAAAAATACAGATTTAGATTTAATAAATGTGAATGTACAAATATCATGAAAGATCAGCCTCCTGTTACCTGAAAGGTACCCATGACAGTTTAGCTACCTGTCATCCTAGTGGTGGGTGTGTAATATTTAAGAATATAATGGTTACTAAGAACAGAAAGGGAATTTTGCAAAAGCCATCATCAATGTTACATTGGCCATTTGTGCCCTGAATCTCAACAAAGTTGTCTCCGTACCTTTTGCACAGAAATCACCAAACTACTAAGGGACCACACTCCAGGTACTCTTGCTGGATAATCACTTCTCCCAAAATTCAGTGACTTAAAATGATCTTTGAATTTTGCTCACGATTTTGTGGATGAGGACTCTGGAAGGGCTCTGCTGGGCAGTTCTGGTTTGGAATCTGTCAAGCACTTGTAATCAGTAGAGGCATGGGGCTGGGTTAGCTGAAGCTGCACTGGGGTGGCTGGTCCCCCATGCTCTGTGGTGTGGTTGACACTTGATGCTGGGTGTCAGTTGGGAGCTCAACTGGGACTGTGGACCAGAGCGTCTGGACATGGCCGTCTTCCGGGAGTTTGACGTGTTACTCCAGCTTCCCCCAGAGTGAGCCTCTCAAGAGGACCAGGACTGGAGTTCTTTTGACTGAAGCTCTTACAAACCTGCCCAGATTCAGGGAGGGGAAACTGACCCTCACTTCTCAGTAGAGGAATGTCCAAGAATTTGGGCGCCGTGTTTTTAAAGTGACACACACCACTTAACTGAATTTCAGCAATGACAGAAACCTGCGGGAACATTCTTCTGTGAGATGTATGTCTAGACTATTCAATCCCAGTTTCTTTAATTCTTCTTCAAAGACTGGTGTTTAACCTTTGAGCCATTCACAGATACTATTCTGGGCTGTTCTTAATAGAAATAGCCCTGGGCCAAACAAAGAGACCTTGGAAATCAGCTAAAACTTTGAAAGTGTGAGGAGAGTCTGGTAGACTTTCTTAAAGTCATTGGTAGTGTTTTCATCTCTCTCGGAGCTAGAACCCCTCACTGGGTCTATGACCACAGGGCATTGAAGTAGCTCCCTGTAGGGCCTGCACAGGATCGACTCAGCAGTGTTGAAACATCACCTTTCCTTAAACTTGGGCAATGAATTTGCAGTCTCCTGGCCCTTCTGCTTCTCCCAAGTGAATTTTGCACGTGACTCTGGAAAATTAATTCCTTCTTCACACCACATTCCATTTTGTTCCGCCTCATGTACTGGGCACTCCTATGTAAAGTTTCCCTGGCTCTGAGTCTTAAAGGGCCTCTTGGCTGAGCCTTCCTTTTTTAGGAGCAGAGAGGGACCTGACCTAGTGAGTTCCAAGTATGAGGGCACCACCCACGTAAAGCAGGCCAGAAAGCAACTGGCCTAAGAGAAATTATTCTTAGATGAATCCGTATGGAAATGGGCCAAAACCTACAGCTGGATGAATTCTGTTCTCAGGTTTAGAAATAGTTTGGTCTCTGAAAGTTGACATTGTCCATGGAACAAATATATTTGGTATCTCCCTTTGCTGTTGACTGGGAGAAACTTGGATAAATTTACTTTGGGACTAAGAACAAAAGGTTACTCATCCCTCAACTGAGAAAAATTAACCAAATTCTACGTAGAGATTCCTTGGGTCTCACAAAGGGAGATTAGAAGAATCATGGGTAGGTTTGGTTCATTTTCTTTGAGAAGACCATTTCCCATAGCTAAGAGCTTACCTCCAGCATCTCACTCTGCCTCCCCCTTTCTAGCTTGTTTTCCATTTAAGATGACTTTCCTGCATGGCGTCTTCATGTGCACCAGGACACCAACCTAGGGAGGCATGTTACTCTTCCATGAGCCGTGTCTCTGTGAACGTGAGCCAGGCAACCAAGAAGCCAGGCCCGAATCTGGCCTCCTGCCCTCCCCTGCTTTTGGCAGGAGAAGCCTTAAGGAGTCAGAGCTCATCCCAGTTTCAAGGACCCATAAAACCTCCAACTTTCATTCTACAGCATTTTGTTACAGCCCTTTTCCTTCGAGCCATGTTTCAAAAGAGCTCGAACTCCACAGCCCTGACCCTGGGATGTGAATGCGAGTCTTCCTGGCTCTGTGGTCTTCTGGCCAACCATGAAGCCTCCTTCCATTAAAAACAAAGGAGATAAGAGGCAAAGAGCATCTTGCCCATCAACAAGAATGTCAAGACAACATTTCAGAAAATGCTAATGTCTCAAACCAGACGGAGTTCATGTCCCCGAAAGAGATAGGAAAATCTGGAAACACAGGAAGTGAAGCTTGGGCCAACCAGTGCGGTTGGGTTTTCCAAATCATAGCCTCACTGCGCCCATCACCAGGCTTTATCCTACCCTCTGCCATCACCTATCTACTTGAACTGACACCGCCCTCAGCCCCTCTTCAGAGTAATCCGACTTAACGCAGGTGGAGGCATCCAATCTGGGGTGGCATTCTCAGCCTCTTTTCATTACCCAAATGTACTTAGTTCAAAGTAAATCTTTTATTTTCATTTTTTTTAAACTGTGGTAAAACATATAGAAGATCAACCATCTGGATCAATTTCAGGTGTACAATTCAGAAGCATGAAACATACCATACAACCTTCATCACCGCCCATCTCCAGAACTTTTTACAGCTCAAACGGAGACTCAGTGCTCGAAAAACACGAACTCCCCACTCCTTCTTCCTCCTAGCCCCCCGCAACTACTGGTTCACTCTGCCTTTCTGTGAACTGGACTCCTCTTCGTTCCTCAAATGAGTAAAATCATGGAAGGTTTTGTCCTTCTGTGACTGGTAGATTTTACTCGGCATCATGTCGTCAAGTTTGACTCATGCCATAGCATGTGTTAGAACATCCTTCCTTTTTGAGGCAAATCAGATTCCATTGTACGTATATGTTACTTTTTTCTTTCTCTTTTTTACCCATTCATCCAGTGATGGACGTTTGGATTGTTTCTACCTTTTGGCCATTGTCAGTGATGCTGGTGGGTGTGCAGATATCTCCTGAAGATTCCCGTTCAAATTCCTCTGGGTGCATACTCAAAAGTGGAATGCAAGATCATGTGGCAATTCTGTTTTGGGTTTTTTTGTTTTGTTTTGTTTTAAGATTTTATTTATTGGGGCGCCTGGGTGGCTCAGTGGGTTAAGCCGCTGCCTTCGGCTCAGGTCATGATCTCAGGGTCCTGGGATCGAGTCCCGCATCGGGCTCTCTGCTCGGCGGGGAGCCTGCTTCCCTCTCTCTCTCTGCCTGCCTCTCTGCCTGCTTGTGATCTCTCTCTGTCAAATAAATAAATAAAATCTTAAAAAAAAAAGATTTTATTTATTTATTTGACAGAGACAGAGAGAGAAGGAATACAAGCAGGGGGAGTGGAAGAGGGAGAGGGAGAAGCAGGCATCCAGCCAAGCAGGGAGCCTGATGTGGGGCTCAATCCCAGGGCCCTGGGATCATGACCTGAGCCGAAGGCAGATGCTTAATGACTGAGCCACCCAGGTGCCCCGGCAATTCTGTTTCTAATTGTTGATGAATTGTCATGATGTTTTCCATCGTGATGGCATCTCTTTGTACCACCACCAGCAGAAAAGGTTACAGGCTGTCACATCTTTTCCAACGCTTGCTGTCCTCTGCTTTTTTGATAATAGCTGTCTTACTGGTCTGATGTCGTATCTCATGATAATTCTGATGTGCATTTTTTTTTTCCCTGCTGGTTAGTGCGGTTTAAAGCACCTTCGCATGTGCTTATTGGCCATGTGTGATATCTTCTTTGGAGACATGTCTATGCAAGTCATTTGCCCATTTTTAAACCGGGTTAGTTTTCTTCTTGTGGAGTTGTTAGGGTTTAGGATATTCTAGATATTAACCCCTTATCAGATATGTGATTGACACATATTTTCTCTCATTGTTTGGGTTGCCTTTTCACTCGGTTGCTGCTTCCTGTGATGTATAAATTTTTAAAATTTTTATAAAGCCCGAAGTATCTATTCTTTCGTTTTGTTGCCTGTATCTTGGGTGTCACATTGAGGAAATCATTGTCCAATGTAATGTCGTGAAGCTTTCCCCTATGTTTTCTTCTAAGAGTTTCATAGCAGTAGCTCTTATGTTTAGATCTTTGGTCCATGTTTTTAAAGGTTATTTTTAAAAAGAGAGAGAGTGAGGGGCACCTGGGTGGCTCAGTAGGTTAAAGCCTCTGCTTTCGGCTCAGGTCATGATCCCAGGGTCCTGGGATCGAGCCCCGCATCGGGCTCTCTGCTCAGCAAGGAGCCTGCTTTCCTTCCTCTCTCTCTGCCTGCCTTTCTGCCTACCTGTGATCTCTGTCAAATAAATTAAATAAATAAATAAATAAAGAGAGAGAGAGAGAGAGAGGGCACGAGCAGGGGGCCAGAGGGAGAGAGAATCCCAAGCAGACTCTGCTTAGTGCAGAGCCCAACACAGGGTTGGATCTCAAAACCCTGAGATCATGACCTGAGCTGAAGGCAAGAGTCAGAGGTTTCCCTGACTGTGCCACCCAGGTGCCCTTGTCTTTGATCCCCCCATTGAGTTTCTTTATATGGTATGGGGTCAGGGTCCAAGTTCACTCCTTTGCACATGGATATCCAGTTTCCTCAGCACTATTTGTTGAAAAGAGTGTCCCCTTCCACATGGAATGGCTTTGGGACCTTTGCTGAAAATCACTTGACCATTTATATGAGGGTTTATTTCTGAGATAGTGAAGTAATTCTTGACTTGTGGGTTGTGTCAATGATCACAGAATCCCCTCTTGCTCCTTTGGACCAGAGGCCAGGCACAGAGGCCCCCAGGATGTCCTAGAATATTTGATTCATTATGACCAGTCCCTTCACCCATGGGCAGCTTTTTCGAGCCCGGCTAGAACCTTGAGAATGGTCATTCTGAACTCTAGATCTGACATATTACCAATGTCTGTATTGATTAGGTCCCTAGCCTTCGGTACTGCCTCTTGTTCTTTTTTTTTTGTGGTGAATTTTTCCACCTTATCATTATGTCCAGCTAAGAGTATATGAAGGAGCAAGTAAAATACTAAAAGGGTGGCAAAACCCCAGGAAAATATGCTTTAACCAAATCAGAAGAGATCCCAAATCGTGAGGGGGGAGAAAGGGGATAAAAAGAGGTTCAAAAAGAAAGAAAGAAAAAGAAAAAAAAAAAGAAAAGAATTAAAAAAAGAAAATGAATAAAGAAAAGTATAAAAAAGAAAAAATATATATATTAGATAAACTTTCAGAAAGTGGTTGTTTTTCTGTTTCTAGAATTGCTGTTCTTTTTCTCTTCGATCTGCCGATGGGTTTGAAGGTGTTTGCAATCTTTAGATAGCTATCTAGCTGATCTCCTGCTAGCTGAAGTAGTCTCAGCCTGCTACTTCTCCACCATCTTGACTCCTCCCCCCACCCATGAGCAGCTTTGTGGGGGGCATAACACTTCCTCCTCTATGAAAGAGGTATACTGCATTTTCCAAGGAAGTGAATGAACACAGCCCTGGAAACGCTAGTGGATTGAGGTAGGAGGGAGTGTAACAGACAAGCCCTCATCTCTGTGGCAAGTGTTAGAAAGTGGAGACAACAGATGCCTTCCTGGTGGGTAAAGGTATGGAGTTTGGGGACATTTCCCAGACCAGGTGAAGTCCAGCCTGAAAGCTGAAGAAAAATCAGAATTACTTGTCTGAAGAGCTGGAAGGAAAAGTTTCAGGAAAGGGAACAATACATTCTTGAGTCTTCTCTGGCCTTCTGAATATACTTTGGTAATACCAAGAGCTCCACAGAAATAAAATGATGTTTCCTTAATGTGTCTCCCTCCTTAGACCCGAAGTTTCCCTGAGGCAGGACTGTGTGAGATGCACCTTTGCACCTTCAGTGCTGAGCCTGGAAATTCTGCCCAGAGCTAGAGGACAATACATTCTTACGCATCAGTCAATACTGAGCCTATGTCTTTGGAATCTTACCACTTGCAAGCCAGGTATCACCCTCAGATGAAACACTGACTTCTGTCAAGTCTCTGATTTTGTCCTCAGAGCTATCTTGTGAGGTCAGCCTTGTTGCCTGGTTTAGAGATAGGAAAACCAAAGCGCTAAAAAGTACATGGTCTGGGATGACGTGGTCGTAAGTGGACAAAGCAGGATTTGGACCCAGATCTGGTTGGCATCGCAAGTCTTTTTCTTAGAAAAAAATTTCATGTGGCTTCATTTGGTACCGGCCCAGGTGACTCAGAACTGTGGGCAAGGAAACTAGCTTTCACTGAGAGCCTAGATGCCTTGCAAGGGGCTTGGCATGGGTTGTGATCATCGCGAACTTTTACTGAACACTTAGTATATCCTCGCCTCTTCTGAGTGTGTCTTTTCTCACTGAATTCTCAGAACAGTCCTATAAGGTAGGGCCTTGAATGGTCTTTATCAGCCAGGGAAACTGAGGCCCAAAGAGCCTGGGCAACACACACCATGCAGGGCTGCTCCCCCTGGGTCCTCTCAGCGATGCTAGGAGGTGGATATTACTACCTTTATTTAAAAGAGAAGAAATCTCAGAAGGGTAGATGGGGACCATCTTTGCTCTTGGTTTTAAGTCATTTGTAGGACATGGATTCTGCCCCCTCCCCCCAATCCTGTCCACCCGTTATCTGCCTCCAAAGAGTAAGAAAAATTACAGAGGATGGAACAGAATCACTAAGAAATTCCTTCTCTCAAGCAAAGGCACCAGTCCCTCTTTAGGGTCTCAGTTGTCTGATGTGCATACCACCTTTTGAGGTCTCATGAAGAACCCAGCAAAAAGAGACCCTTCCGGGGGTGTCTGTGCTCCAAAAGGGTCCCTGGACCCTGGGACATCCTAGCGGCAGGGGCGGACACAGTGACCATGATTTATAGATCAACAGAGCCCTTCCAAACCCTGATTCCCCTTCCTCAAGGGAGTGAGCCATCAACTGTCTGCATGTAAAACTTGTTTTGGCGGGGGGCAGTGTTTCTGTTTATTCCTGAGAAAGGCCTTCATACTGGGCGTGGGAGTAGAGGCTGGTGGTCGTGAGCGCCAAGGATGACGTGAAGAATTTCGACCAGAGAGAGAGACTTGGAATCCTCACAGACCCAGACCCTCCACATTTGGATTCAAGAGGCTCTACGCAGTCTGACGCCGTTGGAGTTGGTGTGGTTCCCTTGCAAACAGACAGGGGCTGTTGCTTCATGCACTCCCCTGAGGAGAAGAACAAACACGTGTAGGAAATGAGATTCTCCCCGGCCCCGCCAAGGCTGTCTTCACCCCCAGCCCCCCTCCCTGCCCCGTCCCTCGGAAAAGCCACTACGCTTTTTTTTTTTTTTTTTTTGAGCTCCATGATGCAATGTGATTTTTTTCTCCTCCCCCGCCCCCCCCCCCCGACAGAGAAGCAGCCATTTTTTTCTTTCTTGACTACTTTTTGTTCCAAGACCTCACAAGGCGAGAGGAGAGTCACTTCCTGAGGGAAACAAGCATTTGAGCGTCTGTGTCTAAAGATACACAGATCCAAGAACTTAATGGGTATAGGATAGAGACATGAGCGAATGAAAACAAAAGAAAGTCATTCCTGCTGCAGGGACATTAGAAACCAAAACCCTTGTTTTGTTTCCTTCCTTTCTCTCTCTTCCTTTCTTCCTTCTTTTCTTCCTTTCTTTCACGATCCCCTACATTTCTGAATAACGCTCTACACTTTACATAAGTTAGCTTTCTTCAGCCTGGAAAACATTCCGAGGCATTCTTTTCTTTTTCTTCTGAAGATCTACGTCACTGATTATGGAAGTTGGGATCTCGAAGATTCTTAGGATATGTTATTCTAATAAATTCTAGCCTGACTTGTTGTTAAATTATAAATTCTTTTAAGGCAGAGTTTCCTCCAGTCTCTACTCCGGCACGTTTTCCCTGTCTGAAATGCTCAGATTACACACAAGCGAGCACTAAAGTGGAGACGGCGGGAGCAGGGTAGATAAGGGGTGGGCGTCACATCTAGAAAATTCCTCTAGCCACGAACCTTGTGGGAGGGGGTGGGGTGGGGGGGGTGCACAATTAGCAGGCGTCCTGGGAAAGGTTATACATCATGTCTAGGACTTTACATTAAAATGACTTTTTACTTGAGTCATTTGTTAGTCCATTACCAGCCCTCATATCAGATTGCATTTCATCTTATATTAAATCAAGGTAATCTGGCCTGTGAAAATGGACTGCTGCACCGCAACTTCCCAGCCCCGGGCAAGGTGGCAAGTCCCGTGGCGTTCTGCCTCGCAGCCACTCCCTCCCCCGCCGACCCCCCCCACCCCCCGGGAGGCCCACAGAATCACAGCCTTTTGCGGAAAAGTAGTCACTGTGGATCGAATCCTAGAGTCTCCCGCAAAGATGGGCCCTGGGCAAATCAAGGCCTGATCCTGTGCTAAATGCTGATTTTTCTCTTTAGGGTTCCGCTCATTCTCCTCCAACTCCAGCCCTAAAAGGAGCTGAAATTACATGACTCCGGTTGCTCATCCTTCAATCATTACAGACACAAAGAACAGAAGAGAGACTCCAAACTCATGACGGAGGAACAGAGGAAACCAGTGTTTAAAAAAAAAAAATAAAAACCAACTCACGCCCTTAGGCTCTGAGGTCATGTAGATCTTCCTTATATGATGACTTAGCTCCCTTTCCAAGCAGTGTGTCCTTTTATGGGGGCTCAGAGGAGGGCCGGTGAATTACCAAGACTTCCCTCGTAGGAAAACTGAGCCTTCATAGAATTCGTCTTATTTATTGCACCAAGGTACTGTTGGGTTTGTCTCACCCCAGGACGCGAACGGCCACAGCGTGGGAGGGAGATCCTGCCCTCCGTGGGCCAGGACCCCATGTGCCACATCAATTACGTTCCTAATGCTCTTCCCCGGTACCCCTGTGTTTCCAGAGGCTTAATGCACCTATGAGTAAATGATTTCTTTCCACGACTGCTTAAAGTGCCAGAAGGCAAGAGAAATTTAAACAGACCTAAGATCAACATTGTGAGTTTACCCGGCTCCCCATCTAGCAACACTGCCATAAATTTCTCCGGCTTCTTAGTTGGGAATTTAAAAGGCCTATAGTCTTGGCAACGTTTACATAACCACATTTCTTCTATGTGGATTACAAACTTGCAAGATCCCAACCCGTGCTGGGGTATCCTATTTGTTCCGCGGGTCAACCTGAAAAGCCAACAAACTCAACACCACATCCAACCAAACTCTTTCTTCTGGCTTTGACCTGACTGGTGGAAACAGCTTGGCCTCAGGACCCTGGGTCCCAGAGGTCTTTTTTTTTTTTGGGGGGGGTTCCCCCCCTCTTCGGGGTTTGCTACCCTAGAGCCCCGTCTTTTGTGGCCTTTGTAGAGCTGGGGACCCTCAGCAATGCCATGGTTGGAAGAGTCCATGAAGAATGCTTCACTGGGACATGATATGCTTCAATGTCATGAGGCTCTGTCGGAGAGCCACTCCTCCACGCCGGAGTCCTCGAGAACGGGAACGCTGCTGCTTTGTGCTGAGGCTGACCCTGGGAGGCACGGGGTTCATCAACCAGTCAAGTGTGCTTACTTCTATCAGAGGGGCCTCTGTGATAAGAAACGCTCCTCCTTCTCTGCCTGACCACATTTTCCTCTTCAGGGTGACCTGCGGTGGGAGTTAGATATGCCTCTTCTCCCAGGTGCGTGGTAATAGGCCCAGAACATTCTCACGCAGGACCAGTGGGCAGATCTTGTAAGTGACTTATCTCCAAGGTAAATGCCAAAAAGCCTTTCCTTCCCGAGAAATGAAACTGCCCTCCAAACACGTATCCCATTTTCTCGTATGGAGATACTCGGCAGAACAGTCAGTCTCCACCTTGAACCTGAGTCCTCGTGTGCAAAGAGCTACGCGTTAGGGGCTGGAGGCCAAAAGTGCAAGAAACGACCAGGAGACCTTTGTCCTTCTCTGCCGCTGGAGAAGATACACGATCATGAGACTTGACTCTGACTTTGGAGGGACGTTTGAGCTTTATCCTTTTAGCTAGAAAAATTGGGAAGATGGATCTCCCATCTCTCCTTGGTCATCCAAACGGGGCTGCAAAGGGAGTTTCCCACCAGCTGGGCTGACGAGCAAGAAAGGAAGGGAGGGCCGGGAAGTTCTTGGGTTGAAGAAAAGATGGCAGCAAACTTTGCATTGTACCAGGATTTACCTTCACAGAAGAACCCCAACATATAAAGGAAAGACAGGGATGCAGAAGACCAACAAGACCAACAGGAGGTCCTCGGTTCACGGGATCTGGCCAGAGAGAGACGTGTCAGCAGAGAAATGACAGACACTGAAGGAAGGCCTGCTCCCACACGTGTTTCTGGTTTGCTCACTCGTAATTCAAGACCCCCACTGTATGCCATGAAGTCAAAGGCTTCGGTGGAAGGTTGAGTCAAGGTTATCCTCTTTAAGTGTACACATTACCCACCTAGGAAACTCATCGCCTGGAATTATTATTTAGGTCCAAGTAAAGAAGAAAAAAAATGAATAATTGGGACTCCAGTTTAGGTCAATACTTTTAAACTTAAAAAAAAAAAAACAGTCGAACTGTTTAAAAATGGAAACCTAAAACAAAATCTTCATACATAAAGCAGCTAGAAGTGGAAATTATGTGGTCTTAGGGGCACCCACTGACCTCCTCTTTGTCCCTTTAAATACCCGTGGCTCCATAGAGAGGAATGCAGGAACTTGCATTTTCAATAATTATTTTTAAAACTTCATCAGGATGGGGCGCCTGGGTGGCTCAGTGGGTTAAAGCCTCTGCCTTCAGCTCAGGTCATGATCCCAGGGTCCTGGGATCGAGCCCCGCATCGGGCTTTCTTTTTTTTTTTTTTTTTTTTTTTTTAAAGATTTTATTTATTTATTTGACAGACAGAGATTACAAGTAGGCAGAGAGGCAGGCAGAGAGAGAGAGAGGAGGAAGCAGGCTCCCTGCTGAGCGGAGAGCCTGATGCGGGACTCGATCCCAGGACCCTGAGATCATGACCTGAGCCGAAGGCAGCGGCTTAACCCACTGAGCCACCCAGGCGCCCCGCATCGGGCTTTCTACTCGGCGGTGAGCCTGCTTTCCCACCCCCGCCCCCCGCTGGCTTCTCTGCCTACTTGTGATCTTTGTCTGTCAAATAAATAAATAAAATATTTAAACAACAACAACTTCATCAGGATGGAAGCAATGAGCACATAACCTCAAGAAATCTGTCCCCCAGGGGCCGTAGCCAGCAAAGCTCTTAGCCTCAGCATTTCTGGAGAAGAAGCTTCTGGTCTTGGTTTTGCCATGCATGAAGGCATCATGAGTGAACACAATAAACACTACGAGCCACCGGAATTTCCCACCTGCCTCTCTTGTACTACGGGGTTCCTCTGTCTGCCATCGCAATGAAAACGGTGCGATACCCGTTGTCTTGAGTCTCTCCCGCGACGGCAGTACCTGTCAGGGTCACTCTCGAGTTCCTGGATTTGCCACTGTTCGTGGTAAGCAGTCTGAAAGGTATGAGAAACAGATCGTATCACAATGTTACCTATTGAAAATGGGAATAATAAGGTTGTCTCATTGGGCTTGTGGAATTCTTCTCACCAGAAAATTCACTCAGATCTGTGGAGACCATTCGCCAAAGCAAAGAGGCCGTTTAGGATTATTTTCCGATTTCCTGCATGCGTGATCCCTTCTCAAGGACGGCATGTCTGTCTCCCTCATTTGGGATGCGATTAAAACGGATTGATTTTGGGGGCGCCTGGGTGGCTCAGTGGGTTAAGCATCCGCTTTCAGCTCAGGTCATGATCCCAGGGTCTTGGGATCGAGCCCCACATCGGGCTCCTTGCTCAGCAGGAAGCCTGCTTCTCCCCACTCCCTCTGCTTACTGCTCCCCCTGCTTGTGCTCTCTTGCTCTCTCATGCTCTCTCTCTCTCTCTCTCAAATAAATGAATAAATAAAATCTTTGAAATGTATTGATTTTCAAATCAAATTCCTCTGCCCCGTGTCAGCCCTCAGTTATACGTGTGACGCCTTCCTCACCTTACTTTCTGTTCTGCTTACGAAGCCAGTGCTTCTGGAAGCCAGGTTCCTGTGGGTTTGGAAAATACAGTTGTAGCCCTGGCACTGGGCTAGCTGGACGTGAAATAACTAGGTTAGCCAAGGAGGTACAAATCTTACCTGAGGGTCTGTAAATCTAGTGTGGATGTTCACTTCCAAAGAAAACTGGAATCCACTTACCTCGCCAAAGGTAGGTAAATATGGGTCAGATGACCCTGCCATGGAGAACTCCGTGAGTCTTTCCGAGTTAAGATTTTGTTCAGTTCCACAAGAGCTGACTATTAAAATATGTGAGGAAGTTCCACTTTATGTGGAGATCTGACTCCAAAGTCAGCATTGGAGGCAAGAAATGTGTGTAGCTTAATCATCCTTGACAACCCCTTGTAATGTACGTAGGAAGGACAGTAATATGTATGGATAAAATTCCATTAATATAGTAAAACACAAGACCCTATGGTAAAAATGGCACACACAAGAAATACTTTTATGATGTTTCTAATTCAACGAGCAGACAGACTCCCTCTGGGCACATGCATCGAGCTACTGTAAGTTCAGCAACACGGTGTCACAGGCATGTGGCGGGGGGGGACCCCCGCGGGTGTCAGTACCAGGACTGAATAATTCCTCTGTGCTCACACTGCCATTCCCAGACTTTGTTTTATCCATCACGCAGTCCTGCTTTCAAGGTCCCGTTTCTTTGCAGTATCTCGTAGCTTCTTCTTTTTTTTTTTTTAAGATTTTATTTATTTGACAAACAAAGATCACAAGGAGGCAGAGAAGCAGGCGGGCAAGAGGGGGGAGCAGGGTCCCCGCTGAGCCCTATGCGGGGCTCGATCCCAGGACCCTGAACTGAAGGCAGAGGCTCAAACACACTGAGACACCTAGGCGCCCCCTCATAACTTCTTGGCATCTGATTTGCTTTCCTTGAGAGGAAGCATAAGACGAGCTGTCAGGTGTTGTGGGCATTCCTCTGATAGGGAGAACTCGTTTGGTAGACAGAGTCAAAACCTTTTTGACAGAGTCAAAAGCCTCATGGAAGAAAGGTGAGCCCGTGTTTGGCTGATACAGCTTTCTGGGGCTTCCATCCACCAGCACTTTGGGTGAAGGTATGTAGGGAGAGATTGCGTCATCCACATGCTCTGGACAAAGATGTGGTCAAAGTCACAGTGCTGAGAAAGAGACTATCAGTCACTCTCCCAGTGTGCCAACTGAGCGGGACTGTTTGAAATCTCAAGTGAGCTTTCGCGTCTTGGATCTTAAGGGCAGACTACTTGAACGCCCTGCACACAATCTGCGGGGTACTCTTGTTGCCTTTGGAACTGACTTCTCCATGTTTCTGTTGCTCAGAAAGAAAGTTAAGATAGGTACATTTATACAGAGTTTTGCAGTCTGAAAGGCACCTTCATTGCTTTATCTTATTTGACTTTCCCCACGCGCAAGTCATCATTGATAATGTTGCTGTCCCCACTTTACAGATGAGAAAACAGAGTCTCAGAAAGACCAGATGGCTCCCCGCCCCATTTCCACAGCTACCGCAGCCCTCAGATGACTTCCCACTCACCAAGCAAACTTCTCATTTGTGACCTTGGGAAGTTGACCTCTCTTTTTTGTGTGTGCAGACAATGAGGAGAAATATGTTTCACCTGCACTCAGGGAGAAGGTGTCTTTCTCAGGCTCCAAACTTGCAAGAATGATGACTCTGTTCCTTGGATTTCGTTTCCCTCTTTATTGGACAGCCAAAACACCAGTGTAGTCAATTCTGACATTTGATCAGGAATTTTAAGGGGAGAGTCAGTTGTTTAAGGGTTGTATCTACATCGTCTGGCTTCTGCTAAGGAGCCTTGAATCTTGGCTGGGTTTCCCCTCTGCAAGCTGCCAATGAGTGATGCCTCCCTAGGTCCCTGGCCATCGTCCTTCTGCACGGGCTCATTTGCCCTGGCCTCAAAACCTCCTGAAGGCTTATTTCTCTTCCCTCTCTCCTTCCTGCTGACTGCTATACCAGCATCTAGCTTGCTTTCCAGAGGCACAGAGACAAAAGGAATTCTGTGGGGCTTGGCCACCTCCCAGTATTCACGATGGGAAGCAGGCCCAGTTCTCTACACTTTGTTGCCCATCCCCCAGCCTGGGCAAAGTACCCCTCCCCCCCAATCTTAAGGCCACTCATGAATTTCTCAGCTCTCTCTCGCTCGCTCGCTTGCTCTCTTTCACAGCTCCAAGGATCACTGTTTTGGCTAGGGGTGAGAGATTAGTTCAGTTCGATTCCCATCGCTGCTTCTGTCCTACTCAAGGATAAACGGCTTTTGAATTTAAAAACTCATCTTTTGCCCCTTTGTTCCCCCATCCCCTCTGAAATTGCTCTCCAGTGGAGACCATATGGCTAATGGTCCTAACGGGAGATGCTCATAAGGTCACAGTGCTAAACGCACACATACACACACACAAAGGAAAAACCTAACGTTGCTTCATATATCAAATCATGATCCCGCCGCAGTAAAAAGTGTATAGAGAGTTGATACATGGCTATTAAATAGAAAACATATATGGTCACATAACGTTGGTTCCCTTCTCCAAAAGCCAAAGACAAATGGGCCATCAAAAGGTCGATAAAGTTACAGCCGAAACAGTCTTACAAGGAGTACGTGCCCAAGGAATCATTAAAGCATGCATCATTTCAAAGCGCAGTGTACCAAGTGGAACCCTCAGAAGTGAATTTCACATTTGGTGAAACCTCTGTCTCGGAAGTTGAGAAGTGGGGTGACTCCAAATGGTTATTAATCTTCGGCGCTAATCACTTTCGCAACGGCAGCGTTTACACACTGTTAGTGGCTTGTCAACCCTCAGAGTGGATTTTTAATGTTGGGAAGGAGATATCCCAACACTTAGAGATGAAATTTATGATCTGTGTATCACTAAATAAAAAATGCAGGATGTCATTTTTGAGGCATACGGATGGATGCAAAATTGATACAGATTAATACAGTTTAGGGCCGTCTTCCAGCAAGCTCCCTCAGTGCTAAAGAGTTCCATACAATAGATATCCATTTTCAAAATCACATCATTTTTTACTCAGAGCATTTCTGGAAAAAAAAAACAAAAAAAGGTACAGCCACCAATCAGCTGCTTGGCAATAATTTATAAGATTCTCTTTCCATTAAGTTGTGAAAGTTTGACCAACGGATGGCAAAACTTCATGGTGTTGGTGTCTTAATCTAGAAATCACTGTTTTCAAGGCTGCCAAGCATCATACCATCAGTTGCCATGGGGTGAAGGAGAAAAAAAAAACCCACCCCGAACTTTTCCTGGAGTTTGGAGCCACATCATTTGGAAAAGAAAGAGAAGTCTTGGGCCAAGCTCCATTCCATGACTATATGTTTGGAACAGGAAGCCTCTCTATGGCTGGAGAATTGATTGATCGCTTGATTTTATTGAGAACCCATGGTGGGTTTGGTTCTCAATGAATGTGAACATGTCAGTAGGCTTCTATGTCAACCAGAAATATGATGCCTCAAGATACCGCCTTAAGGACTTTCCGAACAATTCTACCTGGAGTCCTTCCTGTCAGGATGCAAGTAAACAACAATTTAAGTAATTGTAGTTTTATTGGAAGTCTTCTGTCCTTCACTTACTGACCCCAAATATGACTCAGTCCTGAGTTCAACCTCTGACCAGGAGGTTGACTTGCCTTTTGCCATTTGTCCGTGGGAGCCAACCCCTCCCTGACCTCCACGAGAACCATTGGTATATTTTAGAGGAAACATCTTCTGGAATCCAGAGGACTCCTATCATTTCTACCACCAGCAAGAACAAAAGCCCCAGACCTGGCAACCCTAGTGGATAGTCTGTGCTTCCAAAATGATTGCCCCGGAGGATTGCTCTCCTCTGGGCTAGATGATTTCATTAATTGGTGTCTAACTCATAAGTCTAAGTTATTTATTGTAAAAACCAAATAGGGACCATATGACTTTGAAGATCTGATCAGACCGGGCTGTGTGGGCCAGATACTGAGCAGAGCAAGTCTCCCAGCATTAATCTGTCACAGCCCATTTTTCACTTGCTAAATCAGCTTTATGCAAATATTCCCCTAGCGAGGGGGCTCACCCATTCAGGGACTCCTCTCCCTCACCTCCAACATCTGTGGATGTTTTGAGATACGGGCACATAAACTTTCGTCTTCAGATGTGCACTTAGAATTCTAGAGTGGAGAGAAATATTAGCAGTCATCTTGTTTAAGCCTGGATTTCACATATGGTCAAACTGATGTGACGTGACTTGCCCAAGATCACAGGGCCAGAATGACACCAAGGAGAAGATCATTATTGTGCGAGTTACGCACACGTAGTGTGAAAAAGAGCCCCAGTGCCTCTCTTACCCTTTGGAAAACACCCTCCTCTCAGACACTGCCCTCTCTCCTCTCCCCTCCCACCAACTCACCTTACTGGATAGGTTATTAAAGGAGAACGTAATGCCAACAAACCAGCAAGCAAAAAGTGATAGACATCTTGGAAAATTCTGAGTCTTCTACTCTTAGTAGTTGATGTGTTTCCTTCCACTGTCATCTTAACTGAGACATAGAAGGAGTTTTTATTTTAATTTTTTTTAAGGTTTGATTTATTTATTTGACAGAGTGAGCCCAGGTAGGGGGAGCAGCAGAGGGAGAGGGAGACGCAGACTCCCCACAGAGCAGGAAGCTCAACATGGGGCTGGAACAGGACCTCGGGATCATGACCTGAGCTGAAGGCAGACGCTTAACTGACAGAGCCACCCAGGCGCTCCTTGATTTTTTACAAAACTTGGCTTGCATGAAAACTGGTGAAAGTCATAGAATTAGTTATGAGATTAATCTTGAGTTCTTTCAACAAATTCCGTCGTGATTTTGCACTTGTTAAACAAACCCCAGGGCGGTTTAGGACACCATCCTGACTCTGGCATACGTAAGCATGGAGCTCTTATTTGGGTCCTGATTCTTTTATAATGAACTCAGGTCTCTGGATTGAGGAATAGTGTCTTTCTGTCACAGATCTTCAGTGGATATCTCCTCCACCCCTGCAATGACTCCTGACCCAACTACCCAGAGTTAGACTTTTCGGGGTGAGGACACCGTCCCTTGCAAAACCTCTCTCCCTTTAGACACTAGCCACAAACTCGAGGTCCCCAGGCCATCTGTACTTTTGGTCAATGGGCTACAAATTTGAGAATTTCCCCTACCCTCTCGGGTTTGATCATTGGCTAGAAGGACCCACAGAACTCAGGAAAGTGCTTTACTTGGGATTATGGTTTTCTTTAGCAAAAGGAGATGAATCAGAACCAGCCAGAAGGTAAGACACACACACAGAGTGAGGTCTGGGAGGTTCCCAAACGTAAAGTTCCTGTGTTCTCTGACACATGGATATGTGACAGCCAAGGACGTTTGCCTCAGCTTTGATATCCAGAGTGTTTATGGGGTTCCAAAATACAGACGTGACTGAGGGAACCACTGTTCACTCTGCTCAGTGTTGAGTCCCTTTCCCCATAGATGGGCATGACATCACAGGCTTCGAGCCCCACGTGGTCTTTCTGGCATTGCCAGCCCCATGCTGAGGCCCATCGGCAGCCTAGACCAGAATGTAATGGGGTGCGGGCACATGCACAAATAGCGCGGACACTCATGACTCAGAACATCTCAAAGGTTTGGAGACTACCTCCCAGGAACCTGGGACAGAGGTCACCAAATCCTTTATTCCTGGGACCTGCATAAGCATCACTCCTTTCCTTCATCCTGCCCTCACCTCCAAAGTATACTTTTAACACTAGATTAAGAAATGGGTTCAACTGACAGGATGTATGAGTGGGTGTAGGTAGACAGAGGTCTTGAACTTGATGCGTCCATCAGCATTATTCCCCATCTCTGGGGAGGGTAAGCAAGGTTTGTTCTTCCAGTCCAGGGGTCTCATTCCAAACCCCTGATATACTGACTGTGGCTAGTGACTGGGGAGCCACAGCCCTGAGCTTGTAGGTTGCCTGGAATGCCTGAAGGCGTGATGTTGGTCTCATTTAAAATCTGTATATCTCTCCTTCGCTGGTGAGCTTGATCATTATGTTTTCTACGTTGGGCCCTAGGCAAGCCCTTAGACTGAGCTTTCTTGAGCTGCTGTAGTTCTCTTTTTCTCTCCAGATGGGTATCTCCTCCTCCGCCTTCCAAAATGCTCAGAGGGAAGAAGTGTGTGTTTTAGAGCAGATGCTGGACTGGGGTGGGGGAATTCGGAGCATCAGGAAACACGAACTTCTCCCTCTGGGATGGAAGCCTTTGAAGCCTCCAGCAGGTCCTGGCATTTTCCATTCTTTTTGTCTAGCACTCCCTCTAGTGACACCAGAATTCTCTCGGGTTACAACTGGACACACGGTAGAAAGCGACAACCATCTTTAAGGAGGCATACCATGCTGCAGAGTTAGAGAACAGCGATTGCTTTCATTTAGAAGTCACACGTGACATGGGATCGAAATTGCTTTCATTTAGAAGTCACACGTGACATGGGATCGAAATGCTCAAAGTGAACAAGAAAGGACCAGCTCCGCTGAGACCTGGAAGGAAAGAGAAGTAGGTGAAGAAAGAGTTAACCGGTGCAATGGAGACTTTGAGAATATAAAGAGGCATCATGAGGGATAAGTGTGAGAAGGTTCCAAATTTCAGGGTCTGTGGAAGGCTAGGTCAAGGATACTGGGAAGCCAATAATCTGTGTTCCATTTAGAGATTTACTGCTGTGTCCTTTCACTTCCGAGGATCGCAGGCCTGACCCTGTTCATCCCATCCACCAGGCGGGAACATATGCAAGCTGTCCTAGGCAGATGCATGTTTATCCAGTGATCTCAAGGCTCTTGAGGAGAGAAAGTACCATTGGCTCATGGGCTACCTCTGAATCCGCACTTCGGGCCTGTATCTGTGCCCTCTTCATCTGGGCATGGGAAAAAGTCGTATAAGATGGGGCACTGATAACCTTTGGCCATGCCAAAAGGCTGACTTGAACATGAAAAACAAGGTTGTGCAGACTTGACTCAAAATGCCTCTCGTGTCTATGCGAAGAAAAAGTGGCCAACTTAATTCTGTTTTGATTTTCCCTGATGTGTGACTTGATCTGTGGGCTGGATTTCCAGAGCCACAGTTGTGCCAAACCCTGTTAGTGTTTAAGGCATACTCGTGCCCAAATATGGATTTCTCGTGTTTGGTGTTGACCATGTGCCTGGGCCCCACTGTCCAATCCAGGGCAGACTCCTTGCCAGGGCTCTAACAGACACAACATAGACTAGCATTATGTGATGTATAAACAATTTTGCCTGAAATGACGGCATGTGACTAGCTCGCCTGGTAGACGCGTGAGCAGGGAGTACGAGGTAGTCTGTGAATGGGCTCTCCTCAAATCGCATTCTCGTTGTTCCCTGCAAGCCTCTGCAGCAAGGGTGAGAGGTGCTTTATGGCTTGTGGGAGCCCCTGAACGCCGTTGTCTTTGAGAGAGAAACCGATACAGAGTAACATGTTGGAAAGAAGACTAGAGACTAAAAAAGAAGATACAAAAATGGATAGAAGGGGGCGCCTGGGTGGCTCAGTGGGTTAAGCCGCTGCCTTCGGCTCAGGTCATGATCTCAGGGTCCTGGGATCGAGCCCCGCATCGGGCTTTCTGCTCAGCAGGGAACCTGTTTCCACCTCTCTCTCTCCCTGCCTCTCTGCCTACTTGTGATCTCTCTGTGTCAAATAAATAAATAAAATCTTTTAAAAAAATGGATAGAAGGAAGGAGAGAGGGAGAGAAAGTAAGGAGAGAAGGGAGAGTGTGGGAGAGACAGAAGGAGAGAAGAAGGAAGGAAGGAAAGAAGGAAGGAAGGAAGGAGAAACAGAGACTTGGGGATAAAGAAAACGGAGTAGAAGTGGGAGAGAAGGGAAGGAGAACTGGAGAGGAACAAAGAAGGACTTAGGTGGGAGCAGAAATGAGGAAAACCCCAGAACTTAGGAGAGTCAAACAGGGCATCCATTCCCTCGTGTTGGTATCATGAGAACTTTGGAGAGCCCACGAATCCCATAACATTGACAAAGGCTGGAGGACGCCCCCCTCCCCCACAGCCGACGCTATGCTAAATCTGGATATTTCTATCGAATTTAAATGCAGGGCTTCCAGAACTGCGGTCTGCATATCTCCTTCATGATGTTGCTGGCCTGGTTGTACCTCAGCTCCACAATACCCAAGAAAGAGTAGCCAGGGGTAGTCAATATCTGTGTCTTACGCGTATTTGTGTGTGTATGTGTGCGTGCACGGGCATGTGTATGTTTATGTCGATTATCTCCCCTTTCCCTAAGCCATGTAAGCCATGTCCCACCCCCACCAATGTCTCATAATAGCTGCCTAACGCATAGTTGTATGTTTGAAACTTTTGTCTCCTGGAGAGCTTTGTATCTGCCTACTAAGTCCCCCTTCATTTGCTCAAACAAAGAGTACCGATCAGTATTTATTTCCTTCTACTGGACAGTGTTCACAGGGGAAAAGCTCTCTGCTTTTGTAGACTGGCAGGCTAGGTAGCTTGGGCTCAAGGTATCTAGTCAGTAACTTCCTTCTACTTCCATTATTTAGTTGTATGGACTCTTTTACTACATAGAGACCCTCCCCCAAATAATTCCATTTCACGTTTAAAATCTCCTAAAATCATTCTTTCCAAGTTTCACCATGCAATATCCGTTCTCTTCCAGGGTGAGTGGAAAAAAGTGGTCGTAAGATACTCACTCAGTGATTAGGGCTAATGATGGGCTCTACTCACTAACAGAGCAGTCTTAACCAGTCCAAAACAACTTTCTTCATCTGTGAATGGGCATGAGGAAAAGATAACATGGAGTATGTGGAGAAGGTCCTAGACACAGTGACTGGTCATAGTAAGAATCCAAAAATACGGCTCCTCACACGGGGTTGATTCTGTCCCAGTGTGGGGTACTCCCAGAAGGGCATGGTCATCTGAGTGCTTCAAGAAAAATGTGGACAGTCTAGAACTTATCTTGGCTGAAATTATGCACAAAAAATTAAATAGGATTGATTATCAAGTCTCCTCTTGGATGGAAGATAATTATTTAAATTCCAATTGAGGAAAGGGGCTTGGCAGTGCTGACAAGGTCTAGAGGCACTGGTTGATTAAAGTCAATGAGGAGAAAGACAACTATCATATGATCTCCCTGATATGAGGAAGTGGAGATGCAATGTGGGGGGGTTGGGGGGAGGAAAAGAAAAAATGAAAGAAGATGGGATTGGGAGGGAGACAAACCATAAAAGACTCAATCTCAAAAAACAGACTGAGGGTTGCTGGGGGGTGAGGAGATAGTGGTGGGGTTATGGACATTGGGGAGGGTATGTGCTATGATGAGTGCTGTGAAATGTGTAAACCTGGCGATTCACAGACCTGTACCCCTAGGGATAAAAATAAATTATATATTTATTTAAAATAATTAATTAATTATTTTTTTAAAAAAGTCAGTGAGGAGAAGGCTTGGTCGCTCGTGGTTGCCATTCATAGAAGATGATTCTAGAAAAGAGAAGTAATTCGGGCCATGACACCCCTAAATTATGGCATAAACTATTGTGTGGGGAGGTCTGACAAAATGTGGACAAACTAGAAATATCTGGAGGGGGGTGAGCCAGAGGTTATAGGATCTGGAGGTCTGTTCTTCCGGAAAACACTATAACGTATTTATTAAAGGCATGGGATTTGAAACCAGATAGAACAAGTTTCTAGCACTAGACGCCCCTCTTACTAAATGAGTTGGCTTGAATAAGCCATTTAACTTCTCTAATTTCTTCATCTAGAAACTGGAGATGGAGTGAGATAACATGTTATATTTATTAAGGTTAGATCGATTGCTACTAAAATAGGTCTACTAAGGTAAGATCTACTACCAGAAAAAAAAAAAAACTCTGACTTCTCAGGAACCCAATGCAATTAAAATTTATTTCTTGACCCCTCCACGGTCAAATGTGGATGCTCCCCTCCCTGAGGTCATTCCGCCTTATAGCTTTACCTGCAGCTGAGGAGAGAGATTACTACATAAATCATTTCCAGAAATACTCTGTTGTCAAGAATTCAGTCCGGTAGCCACACGTAAATGCAAGGGATTCTGGGCAGTCCATCTACTCTGTGCCCAGGAGGAAAGAAAAGGAGTTTTGGTGAACACATAGCAGTGTCTGCCACACTCCAGCCTTGGGTCACCTGCCCCCCTCCATAGTCATCTTCCATGCTCACCTCTTTCCGAAAGGATACCGCTCCAAATCCCATCGCCTTAGAGCGTCTGCCTCAGAGTCCAGGTTCTCTGAGTTTTCTGTCCATTCTGGAAAAGGCTCTTCATGGTTTCATGCTCTATTAGAAACCCTCTGTCCATTGTTCTCCATCGGAGCACTCTGGCTCTGTCCTCTGAGAATACTCCTTGCCCAGTATCCTCCATGAACACCCCTAAACTGGGCATGGACAAGTAACCCTTGTAGGCAGTTCGACTTCCTTGTGGTCTAAGTTCTGGTGTCTGAAGCATATCTAACATTTAAACGACCAAAAGAGTTTTTCCTTCTTTTTTGTGAGGGGAGGGGGCAGGCTCAGTGTTTCTTCGGCAATAGAATAATCTTGGAAACATAGGAGGCTTCTGGTCTGTTGGGTTCGGTCATCTCCTCGTGCTGGTAACCACACACAGATTTCTTTCTTATACATTATTCTTAAACATTCATAGCTCTTCACTTCCTTCCTTCCATGCCTCTCTTAAAAAAATGGCAGCTTCACTGAGGTCACAATAGAAGAGAAAACCTTTAATATAGAATACCTTTATTCCTTAATATAGAATATCCTTAATCTGGGTTTTGCTCCAGGACCAAGTGACCTTGTTCAGCTGGGAAGTCTTGCTGGGGCATTATTACCAAAGTAGTCCTCAACTTCATCTTTTACTCTTAGGGGTCTAGAAGCAATTGACATTTCCAACCTAGTAAGATCCTTGCTCCCTAGACTTACTCTGTTCCCTCCAGCCTTGCTTGAAAATTGGCCAGTTCTTTCCTGAGCTAATGTCTTCCTTGCCATGCCTTGCTAAAGGCAGCTAAGACCCAACATGTACCATCATTCTGATCCCTTTGACCCTTTCTATGACCTTTAGAATGGGCCATGAAGTCATTGCCACACATTTCAGGGTTTTGCCCTAGCAGACTCTGACCTCCACTGGCAATTTCTGGATTACTTGGGGTAACACCGGCCACGATAACAGACAAAATTCCAACTCTCAATGGCTCAACATAGGAAAATTTATTTCTTACTTGCATCCCAGTCTCATGCAGGAAGCCTAGTGGCCATCCACGCACAGGGGCCCAGACTCCCGCCTTCTTTCCGTTGCCCACACACCTCTAGGACTTCAGAGTCCTGTCCACTCTGCCGGCGGGTGACTAAGGTATCCCAGCACAGTGGGGAAGACATTCCTACTTCTTACGGCTCCCGCAACATGCAATAAATATTAGTTGCTGTTTCCGTTACTACATCCTTTGAAAACAAGAGATAAAGGAACTGATATATGGTTATGGCCTGGGCTCGGGAAGACTTAGAGGAAATGGGAAGACAGCTTTGAGTATGTAGTAGGGAAAAGGAATAGCACTACGTCTTTGTGGCTCCAAAGAGCAAAACGGGAAAGCAGCAGGTGAATAAGAGGGTTTTCCACGGACGGTAAGGGGACCTTTCTTTCTGATTAGGAATGAATCCCAAATGCAGTCTCGCTTTAAGGACGGGAAGTGCTGGGGTCTGGGAGTGCAGAAACAGAAGCTGCTGCCACATGACCCCTTCGAGAGAAGATTCCTGCTTTTGGGAGCCCTTCCGGCCATCGGACTCCTGAGGCTTCTTGCCTCATAAATATTTCATTTTCTGTTTCTGAGACGTGGACAAGAAGGACTTCGTTTGGTGATATCTCTGGCAGTGTATTGACCTCTGAGATTATCTACTTAGCTAATAACTACAGTTTCTGTCTTTGGAAGCCTTTGATATCTCTTTGTTCATACGCTCTTGGTCAAATGTGACATCCCCTGTATAAGATGGCTGCTCTTCGCTCCGGGGAAATTTCTAGGCCAGCTTCTTCAGCCCCCCTGTGCCTTTGGTCACTGCAGGATGTGGATCATATCTTACACTCCCACGCAGCTGATTGTTCAGGCCTGGGACCTGGGAGTTATTCTGGAGTTTTCCATCTCATGCATTGCCACGTCTGACCAGTCGCTGAGGACTTGCCCTTTCCTTTTCCGATTATTTTGCCCATCTCTCCACTTCTGTTCATTCTCACTTCTCTCAGCCCAGGGAAGGTGGGGTTTCTCTCTCTTACCCGCTTCTCTCCAATCTGCTGGTCACATGGGAGCTGGACGGAGCCTTTCCATGTGCACACACGGTACGAAGCGTGGTCCCCATCAGCAGTTCGAGAAATATCACAGTGTTTTATTTTTCATGATCACCTTTCCTCAGTTTCGAAAGTCTGTCCTTCCAGGCTGTTAGCACCTTTCTTCTCGCATATCCCTGAGAGTTTCCTGACCCCCTGGAGCTGTCGAGCTTTGGGGGTCTTGCACGGTCAAGGTTTTCGAGGTGTCCGACAGACGTTCTCTGGGATGAGCATTTGCCCACATATCTCTTTCTCTTTCAGGAACCCTCCGGGTTCCTGCTGCTGCTGCAATTGTATCCCCCTATCCCCACTGTTCTAGAACCTTCTAACCACTCCCTTTTCTCCACTCCCAAGAAATCTATTTTTTCTAAGCTGGTGGAAAGCCCCCAGCTCCATCTCCGTTCTCCCTAGAAAACCTTCACAGCTTCTTCTCCAAATCGCCACATTCCCTCAAATGCTTGGGCTTTTGCAAATAAAAGCCAGAGGTTTTTGCAGGGTATTATCTTTTTACTGCCCTGGGCATCCCACACCCATCCTAAAGTACCACAAAGCAGAGTCAGATACCTGTTGGGAAAGGAGAAAGATAAAGAAGAAGATGCTGGGCATGGGGGGAGCTTAAACTACTCTTTCAGAATACTCTTAGACCCCTGTGCTGATCTGCTTGTGTCTATCCCCACTTCATTGCTTCCCATTGCCCTTGGGATCAAGGTCAAATGTCTCTCCTGGTCCTAGAGGCCTCTCTGCCCACCTGGATGACACCTCTTACCCTTCTGTCTCTGCTTACCCTTGTCCCTTCTGCCACAGACACCCTGAACGGTTCTCTCTGCTTGCAGTGAATGGGCCTGGGGTCTCCCAGGACATGGGTAGGAAATGTCTCCTCTGTCACTGGGCCAACTGAGCAAGCTCTATGTATGGGTTACAGCTTGCGCTCCTTGGGGAGGCTTCCGAGGTCCCACGCTTGTTCTGGGACCTCACAGCAGCCCCTGTGTCTCTCCCTCCCCTCCGTCATGTGCAAAACTCTGCATTGTGCCCTTGTTGCTTGTCTGTAAGTTCCTAAGGCTGCTGGGGGTGCGGAGGGTGGCTAGGATGGGTTCTGGCTCATGGATAAGCGGTCTCCCAGTGTCTCCCATAGCCCCTGCAGGGCCCTATTACTACTAGGTAACAGGGAGCTGTAGTGAGTGCGTGTGCCTGTGCGTGTGTGTGTGTGTGAGAGAGAGAGAGAAAGAGAAAACGTGTGGGACTAAGTGAGTTTATCTTCTGGCTCATCCCCTCCCACAGCCCCCATAGAGCTATAAATAAGGGTTCCCATTGAATCCAAGCCTGTCTAGGAAGCACTTTACAGACACTGTTGTGTTCTTCCTTACTAGAGGTTTACTTTTCATTCAGAATACTCTCATGTTTATTCTTGGACTTCTTCCTACAAATGTCTCCACAGCCTAGTTTCTGTGGGAGCACAGGGGAGGAGCAGAGGCGGGGGCAGGGAGCCTGCCTCTTTGTTCACAGAAGCCACAGACCCTAGAATGTCAGGGCTCTGGGAGCCAGGACGTTGAAGCTCAACTATTTTTAGGGAACGTATATTTGTTTTTAACACATGGGGAGCTTGATTCAGAGATCGCCGAAAAGAAAAAAAGGAAAGAAAGAAACAGGAAATGAAAAAGTCAGCAGACGGAGGGTCAGACAAAGTGCCAAAGGCTTCCAACATCAATATTATTTTTAAGGGAGAAAAAAAGCCAACTTTTTTCTAATGAAAAGAAAACGCTGTTTTATTAACTGATGATAGCTTTATGACAGTTGTGTGATCTGGTCTGTAATTTCTAAGTCGTTTTTGAATTTGTCCCTCTGGAATCTCTCTTACGGCTGCTCAGAAACGGAATCCGAGCAGCCTGATTTTGGTGCTGCAGACTGACAGCCCGGGCTCCGGACACGTTGTCGTCACGTGGCCCGTGCAACTGTGAGACGGTCGCACGAGAACGTTCCCATACCCTCGTGTCACACCCTCCCACGGCACTCTGTAACACAGGGTAGGAAAACAAAGTAAAATGGCTCTGCTCCCATCACATAAATAATACTCAAACACTGCTCCAAGAGAAGTTGTTCTTCTCTCTCTCTTTTTTCTCTCCGCGTCTTTATCGAGTTCCCTCTAAATGGAACCAAACCCTAGGTATGCCCAGGACGGAACACTGACATCTTGAATTTGAGAAAGGACAGTGCGATCATCTTCACATGTGATTTGGCTAAAACTGAGGACATTTTGAAGAGGGCATTCTCTGAAATGATGAACTTGTATGTCGCTAACCAGGGGGGTCATTTCTTGTCTTATGGCTGATGAGTGAGTGTTCCCCATGCCAGGGACAAAATTCTACTTCAGTAAAATAATTATGGACTCAAGAGAGTCTTGTAAATAAAGACAAAACATGCACTAGGATTTTACTCTCGCTTCTGAAAATTGATACGATGAGAATTTTTAATCCTAAGGTTGGAGAAAGCTTTATGCACAAAGATGCCCAATGTAATTTTATTTAAAAGAGGGAAAAAATCTGAAGCCCTTGAGTAAATCATTTGCTTAATGCGACATTGTGCAGCTATTTAAAATAAGGGGTACTTGGGGGGCGCCTGAGTGACTCAGTGGGTTAAAGCCTCCGCCTTGGGCTCAGATCATGATCCCAGGGTCCTGGGATTGAGCCCCGCATCAGACTCTCTGCTCAGCGGGGAACCTGCTTCCCCCTCTCTCTCTGCCTGCCTCTCTGCCTACTTGTGATCTCTGTCTGTTAAATAATAAATAAAATCTTTAAAAAAAAAAGTTGTCATGTTATAATGTTAAATTACAATGTAAAAATTTAAGTACAGTGGGAATGTGAACATTCACAACTGACATTGAAGAGGCAAAAGAGCAGACATAGATTTACTACAATTGCAACTTGTTGCTCTTCGGGTATTTGGGTTATGCGTGGTTTTTCCTTCTGCTTCCCTATACGAGGTTTGCAGTGAAGGAAAATAACCTTTATTTTTCAAACAAGGAATCATCTTAGCCTAGTCTTCTCTTCCACTTATGAACTTGACCATGAAGGGAAATTAAATGAATGATTTCAGCTCTTCATATGCTATATATAATTATCTAGTTATAAAGTTGAAAAGTCTAAGTTAATAAGAGAAATATGATAAAAGACTTCTCTTCTGCTGTTTGGAATGAAATAATACATAGCCATTTATTTTTCCAAGGAAGAAAACTCTCATTGGTCATTTAAATCTAGGGTAACAAATCCACATGGCACATTCACTGATGGATAACTTCCTGCCTGGGTTACTTTGTCTGTTGTAGAATGTATAGATGGATGAAAAAGTTCAGCCAGAATAACTGCAACAAAAATCATAATAATAGCGACAAGTCCCCAAATGCCTCTTGTTCTTGAGCTGACAATTTCTAAGCAATTTCTGTACCACTCCTCCCTCACTGTCACAAATCTTTAGAATTGCTTCCGTTTTACAGGAAGAGATCCCTTTATGCAAGTTATCAGGCTTCCAGAAGAACTTCACGGATAGTAACACTATGTAATTTCTTCTAAATAACACGCACAAATGGAATCCCAACATGGTCTGCTACCATGTCGTAGAAACAGCACGCGTTTGGTTTGGGTAGGTGATCCCATTAAAAAGAATCGAGAGTCAGACAAAGAGTGAGGCACACATGGGAAGACCGCAAGCTTCCAGCCAAATCGGGGAGAATCTTGAGTAACTCATGCACGGGAAGAACGAATCCTGGCTGAACTTTGCTGACCTCCAAGAGGTCTCAGTTCACCAAGCTGAAATGTTCTTTCAGAGTTGGCTTGTTTTGGATGTAAGGTTGCGAAATCCTGGACCAGGACAACACTTACCTTTTTCTTTAGAAAAAAAGTAAGATAGTTAATAATCGCTTACTTAGATAGGAATGGTATCGATGAGTGTGTGTGCTTTCATCTGAGATCAACACGGGCAGAGGAAATTGCAGGATGTAACTAAGTCGGAATTTGGTGCAAACCTTCTCCCAAGAAGATGACCCTTGGTTAAGACTGTCCTTTGCCCTGATAGTTATGACTGTGAGGAGGGAAAGAACAAGCAGGTGCCTCTTAAATGTGTGATCCCAAATCAATGGGAAGAGTAAAGGGGATAGCCTGCGGCAGGGAGAGGCTCACGAGAGAGAAGTATCTGGTATCAGCCTAGACACGTCTGCTCCTAAACGCCCTCTTCCTGAAAAACTGAGTAAGAAAGAACTGTTTCTGCTTCATGACTTGTGTGTCCTCTGGACTAAAGGCAAGGGGGCTGGATTCTACCATCTGCTGAGGTCCCTTTACCCTTGAAGGCCTTCAGACCTGACCCTGGCTTCTTTCCCTGTCATTGCCGCTGCCAAACAGACACCTGGCAGACACAGCAGCCTCAGAGGCCTATCTGTTGACTCCCAGGATGGGAGTCAGTGGCCACACGTGTTTGACCATGTTTTTGTTCATCTGACGGTGGCCAGGAAAGGCAGGGATGGCTGGATGATGATGGATTTCTGAGCAATCCCAGAGGTCTTCAGTCATGTGGCACTGCTGCAATTCGAGGCGGGGGGAGGGGTTGTCATTGTTCTTTTCTTTGTCATTCTGGTGCTGTCGGGGTGCAGCTTCCTCCAGATGAAATGGAGCAAGCAGGAGTGACAGCAGGAAGAGGTAAGACAGGCGTGGCTCCTAGCCACATTTGGGATTCGTTCGTCCCAATCCTCCTTCCCAGCGTAGATCCAAGGATTTTTGAGGTAGATGAAATAGGCCCCATGTGGGAAAGAATTATTGGACAGCCTGACCCATAAATACATCATTTTCCCCAGCCCTTCCAGAACCCATCCAGAAGTCGGCAATGCCTGCTCCTCAGTCTTTGCCTATCAAACTCCCACCTGACTTCAAGACCTAATTCAAATACCCGCCTCTCCTCAAAGCCTTCTGTGATTCCCCACACGTCAGGAGGAACAGTTTTCTCTCCCGTGTGCTCATTTTCCTGTCCTCATATGGACATGTGTTGTATTATACCTGCTGGGCTCTATCATAATCTGGTCACTAGGCCTGGCTTACCCCCACTGGGTCACCAGTAAGCTCCTGGACAGAAGTGACAATACGGCGTCCACATCTGAAACCTGCCTGGTGCTTGCTCACTGGATCTTGTGAACGAGAAGTCACTCTGGGCTTGTGGAGGTTCTGGTATAAGGATCGACTTAGCCCAGGGCCTTCCAGAGAATTCTTCCAGTAATAGACATCCCCCTTCCCCTCAACAATGGACCTTTGAAGTGAGCTGAGGTTTAGCTGCTTCTAAATGGTAGCCTAGCTAGAGCCTGGAGGCCAGACAGAATAACTACTGGCTAGTAGAAAAGCCGGGCTCTGTGAGGTGAATGCATGCTTTCAGCGCCTTACCTCACCCGTGCGCCTCCAGGCTGTGAAAAATCTCCTATTTGATATTGTAAGCTCCCAAAGGGTGTGGACTGTGACTGCTCTACTCACTTACATAGGCCAGAACCCCATGCATAGGGCCATTTAATAAATATGGTTTCTTGATGATCACTCTCCCAGCGTGAGTCTGGGGCACACGTGGTATGCCCCAAGGAGCAGAGAGGAGCCGTGGCCCACCAGACACAGCACGCAGATTGCCCCTAGTAAATAATCCCTGTTGAACGTTCCTTCTAGGTCCCATGACCCTGCCCCAGCTTTTTGTGGGAAGTAGCAGGAAGGTAGAAGTTATGGTCCCTCCCTCGAACCTTCTTAGGGTCTGATAGAAATCTTCAACCCAGAGTTTGCAGCAAATGAGGCCAGGGTTGAAGAAATATACATCTAAGCAGGAAATATTTTAATGAGAATTGCAAAAATCCTTATGGTCAGTCACTGGGGGGTCTTCAAGCCACCTACATTTGCTCCCTCTTCACACAGGCAAGTGTAAGACTAAAAGGCAAAGTCACTGGTGAGTATGTATTTGAGCTTATTCATAAAAAGAATGGCATCTGGAAAGAAGTTTCTTGTTCCATGAGTTCAATTCTTTCACTAAAAAAAAAGCAATTGCAGGGGCCTCTACGTTTCTGCTAGAACTATCTCCATCAAAATATTCTAAGTTCTGCTTGAAAAAGAAAACTCATGGAAAAGAAAAACCACATCTGTTTCTATCTATGTCCTCCTGTCTACCTGACACCTTGGGAACAGTGAAAACACAGTTTTTCTCCATTGCCTCCTCACAAGTGAGTCTCCTCCAGAAGGAAACCAAACATAAGATTCTCTGTCTTCTTCCAGAATGTGACATGATTACAGCGTTTTTCAAGGACCTTTGTCTTATGTGTGTGAATTTAGAATTCAGAATCTCTGGGAACATTTGTTAACTTGCTGGGTAGGAACACAAGAAGCAATCTTCTACAATTTTCTAATGTATCTCCCCCAACTCCGGGCCATGGTATTCCGTGTTTTTCCACAAATACCGTTGTGTCCCCTCTGTGCTGTCTCTCAGCCTGTCTGCTGAGCTCTGAGGTGTGCTGTGTATTTGTGAGCTCATCTTCTCCTGATGGTAATCCTTCAGATGGGTGTAGTGGATATTCTTTGTAGACAACCAGTGTCTGAACTCCCTTGCTCTTGGACTGTTTCCCAGCCTAAAGTCTGGTTGGGGGCTGAGAGTCACTTCTTCCTTCTGCAGAAGCTGAAAATTTACTTTCCCAGCTTTTCCCGCAGCTAGGACACAGACAAGTGCTTTGGGCTCCATCAGGCAGAGGTCCCTGTTCTGAACCTGAATCAGGGAGCTAATGGCACAAAGAAACAATTACTGCCTCCAGCAAGTTCTGCTCAAAAGAGCCACACCCAGGGCTGTAGCCCGGGAGCATTGGTGTCAGCGGTGACATCTCCATGGGACCAGTTGGAGGCGTGGCTTTGGACACGGATCATGGCTGTGCAGCCTGGGAGCACCTACCACTTCTTGGGACCCTTAATACAACCCCTTTCCCAGAGTTGGTGTCTGTTGCCGAAACTAGGAGTCCTAACTGAGACTCAGGTACTAGTACTAACCCTGCTCACAGTCACAAGTTCTGAGGCTAGAGATGTTAACTAACTGGCCTAAGGTCTTAAAGCTAACAAGAGGTAGACCTTGAATTCAAAGGAAAAGTCTGCTTCACTTCAGGGCCTTGCCTTTCGTGTCCACCTCAGTGGACCCCTATGATAATATGCATCACCATTGAACTCCCCAGACTTCAGGCTTGCACTGGGACAGATGTCCTGGATGCACTCTGGACTTCACACTTCAGAGCACACAAACTGATACCTTCTGGGCCCTGATGTACTATGTAATTTCATATTACTATCTGAAGAGGTACACATCATTATCTCTGTTTTATGGCTGAGAAAACCAAGGCTAAGTAATGAGGGTTGTTTCTTGCCCAAAGCCACACACATTCACTTCCAGATGATTCTAAGACAGTGAGCACCGCCCCCTCTGTTGTCTGTTCACAAATCCTAGATCCATACTGGCCCATAAATTATGGCCCCCAACTTTTTTTAAACAAGATTTTATTTATTTATTTGTCAGAGAGAGCACAAGCGGGGGAATGGCAGGCAGAGGGAGAAGCAGGCTCTCGGCTGAGGAGGGAGCCCGATTCAGGACTGGAGATGGAGGCAGATGCTTGACCAACTGAGCCACCCAGGCATCCCCATTGGTAAATGGCCCATTTACCAATCTGCTTCATCTTACAATCATGTGGGAAATAAGGATGTAATCATTGAAGGTTTGGGGCCGGAGATACTTGCTTTTGTCTTTTTTTAAAAAAAGCATTTTTAAAAAAGATTTTATTTATTTATTTGACAGAGAAATCACATGTAGAAAGAGAGGCAGGCAGAGAGAGAGGGTGGTGGGGAAGCAGGCTTCCCCACTGAGCAGAGAGCCCGATGCGGGACTCAATCCCAGGACACTGAGATCATGACCTGAGCTGAAGGCAGAGGCTTAACCCACTGAGCCACCCAGGCGCCCCAATTGCTTTTGTCTTGATTTAACACTCTTGATCCATCATTTAAGCCCTTTGCTAACTTGGCCCCATTGTCTAAGTAGAGATATTTTCTGTTGTCAGACCAAAATTCATTTTCTGTGTATGACATGAGACAAGATTCCCATGATAGATGTTTTTGCTTTGTGAAAGGTCAATTGTCCTGCACTATTTGATGAAGCGCCCATCCTTTACCTACTAACTTGACCTGCCCCTTCTATCATATCCCAACTTGCCATGTAAGTCTCTGGATAGTTAAAGCTATATACATTTTGTCCCCCACATTTTGATATTTATGTTGATATTCACTTATTTTGTTTAATTCTTTTATTTATTTATTTTATTTATTTTGTTTAACTCTAAATATTTAACAATTTGCCTTTGATTTTAACCATGCATTATCTAGAAGTAAGATTTTTTTTCATTTGCCAAAAGTCTATATTTGAGATGGGTTTGAATGTATCGTTGAAAGATCCAAACATCGGAATGTGGGATCACTTAAATGCTCTTTTGATTTTAATTTCTAATTCCATCACCCTGGGGTAGGAGAGGGTGATCTGTGTGATAGGGTGCTGCTCTGCCCATTACAATAATCACTTGTGACGTGTGGCTAATGAACACTTGGCCTGGGCATAGTCCACATTGAGATGTGCTATATTTCTAAGACTTAGGATGAAAAAGAAATAGTATGTGGTTACGTTGGGTAAAATAAAGTGTGTTATTAAAATGAATGTCACCTGACTTTCACATTTTTAAATGTGGCTACTAGACACTTTAAAATTACATACATGATTTACATGATGTTTCCATTGGACAGCACCAATACAGACACTTTGTTTTTATTGACATTTGGCTTGTGGCTTAGTGTTTGGTCAATTTTTGCTTCTATATGGGTGTTCTAGAAAGGAATACTCAATGAGAAGGTACAGGGCTCTCTACAGGTTCATTAGTGCACCTGCTAATTAAATTGCTCATCTCTCATATATCCCTACTGATTTGTTGCCTCCTTTGTCTGTCAGTCCTAAGAGCAGTATGAAAAAACTGGAAAATGGGTGTTCATTAATTTCACCTTGCAATTTTGTCCATTTTTGGACAAATTCTGTCCATTTTTGGATAAAATTGGACAGCAATTCTGTCCATTTTTGTTCCTCATATTTTGAGGCTGTCTTGTGAGGTGCATATGCTGTATTTCAAGTCTGTGGGTTGTGGTATCTCTTGGGTAGATTTTTTTCCCCTCTCCGTTTCTATATATTTTGTTCTTTTAGAGGCTATTCAAAAATTTTGATGTGCAATCTCTGCAGTAAAACATCATTGTCTCTCGAGAACCTTCTGTTGCTGGAATTCACGTTAGCACCTGAGTTCCCATGTCATCCTCCTGCTTGCCAGCACTTTGATGCTACTGTATCTTTCAAACGTTCAGAATTAGACATTGTCCATTGCTTTTAATACAGTTAATGCATATGTGTGCATTTTTAAAAAATCTTGCATCTTGCTTCTCAATCCCTCTGACTATATTCAGTTTTCTTCTTACCGAAGAAAAGCCCTCAGGGCTTCTCTCAGCAAGGGCCTGTGCCTTTTAGACTTTCTATTGTTCATTGTCTGAAATAGTCTTATGTTACCTTTAGCCGGATACAGTTTTCAGATGACTGTTCTTCCAAAGGGATGAGGAAGCCATCTCTCTGGGAGACAGAATCATGCCCATGCCCAAAGATGTCCGTGTCCACATCTCCTGGAACCTGTAACTGTATTTTCTAAGGTATGGGGACTTTGCAAATATGTTTAGGATATTGAGACCAGAAGATGATCCTGATGGTCCAAGTGGGCCTGGTGTCATCCCCAGGGTTCCAATAAGAGGAAGGGTTTCATAAATATTTGAGAAGTATGCGGAAAATAGGAATGAATGAATGAATGAATAGTAACTTTTATGACCTTCTAACAGTTGTTCCTTTGTAGGTAATATCTCTTCTCCCTCTGGTTATTTTTAAACTTTCTTTGGTGTTTTGCTCTGGCCTCTAGTGTGTCTAGGTTTGTGGTGGCTCTTTTTTTATCCTGTTAGACTCAATTGTTTCCTAACATGTGGATTTATGTCTGTGCCCAATTTGAGAAAATTTTCCAGCTTTTCACCTGTATCAACAGTGGAAGAAAAGATTATTTTCTTGCTATTTAAAATCATCTTTTAAAACAACCAGATTATTAAATTTTACTGGAAAAATGTGGTTTTGTTTGTTTGTACTAACTTCATGATCACTGAAGCTGTAGTCACAACCCCCTGTGACAGTTTAAAGTGAGCAAACACAGTTATCTAGAACAAGGCAACACATGTAGTTTCTTAAAACAAACATTCATGGTCTCAAGGTTGCAAATCAGCAGTCCTTAGAAATATTAAAAAACACAAACAAAACAAAACAAACAAACAAAAAACCCCTAAATGTTATAGAAAGGTTCTTTACTTTTCTTAGTAAATAGAATTTGAGGAAACTATCTTATAACCTTATTTATCAAAATGAAGACTGATAGCTAACCTTGTATTCGGCTAACCTAGTATTCAGTATAACCTATAATTCCCATTCTCCCCTTGTTCTTCGGTAGCTGCCAATGAGCCATGAGTCCTCTAGTTTTCAACTATACTGGTAACAAATGTCCTGTTGAAAGTATTCAGAGCTTAAGTCACCAGGTGATTCAGTGGGTTAAGCTTCTGACTCTTGCTCTCAGGGTCTGAGCTCAAGCCCTGTGTTGGGCTCTGCACTGGATATGTAGCCTACCTAGAAATTAAAAAAAAGAAAGAGGGTGCCTGGGTGGCTCAGTCAGTTACGAGTCTGCCTTTGGCTCGGGTTATGATCCCAGGGTCCTGGGATCAAGTACCCCATTGAACTCCTGCTCAGTGGGGAGCCTGCTTCTGCCTCTACCCTTCCCCTTTGCTTATGATCTTCCTCTCTCACTTTTATCTCTCTCTAATAAATAAATAAAATCTTTAAAAAAGGGGGAGAAAGAAGGAATAAAATGTCCAGGAGTTAGGATAATTTTGTTCCACACATTTTTTACTATTCTCTCTTTCTTAAACTTGTTTGCAAGCTGGACTTCTGTTTTTTGTTGTTTTTGTTGTTGTTTTGTTTTGTTTTCCCTGCTTTCTTCTTAAACTCTCCTTTTGATTTTGTTTTCTTTCATTTCTAAAATCTTTCTGTGCTCCTCTGTAGGTAATTCCCCCAGCTCTGTCTCCTGATATATTAGCTGTGGCCAATCTGCTTTTAATTTTTAATTTCAGTGCCTGCATTATTATTTTTAATGGATTTTTTTAGATTTTCTTTATTTATTTGATAGAGAGATAGCTCAAGTAGGCAGAGAGGCAAGCAGAGGGAGAGGGAGAAGCAGGCTCTCCACTGAGCAGGGAGCCGAATGTGGGACTCGATCCCAGGACTCTGGGATCATGACTTGAGCCAAAGGCATCCACTTAACTGACTGAGCCACCCAGGCACCCATATATTATTATTTCTAAAAGTCTTGTTTGGTTTTATTCAAAATTATTTAGTTAATTTTGTTGTATCTATTATGTCATCATGTTTTCTATTCCTTCCTTTATTTCTTTAAGCATTTTAAAGTTCATTGTAATTGTTTTAACATGGCTGAGTTCTAGTTATCCTGTTAGTTATGTCTGCTGACTCTTATTGTATATTATTTTCTCATTGCTTTATAATTTTTTCAGAGGAACTTATTATTAGTAATGATTTGTTCCAGGGAGCCAGTGTGCACCCTGGATTATGGAATTACTTCCAAAGCAGTGTGCTTCTGTCATCTGTCCTTTTAAATTAAATTTTAGATTGATATTCCATAACACATTGTGACATAAAATCACACTCCATATTTGCAACTGACCTAGGCTTCGAGTTTCTGTTTTTAACTGGGAGACATTTGAGCTTTCTGATTCCTTTTGTCCCTGAGAAGAGACTTTTGTGTTTGCTTGTTTGTTTGTTTGTTTGTTTGTTTTACAGAGGAGCATTCCTCCTAGGGATTCCTGATTTATAAAATGCTCTACTTGTTGTTCAACTCATAGAGACAAAGGCATGGGCTTTAAAAGCTCATCCTAACATTTGCCATCAACAGCTAGAACGGTACTTTTCCAGGTCACTGTGGTATCAGATTAAGTACAATAGGCTAGTAGCTGAAACAGGATATGAAAGTAGTTGTCATCTATCCAATGTTCTTGCCAAGTCTTGAGTTTTTTTCTCTGATAATAGGATTATTGATGGATGCTACAAGAATGACTAATACATTCCATATGGAGCTTTGGTCTGACTCTAAGGACACATAAGAAAATTTTATATATCTTGGGATTAGGTTCAAGAATCTTCTTAGTGTCTTGAGCCCATGATCCAACAGCATAGAGCCTGTGATGCCGGAGAAATGTCAATGTGTGCAAAAACCTATCATTCACTACAATATTCTTCTAAGAGCAGTGAAAGAGCCACTTCACTCAAAATATCAAAGCTGGGTTGTGCCCATCCTCTACTGTCCTGGATATGAGAGGACAGAACCTAAAGTTTCTCTTAAATTCCCTTGCCGTGTCTTCCTACCCCATACACTCCCTAAGATTCTGAGTAGTCTGCTCAAAGCTCAGTCTTTTTCTTTTCTTTTCTTTCTTTCCTTTTTTCCTGGCATACTAAAGAGTGTGTGATTTAAAAGGGTGTAATTTTTATTGGATTCACCATTTATAAGATCAGATTTTTGTTCTTTTTCCCTTTTATCCCCCACTCCTTCCCTCCCTTCCTTCTTTCCTTCCTTTCTTCATTGTCTCATTCTTTCCTTACTGCTCCTCTGAAATCCTGAAGGTGATGCCTCGGACTAACTAAATTACTGGTAAAATTGGGAAAGAAGTCATTGGAAATCCCTCTGAACAGTCACACCTTTCCCTAATTTATATAGATTTAGTATTGTATTATGACATATTTTTTCCTTAAAGTTGTTATTTTACTATGTTTTGTAACATTATCCATTTTAAGAAAATGAAAGAAAAAAAATGATTATTTAGTTAAGCAGTGCCCCTATGGCTCCTGCTATTTGTTTCAAGGAGCAACAGTTTAATAAAGTAGTAATGCCAGAAACTAAGTCCACTGGCTTTCAATTTTCCTAGCTCAATGTAAATATCCTTACTCTAATTATAACAGAGAGGTCATTCCTAAGGAATTACTAACCTTTAAGTGATATGAGATAATTATTCTCAAGAGAATCAAACAAATTTGTAAGACAAATATAGTAGAAATTTCAGACATCAATCTCTTTTTTACCATAGCCTGGGAATGAGGGAACTATGAAATATAATTTTACCCCAAGGTCCAACAAATAGAGTGCATGAAAATGATTTCCCACCTGCCAAAAAAAAAAAAAAAAAGAAGAAGAGAAAGAGAGAAGGGGAAAACAAAACAAAACAACCTTTATTTTGGTACATAGCCTAATACTTGCACAGGGTGTTTTCTTGTTTAAATAATAAAAATTCCCTGGAGGAGAAAAAGCATTCTCTTCTAAATGAAGAATTGTAAAAATAAATTCATATGTATTTTAGGAACCAGTTTCTCTGGGCTTGTTAACCATTCTGACTTAGTGTTGAGTCATTCCAGTGTCTAACCAATAGAATATTGCCTGGGCTTCTCTCTTAGAGTAGCATCTGGCTTGTTGGGTCTCTCCCAATTTCCCACTAAAACCTACATGAAGACACTGAATGGGGTGAAACACAGCCCACTGTGGAAGAGTAGAACTCACAATCAGCCCACAGACCAAATCTGAGAGGACTTTCCTTTACACTCAAGACCAATTATCCTAGATTTAAAGGTAATGGATCCACCTCTCTGAACGGTGGTTGTGGAAAGAGAAAAAAAACAATCTCCCTTGGTACCCACTTCAAAATCTTGGAAGCAACCCATTCACAGCAGAATTTCCCAAACCAAAGCGTCTAGGAGCTTAATCCCCAAGGTATGTTCCTTCTAGAAAAGGGCACATGGTCAGACGTTTGGGCACTTCTGCAAAATAGATCTCTTTTTGGAGATTTAGAAAGTATGTGAGTGATACTAAGTTTGTGAGAATTCTTGCCAAAGAAAAACTTATTTAATTCTGTTTAACTTAGAATTTCCAAAATGCATTTTTTCACACAGCCTACTGTTTTTCCCTATGTAATAAAACCTGTTAACATCCTGTTAACAGCAGGGTCCCAAGGACTATGCTTTGGGAATGCCACCTGGATATATAGATTATGCTTTTGAAGTATCAGAACAGTATTCCACTTTCTCTCATCTCTTTTTATGTCATGTCAGAGATAAAATTCTTTAAAAATAACTACATATGTGTCAGGGCTAGGGGATATTGTGGTAGAAAAAAAACCCTGAAGAATAGACTAGACGGTGATACAAATAAAGTGATATGTAATGAAGATGAAGAGTAGCAAATTATAGAAGAAATTTAAAGAATCACATATTCAAATACTCAGCAAATACAATTTAATTGCAAAGAACAAGAAGAAAATGTTAACTAAGCAAGTTATTCTAAAGTTCATGTGGAAAAATGGACAAGAAAGAAGAGCCAGAAAAATCCCAAGAAGAAGCACAAAAGGGGAATTAGCCTAGCCAGTTTGGCTTTTATATTGTAGAGACGGCATATAAAAGCAAGGTCATATGGACACATGGATAGATTGCTCTTGGTGGAAGAAAATAGAAGATCCAGGAGTTCCCAGATGAAAATACATAAAGGAATCCAGTACGTGAAAAAGTAACCTCCTTGATTAGTGGGAAGAAACACCACTCAATGCTTATACAGCGAGTTCTATGTGCTGGGGGATGTCTAAATGCTTCCTATACACTGGATTGCTTCAGCCCTACAACCACTCTCTGAACAAAGTAATGACATTAAGTTTATACCATACCTGAGGCTGGTAAGGAAGTCGAGTTTGAATTCAAACCCAGGTTACATTTACTTTATCTTTTCTTAATCGAGCCCCCAATGTAGGGCTCGAACTCATGCCCCTGAGATCAAAAGTTACATGCTCTAACGACTAAGCCAGCCAGACACAAATCTTGTACTTTAAACTCTTACACTCATCAAGGTGCTACGTAAAAATGTTCATCAAGTAATTACTCTTAAGTGAAAAGAGCCTTGAAGATATAGATACAGGAAGACCTCAAATGATATGTATATTTTCATACAATGGTATGAAATATACATATTTACTTGTTGTGTACATTAAATACGGAAATAGGCAGAAGGAAAAGCACCAACCATGGTTAGTAGTAGTTTGGGAATTATAGGTTAGCTTGTTTGTTAAAAAAAAGATTTTATATATTTACTAATTTGAGAGAGAGAGTACAAGCAGATGGAGGGGCAGAGGGAGAGGGAGAAGCGGACTCCCGCTGAATAGGGAGCCTGATGTGGGGCTCGATCCCAGGACTCCAAGATCATGACCTGAGCTGAAGGCAACTGCTTAACTGCCTGAGCCACCCAGGCTCCCCAAGCTTAATTTTTTTTTTTAATTTGTATTTTGATATCATTTCCTGACTTCTTACAGTGATGTTGCTTTTATGATTGGGAATCATAGAGATATTAAGAAATGAAACAACAAGATCTGGATAAAAAATAGTATGAATGTATAGTATGAGGCATAAAATAATGTCATTAAAATACATACATTTTGCTTTTGGTAGACTGCAAAGTGGGCATTCGTTTTTAGGGTAGAGTATGAAATTTTAAAAAATGTGGTGCCTGAGGAAGACCCCAAGCTCGTCCCAGGCCCTTGGTTCCTCTCGGCTGCCATTAGTGTCCCTTCTGAGAAAGAGTTTGAGAAGCAGCAGAGTTAAGGCTGAGAATGGTGGAGTGATGTATAGAGGGCATTAAAAAGTAGTGATTATGATTCCAAAACTCTTTTTGGCTAACGATAAGAAACAGAATCATAGAATAAATGAATAAAAACTCTTTTTGGCTAATGATAAGAAACTATTCATGCATCTGTAACAAAAGAATGATCATAGCCTCCATTTTCTGCGGTGTGTTTCAGGACATCCAGATTTCACCCAGCTAAACAACTTGTATCTGAAGGTTGCCAGTGAGTTCTACAGTCCTTGGCATCCTGCAGGCCCAACCCTAGAGAGTCACCAGATGAGAGCCCCTTGATCACTGCCCTCCTGTATAGCAAACCATCATAAGGCTCTAGAGATGCATAGCAACTCACTTCTTTTCAACAGATACCTATTGAGGAAAGAGAGGTTGAATGCATCAACTGGGAGTTATCTAGGGACATGGTAGTATTGAACGGTGGACTCCCAGAGAGGCTTCTGTGGCCCCTCTGTCCTCTGCGAGCTGAGTCTGTGGCTTTCTGCCTCCTTCTATGCCATCACCCCAGCATTTAGGATACTGTGCGGTCAACACTGTTTTGTTTTGTTTTTTTTTTTAAGATTTTATTTATTTTTTTTACAGAGAGAGATCACAAGTAGACAGAGAGGCAGGCAGAGAGAGAGAGAGAGAGGGAAGCAGGCTCCCCGCTGAGCAGAGAGCCCGATGGACTCGATCCCAGGACCCTGGGATCATGACCTGAGCCGAAGGCAGAGGCTTAACCCACTGAGCCACCCAGGCGCCCGGTCAACACTGTTTTAACTGGTTTTCTTGTCTGTCTCAGCTCCCACACTGCAGATGTCTTGAGAGGACCTTCTGCATTATTCTTCTCCCTATCCCACCCGTGAGCACAGAGGAAGTACTTTGTATTTATTTGGAGAGCAAAAACAAGGAATGAATGCCTTTTAATTCCATGGAAAAATGGACACTTAGGAGAAGATCTCAGGACTGGCCAGAGCTAGAGACAATCTTGGAAGTCCTGAACAGGGTATCACATTTCTCTAGAGACTTATAATTCCAAAACGATTTTCATTGTCATGTGGATTACCTCTTCAGAGCCTGTGAGGTAGGCAGGGGTTCCCACCAGCATTTCCTTAGGTTCAAGAGGGGAGAGGTGGCTTGTCCGGTGACCTCTGGCTAGGAGGTCAAAAGAATGCTGAGAACCAATGTATAGGGAGTATTTTATGTATATTAGACACTACTCTAGGCAGATTATTTATACTGACTCCTTGTATCCAGTCACAACTCTGGGAGGCTTTATCCCCATGTGACTGCAGAGGACACGGAAGGAAGACTAACAAAGTCACTGGCCCAAGGCCAGAGAACTGGTAAGTAGAGGTGGGCTCCCAGAGCAATCAGGCTGTTTGAGCCTTTCTCTAGTTCATCTGGACGCTTTCCTACCAATGCCCCTGGAATTTTAGTCACTCTAAATCTAGTGCTATTCCACTAATGTACATCATTTTCCCCATCTATCACTTACTTCCTAGACTGGGATACTGGGATGACTAAATTAGGTAAATGTAAATAAGTAAGAAAAAAAAAACATACACACACACACACATATATGAGCTATGCATGTGACACATTACATATATATATGGCATATATATATGTAATGTGTCACATGCATAGCTCATAGTTTTGCACAAATGACTTAGAGATTGCCTATGAAACCCTACACAGAAAACCTCATGTAGTGAATACTCAGATGTTGGCTGTTGTTTCTGGAGTGTTGGTCGAAGGCATCAATACATTCTCCAGGAATTTTGTCTGTGTGAGAAGAAAGACGAGAATCTTTTTGGTGGCCGCATTTTGAAATGAGGAGTAAGTAATAACCAGCCCCCTTCTTCCCATGATAGACCACTGGATGGAGAAAGGAAGAAATCATCTGGAACATTTGGATTGCTTACAAGACATAATTGAATAATATCTTCTCTCTGCACGCAATATTCAACATTTCAGTCTTTGGTAAAAACAGAAAGACTGATGCTCTATCTGCCATCGGGGACCCTGCCCACCATCCTCACATGGTCACTGGTGAGCAGCAGAGATGGCACAAGCTGGCCTTTAGTTTTAGAACCTGACCCAAATCAGGATCGATGTTCCTCTCTAACTTGCCTGTGTTTGGGCTCCTTGCATTGCATGAGAGAGAACTTTCAGGAGATCAAGAGACACGGAGATGCGAGGCGCAGGGTTTCACGGGCTCTATTCCCTAGTAAATGCCGTGTCCAAATAATACTTGGTTATTACCCCCACTTTTTTTGGTCGTCCAGCAGAAAGTCAACTTCCTTAGGGTCTGAGTCCATGTCTGAGTGAAGGCTGAGGTGGGAGGCACCTGATATCTACAGAGGAATGTATATTACAGATGAATGTATGTTACGGATGAATGTATGTTACAGGTTAATGTATGTTACAGGTTAATGTATGTTGCGAAGTTCCTCCCCCACCTCTGGCACCTGACCGAGGAGAGAACTCCCCATTACTTGGACAACTACTCTGGGGTGTTAGAGACATTGTGGCTCAGTAGTGAAATTGATGTAGAACTTCCCAGGACCCAATCCCCTTACCTTTGGGCAAGTCTACTCCCTGGAAATACACTCAGACTTTAAAGGACATGCCTCTCCATACGTATATAGGGAAATAAACGTTCTCTTGGGCAGGCCCGTGAGAATTCTAAAAACAGCCTGTGACTTGAAGCTGTGAGTTTTCCATCGGTGCAAGCCCGCAGATTTCTTCCGTGGAGAAATGATGCCCTGCCGCTGTATCTCACTTAGACAATTAAAAAAAATTGCCGCCACAGGGTATTCTCTTTTCCAATAAGGAATGTTGCATTGCACGTCTGACACTACTCTGGGAACTTCCAGTCCCCTGGGGGGATTTTCCCGAAAATCAGCCTTCCTTTTTAAATAACATGTCTCCGTAGGAGTTGTAGTTTCAGTCCCATGTCAGTAAATGGGCCCCTAATAGCCCTCCAAGGCAAAGTTATGACTTATCCCCAAAGAAAAATGCTGCCTTGTGAGCATGTTTTATCGAGGCTAAGAGTCAAGTCATAAAATATCAGCCCTCACATCTGAGTGCCTGTTCGCTAAAACACTATTTATTTGTACATAAATATTTGTCTTTTCTTCGCAGGGGCGTTTGCTAGCATATTCAAGTAGACCATACGCGTAAATTTAAAATGTCCAAAGTGTTATAATGGGAATGTAGATTAGGGGCTGAGTATTTTGGCTGCCGGTTTCTCAAACATATTAAACAGCCCCTTGCTTTATCTAAAGAATACATACAAAACCAGTTCTCACGTCGAGAAATCATGTACAGCTCTAAGTACTAAAAGATGACAGACTGTACGGCTCTTTTACTGTTTGGGGAACTTTATGCCCTTCAATGGATCTTGACGTGTCTGTGTTAGGTTGGGGCCTTACGAAAGAAAACAATTAGCTTCTGTTCATTTGATATCAGAAGAGCGTTACGGCGAATTAAAACTCACATGCAAATATGTACATGAGGCCGTTTAAAATAGCACATGCTAAAATCATGAGAAGTCCTTAGGAAGCTGTATGCGTTCTTCTGTCCCTCGGTCTGTTCGCTACCTCACGTGGCCTCTGAGTCTCTGGGGTTTTTCCTGATGCAAGTTATAAAACTGCCTTCTCTTTAAATTACTCAAGAACAGAATCCTGTGTGCTTCCTGACTTCCACGGGATGCAGCACACGCATCTCCCAAGTCGAAATGTGTCTTCTGATGGTTTGGGGTGAACCCGCAGTGACTTCTCGAAGCCAGCGCAGAGGGGTAGGGCTGTTTCCACTCTCCTCTCGGTTTTTTTCTCTGCGGCATCTGTAGAGTGAAGCAGTTTTCCTCAGGAACTCCCACCATTGCTGCGGCACCAAGGTAGTTTATGAAAATGATAACGCACAAAAAGGAGATGGAAATAAATCCATACTGTGCTTTCCTAAGGAAAGATATAAGCGGTCTTGTCAAGAGGGTGTTTGAACGGATTCATTCATTACGCTCCGTTCTGTCAGGTGTTGATAACAGGTTCATTACACTTAAGTTTGAGCTTAAACTTGGAATGCCGTATTTGAAAAGAAGGTGCTGAAAGCAATTCTAAAACCTCTTTCTGTCTCTGCTAAAAATAATTAAATGGAAGAGAAGAAAAGAAACGCCGTCACCTCTGTGTCAAATCGGCTCACTGTGGGCTCTGACACAGAATGGAAACCGGAAAGGAAGTGCCCGGGAGCCCTTGAGAGTGAAATAAATATGGTGTTGGTTCCTTCTGCACCCCTTCCCGGGGATGTTGATAGAAATTGCATGTGAGATTCTAACAACTAAATGTGAGCTGCTTCCAGCTCTCTGTGGGAGAGCGTGTGAAGCCCGCTTACACATAAAGACCTGTAAATGCAACAGAAATTTCAGAAGATGTGGGTTTGAAGTCTGGGGCCTGAGAAATGAAGGGAGAATTTTAGGATCAGAAATCATGTTGCTGTTGGGGCTCCTGGGTGGTTCAGTGAGTTAAAGCCTCTGCCTTCTGCTCAGGTCATGATCTCAGGGTCCTGTGATTGAGCCCCGCATTGGGCTCCCTGCTCAGCAAGGAGCCTGCTTCCTCCTCTCTCTCTCTGCCTGCTGCTCTGCCTACTTGTGATCTCCCCCTCTCTGTCAAATAAATAAATAAAATCTTTTTAAAAAGAAAGAAAAGAAAAGAAACCATGACGCTGTTACTGTTCACTTCCAAATGGCTCAGAAATAAGAAATGATATTATGTTTGATGGAATGGAAGAATTCCTCCTGGAGAGTATCAGGCATTATCTGAAAATCGCATCTAAGGAAGTGACATACTGAAAAAATAATAATGTTCTGGAGAAGACAAAACGTAGGGGTAGACTCAGATCAGAGGTCGCCAGGCATCAAGGTGAGGGAAGTGTTTGGGTCCAAATCCTTTGATGGTGTCGTGGTTCGAGGCTGGGCGTTTCTCAGAACCCACTGATCTGTGTACCCAGAAGAGTAAATTTTACTCCGTGTAAATCAGCAATAAATAAACAAATAAATAAATAAAGTATTAAGGAAGAATCCCTCTAGCCAAATGTCGTTTTTAGTTAATATCGAGGTGCAAGAGTTCGTGACTACTGCTCTTTTTAACCTCCTGACATGGTTTCTGATTCAAGGCAAGAAAGGCAAGTTGGAGCAAAACTACTCCATGATTTCTGGCTTGGTTTACCCCAGTTTGTCCAGAGAGCTTTTTAAATTATTCGTGTGAGGAAAGTGAAGTATTAGAAGGTAGGGAAAAGAAACATAACAAACGCTGAAATAGTCACCAAAACTAAGAAACGTTGACATCTGTCACTTTTGCATCAGATGGTTCTCTGTAACCAAAATAGAACTTTCTAGGTAAAGAGGAGGTCCCCGTGCTGCAGTCCTGGAAATGTGCACAGCTGGTGTCATTACCAGGCTGGCGGGATCAGGGAACATGTGTGCCTGGGACCCTCATCCCGCTTTTTCCAACTTTCTCATCCCGTTTTTCCAAAAACTTTGGCAACTGAATCAGTCCAAGGCAGAGTGAAGTGAACGACCCACAGCAGGGCTGTACTTAACAGGATTAATAAAGGTTTTAGCTCTAACGAGTATCAGACCGACGAGACCCCAAGAGAAAACAAATTTGGTGCTAATGCCGTATCTGCCATGTTAATTTAAAAGAAATTAACTGTAGATGGCTTTTCAAATTGCAAAAACTGCCCGAGCTGTCCACATGTCCCCACTCCCCGTCTACTCCATGCCCGGCTCTGACAAGAAAATTGCTAGTCTTAATCCAAAAGAAAGCAATTACCAGTGATGTGTCATATTTATAGCCTGCCCTCAGTTACGGGAATAACTGACTTGCAACATTGAGACGGTCATTCACAATTGCTTTCTTAAGCGTTTTGTGGCATTCCTGGAGCCCCAGACTAGGGTATTAGCCGAACTAGTTTAAGATGAGTCTATTTGTATAAGCGCCGGGTGCTGTGACCGTGGAGGCTGATGTCATCTTGCCATCAGCCGCGTGAACTGCTGGATTTCCCCCGAGACCATCAAGAACAAGAATTGTTTCTTCAGCCCAAATTCTCTTAAGTGGCACTGGAGACCGTTTACAACCAGACTCTAACGCTGAGCTCCTAACTCTTTCTCGCTACCCTCAATAGGAACATTTTGATCCGGCCAGATTTGCATGCCCGAAATGCATCCTTTGTACCTGCTGGGCTGCTTGGTCTTTTTTTTTTTTTTTTTTTTTTTTAACTTTCTCTTTCATGGGGACTCATGGCTTCCAAGGTCATCCACATGTCTGTAACTCCCCAAATGTATCTGCATCTGTCTCCTGGGCTCCAAAGGCATGTACCTGATTGCCTCCTTCACCCCTCCACTCGGATGCGCGATGTCTCGTTACTGAAAGTGGGATTCTCACATCAACACCATCGCACGTTACCGGGAGCTTGTTAGAAACTCAGGATCGTGGGCTGCATCTTGGACCGACTGAATCAGACCCTGTGTTATAACAAGATCCCCAGATTCGTATGCACATTAAAATTTGAGAAGCACTGGTCTGTACTATGATTAAGGATTGTTTATATCCTACTCTTATGATGCTATTTTTTTTCTAGGTAACGATCCTAGCAGATTTTAAACATTGCATGGTTTGAGATCAAGACTGATTTTGCTTTCGACTTCTAGCAGCTATCCAAGGAGACCCTAGCGAAGTCGATAGACAATGTGTGCAATTAACACTGAAATGCAAACGGGCAAATTTGCATGAAAGACTCTCACACGTGCATCTGGGATGGAAGAAAGCTAACTGGCTCCTGTTACCCTCCTTTGACTGCCGGAAGGATCATCGCTAATCACTGCCGATTTGTTAGCTTGCAAGTGGCACTTCGTGGCTGGTTCTAGAAGGGGCTGTGTGATGTTTTCAGATGTCGATTAAGTAATTGCTTTGTAAGAAGTTACTGCAAAGCGTTGCCGCAACAATCTCACCCTTTCTCTGGCTAATTCAACATTTGAATTTGTCCACGGAGCCAATTAGAGCAACCGGCCCATTTGTTCTGCTCTAACCTGGAGATCTATACAATAATTGGGGCATGTCTGAGGCTTTTGCTTAAAATATGTGTTTCCCAACATGGGCCTGGGCTTCTGTGGATCACGCTGGGAGGTGTTCTTCAGCACAACAGATAGAGCATTCAAACATCACTTTTCCATTTCCCCCATTTTGTTTTTGTATCTGATCCTTATTTAAGAGGATTTCACAGGACCGCCAGGATTTGTGAAAATCGGTGGGTAACAAATTTACCTCTCAGACAACCTCAGAAGGGCCCTCATTTACATCAGGAAGTCATATGGAACAATGAATGTCCTGGCGATGGGACCTAAAAGGTCCAAGAACCTCAGAAAGTGGAGCTCCAGGCCTCCCAGGCTTAGGGCAGAGGGAAATTATTTAGTGATATGCCACCAGAGAAAGGAAGGCTGACTTTGAAACAGAACTTCTGTACTAACGAACACTAGCATCAGCTTATTTTTTTGAAGTTTGTTTAGGTTCCAAGGCTTGCTGTCCATACAAATAACGTCTCCAGCTCAAACCTTATTCCTTATTCTTTAGCTCGTTCTCTGTCTGTACTGCTGTGTTTTACTTTGGAGCAGAGGTTCCCAAATATGCCTGAAGTTAAGAGCTACATGACGGGCTTGTTAAATACTTGCTTTTCCAAGATCCATCCGGGGCCTGAGGAAGGTCTCCCTGGGGACGGACTACCCAGGAATGAGCATTTAAAAGCAGCTCTCTGGCTGATTCTTAATTGAATTGTTTTTCTATGAAGTCTTTATGTCTGTAAGTACTTTTTCTTCCCGTGCCTGAGGGAATCTGACTGTGTTGCTAGGGAACCTTGTGAATGAGTATTACTAGAGCGGACAACCTGGGTGTGCGCCCGCCTTAGGCAAGCTAGAAAAGCTCCTATTTTATTCACCTATTCAAAAATCGTTGGAGTAATTTCTGGATCCTGGGTCCTGTGGTAAGCCGTAGAAAGACAAAGAGGCATAAAACCCAATCCCTGCCTTCAAGGAGGAGGTTCACTCACAAGGGAGACAAGACACACACAAGATGCACAGAACAGAATGCAGGGGAACCATGCAATAACTAGACAGAGTCAACCCTACCTTTTTGTCTGTTGGAAAGAAACAATAATCCTGCATGTTTTAAATCGAGACGAAAATGAGATTGTCGTGGAATTAGCTTGTCTACCCTTCCACAAGAAACTGAGGGATTTTTAAAAATTTTATTTTCATATTTATTTTTAAATTTATTTAAAATTTATTATGATTATTATTTAAAATCATTGTTTTGTTTATTTATGTATTTATTTATGTATTTTTTTTAGCTACGGCCACAAGAATCTTGTAGCTTGCCCAGCACCGGACACAAAACTGGCACTGAGTAACTAGGTATTGAACAAATTTATGAATTAGAATGCCCGCAAAATTATACCCTCACAACAAAGCAAAAGGATGCTTCCAAACCAACCATGAGTGAATAGGACCAGTAGGGCCTTAAGGTGCTTTTCGCAAGAGTTCACAGAATTCCAAGTGCCCACTCTGTCCCCTGTGTCCCAACACGGTCCAGTATCTTGGCTGCCGTAGAATGAACTGGTGTGTCCTTCCGGTGAGCCCTTTTGCTCAGTTACCAGCAGATGGGAATCGCTCTTACTCAGGCCTTCTGACTTTTTTCGTTCTTGCTACCCCCTTTTTCTTCCAAATGCAAACTATTTCATATGAATGTTATTTTTTCCACGCAGGGCCCAATGTCTCATATAGGGCTTTGTATCAGGGGAACACCTTACTAAACAGAGCCTAGTGCGAAGTATTTTTTAGGCCTCGATTTCATTTTCCTGGAAAGAATTTCTGTTCTGCTCTGGAGGGACTTCAGGTTGAAAGCCTTCTTGACAAAAATAAATACATAAGTAATAAAATAAATCTAACGCTAGTGGCTGTGCTATCTACATTCCCATATAAAGAACTCCAGTGGAACCAGAAATGAACACAGGAATAATATTTGTGCCCTGCCGTATTCTGCCTCGTTTTCGAAATAACTGTATTCGGAGGGTCATAATTGTAGCTGGAAAGCGATTAGAGGGACCACAGGCCCCTCTGTGGCCCACTTTAGAGAAAGTGATATGTAGAGAGAGTGGTTCTCACATTTAAGGTTTCTTCCTGTGCCTGAGGGAATCTGACTGTGTTGCTCGGGAACCTTGTGAATGAGTATTACTGGAGCGGACAACCTGGGTGTGCACCCGCCTTACTAACTAACATCAGTCGGGCTTCCTGCCTGCTGCTGGGCATGAGGACCAGATAAGTCTATGGATGGTTCTACAGAAATCCGTCCCTGCTCCCAGAAAATTCATTCCGAGCACCTGAGAGTGGTAGGTGGCTGCCTTCTTATATTCAAAGGAAAGAGTTTTACCGAAAGCCAGACAAAAAGATCACCGCTGTGCATGGAAGTAACCAGTAATCTCCACGCCATTTCCCGAGTGGTGCCTCTTGCCCCTTCATTTTATTATTACTGTTCTTGTCCTGCATACTCTGGCAATGCCTTTTGTTTACCTGGGGCAACTGGTTTTTAATTGATTTTTTCATAAAGGTATTTCTGGCTCTCTTTCACTCTGATTAAGGATCATAGCCTGATCTCATCAGGCCTGAACAAGTATTGATGGGCTGGCCTATTATGGGGCTAATAGCATTATCCAGTATTTTTTAGGGACACATTAAAAACTGGCTCATGAAAGATACAGGAGGCAGAGCATAATATAAATGTCATTCTTGAAACAGTGTTATGACGGTGTACATGTCCAGACATTCGTGAGTTCATTAATGCACGAAGACAGGTCTCTCCCAGGGATAAGAGGTGGTGAGCAAGCCAAGGGTGGGGAGGTGGGGGGGGGGTGGCCGGAAGGAACGTGAAGGGGTAGTCAGCCCAGAACCAAGAGCGAGCCCTGTAGGTCTCTAGGTCGTTCTGGATAATTTGTGGTAATCTAATAAAATGCTCTTGATGAATCGGAAAATAACTTAATTCAACTCTTCATTTACCATCTTCACCTTTTCTTTTCCCCAAACTGCATATTTCAGAAGGAATGAGGTACTGAAAGCCAGAAGTGTTTTTGGATTTTTTTTCTTTTACTCATTAATTTTTTTTTTTCTTTAAGATTTTATTTATTTATTTGACAGAGAGAGTGAGAGCATGAGCAGGGGGAGTGGCAGAGGGAGAGGGAGAAGCAGACACTCCGCTGGGCAGGGAGCCCAATGCAGGGCTTGATCTCAAGACCCAGGGATCATGACCTGAGTTGAAGGCACATGGTTAGCTGACTGAGCCACCCAGGCGTTCCTAGTCACTAAATTAGGGTGCCTGGGTGGCTCAGTGGGTTAAAGCCTCTGCCTTTGGCTCAGGTCATGATCTCAGGGTCCTGGGATGAAGCCCCACATCGGGCTCTCTGCTCAGCAGGGAGCCTGCTTCCCCCCCTCTCTCTGCCTGCCTCTCTGCCTACCTGTGATCTCTGCCTGTCAAATAAATAAATAAAATCTTTAAAAAAAACCCAAATATCTAAATTAAATAACATTAAATCTCTACTTCTTGGATTACTGAGGGGGAGAAGGATTGATGGTTGTGAGAGAAATTATGTGGGGGCATTCCAGCTCCTGGATTCCATTTCAGTTAGTAACTTTCATACAGAGAAAAGAAAACTGACCAGAATTAGCACAAAAAGTCCCTGCACACCATGAAACGACTGTCTAGGAAATCCCTCTAGGGCAACGGGTGGGAGAGATTTTGAAGGTTTATTCCCAGATTAAAAATGTGGTTATTCCGTGATATGTACCCAGGGCTGACTTCGTGCCATGGCGCACAGAAACCATGTAAGACCATCCATTTCCTCCAGAAAGAAACTGGCTGGAAACATTGGCTTTTCAGGACAGCTTGCTCATACACACCCACATTCACACACCCTTGGCTTTCAGACAAACAAACATGTAACAACCTATTCCAAAGAGTACATTTTGAAAGTTATTTTAATAGTTTGACTTGCTAAAAAATCAACTGGGAAAAAACACTTTCCAGACAACAGAACATAATTTTCTTTTAACATCTGTCTCCTTTCTCATTATCCCTTGACTTCATTCCTTTCAAGGGATTGTCTGTGAGGCAGGTAGAGACAAGCCCCTGGAATCTGGATTATTATGTTAATGTAACAATGTAACTCTATCAGCACCTGTGGGGTCTTAAGGCTGGGGCAGTGGGGAATGCACAGGGCTTTCCTGCAACATTGGAATGATATTTTGAGTTGCATTGGGAGCACGGATCTTAGTCTGTATACTGTGCACTCCTGTCATGGACAGTCTATCTACAGTATCCTGTAAGTCAGTCACTTAGCGAATAATTACCATCATGAGCTCCTTTTCCGTGTTTCCATGTCTCACTGACACTTGGCTCCTTCAGTTTTTGTTTTGTTTCATTTTGCAACTGGAAGCCCAGAAACCGTTGTAAGAATGACTTTCAAATGGAAAGGTACAAAATGAGAAAATGAGTCAGGGTCCCAGATGCCGATTAACCTGTAAATAGAATAAAGCCATTGACAAAGAGTTGATTTATTTTCACCCTCTCCCTCGGACCTAAATGTGACCAAATAAAAGCGGTGAGGGTGGGGGGAGTTTCAAACAGTAACACCTGTTTGCCGAATACATTTAGAAGTAAGGAAATAAGAAATAAAATAGCAAGTAGAAACCACAGATAGTCTTGTCATGTCCTCTCAGAGATCATGGATGCTAACATTCTTTTGTGTGGAATTTTGCAAAAATAAAACCAAGATGTATGAACGTTTTGGGAACCTGCTGATTCTGTATTTATGTCGTGAGCCTCATTTCCTTTGATGTCATTTGGATATAGATGACAGCTGAGCAATCATCCTTCTTCCAATCTGTGTAAGTGACCCCTCTCTTTGGCTCGTGTCTCCTCTGGGCATGTTTTTCCTATGTCAGAAGAGAATAATAGTAACGGCCAACATTTACTGGGCACTTACGATGTGTTAGCCCCTTTTACAGAGCGTCCCTTGTGATCCCAAAGCAACCCCAGGAGACCCATTTTACAGATGAGGACAATCAAGGCACAGAGACATTCAGAGTATATGGCTAGGAAATGCAAAAGCCAAGTCTGGAACCTGGGCGGTCTGACTCCATGATCACAGGCCCTCATTGCCACAGCCTGAAAGTGTGTCCAGACCCGTCAGATTTGAGCAGGATTCAGAATCTTGGAACTCAGTCGTGAGGCTGGTGGACAGCTTGGGTATCACCTGTTCTACTTTCTTGATTTTTGTTGAGTCACTTCAAGTCACCTTCTGTTCTTTTTAGTCTGCCACACCGCCTCTTTGCCATCCTGCTTTATTTTTCCTTCTCAGACCTTGGAGACTTGAGAGTTTGGGGACATGAAAGATTAATAACCCCGGTCTGGACCAGGCTGACTGCGGGCCGGCTTTGTGAGAACTTTTCCCACACTTTGGTGCCAGCAGGTCTCGGGCCTGAAATGCACACACCCTTCTTATGTTTTCTAGCCGTGGACCTCTCGGGAGCCAACCAGACCCACCGTGAACAGACTGCACCATGGTTTTGAGGGAAAGACCCATGGGATGTGGCTGCCTGGCTCACTGGGGAGCCAGCCCTGGATGTCTTTACCTCCCTTCTAAAACGGGTGTCAGACCAGAGACGCGCTGGAACCTTACCAAGCTGACACTTTAATCTATGTAACTAAATCTATCAGTGAACTACGAATGCTGTCTACATCATTTTTCCTTTCCTCATCAGTTATGAGCCGTCAGGAAAAGTTTGTCTTGAAGAATTCACTTCCCCCAGGACCTTTTTGAGTACCGTACAGTAAGAAAAATGTGGGGGCCTGTCTCTGGGTCCAGAGCTCGGAGAGTGAGCTCAGGGCTCAGGACGTGTGACTTCTCCTCCCTGGACCCATCCTTCACTAAGAAAGCAACTGGCTTGGTTTACATAGATTTTAAATCTCTTCCAACCGAATTTATTAAGTGTGTGTTCATTCATGCACTTAAGAATATTTTTAGGGGCGCCTGGGTGGCTCAGTCGGACAAGTACCCGACGCTTGGTTTCGGTTCAGGTTGTGATCTCGAGGTTGTGGGATCAAGCCCGGCGTCAGGCTCTGCGCTCAGTGCAGAGTCTGCTTCAGATTCTCTCTCCCTCTCCCTCCCACTCACTCTCTCTCTCAAATAAATACATTTTTTAAACATTTTTATTTATTTATTTGTCAGAGAGAGAGGGAGAACACAAGCAGGGGGAGCAGCAGGCAGAGGGAGAAGCAGACTCCTCACTGAGCAAGGAGCCTGGTGTGGAACTCGATCCCAGGACCCTGGGATCATGACCTGAGCCGAAGGCAGACTCTTAACCAACTGAGCCACCCAGGCGTCCCAATAAACAAAATCTAAAAAAGAAAGAAAGACAGAAAGAAAGAAAGAAAGAAAGAAAGATCTTTATTTTTTAAAATTTTTAATATATGTATTTTAAAGATTTTATTTATTTGACAGAGATCACAAGTAGGCAGAGAGGCAGGCAGAGAGAGAGGAGGAAGCAGGCTCCCCGCCGAGCAGAGACCCCAACTCGGGGCTCGATCCCAGGACCTGAGATCAGAACCTGAGCCGAAGGCAGAGGCTTAACCCACTGAGCCACCCAGGCGCCCCGAAAAAGGATATTTTTAAAGCAGGGAGCTTGTGCCCAATGCTTGGGATAGAGTGGTTGACAGACACACGTAATCAATCCACCCTGGTTGTGCTAAGTGCCGCAGGTGAAGAGTCCAGGGAGACAGAAGAGTTAGGTAACGGGATCCGGCCTCAGCCCAGGGGCCAGGCGTGGCCGTCGGGAGGAGGAGGATTTTAGCCGAGACCTGAAGGATGGAAGCGCATGGGCCAGATGACAAAGGAAGAAGCGAGCTCTGCTGGCAGAGAGCAGGTGAGGTTTGGATCACCCTGCCCCAGGCAGGATATAAAAGCATTCAAGGAAATAAAGCATCCGGTGAGCCCGGAATGTAATCAGTGAAGGGTACGTCCTTCGACTAATGTCCTAACTCCTTGACGGATTGTGGCGGTGAGGCCCTGCCTATGTCCCCAGTCTCAGCTCGTGCGACTCCAACTGTGACTTCTTCAGCCACGTGGCTCTTTCTCTCCTGTATCACCCATGCGAGCCTCGAGGCTTTGCGGGCGCGGAGACACTCTTCCTTGGGCTCTCACTCCGCCCAGGACCCGCTCAACCTTCTGCAAGCAGCTGAACTGTGACCTCTTCCTGTCCTTATCACCCCATCTCGGGGAGTTTGGCTCTTCCCTCCCCATCAGACTCGGTCTGTGAACCTGTTCACTTCGGTCCCAGCCACTGTGGCCAAGGTCACTGTGTTGACTTGTTCATTTGCCAAAGGCAGGAACCACATCTGCCTTCATCTTCTCATTACCTATTTGGGGTATGAAGGAAGCTGGAGTGTAGATGGGTTAGAAAAAGGTTTACAGGGGCTCCTGGGTGGCTCAGTGGGTTAAGCCTCTGCCTTCAGCTCGGGTCATGGTCTCAGGGTCCTGGATTGAGCCCTGTATCGGGTTCTCTGCTGAGTGGGGAGCCTGTTTCTCTCTCTCTGCCTGCCTCTCTACTACTTGTGATCTCTGTCAAATAAATAAATAAAATCTTAAAAAAAAAAAAAAAAAAAAAGAAAGGAAGGAAGGAAGGAAGAAAAAAGGAAGAAAAGAAAAGGAAAAGTCTTACAGAGTTGATTCAGGAGCCCGGGCTTCATCCTGTGAACAAAAGCATGTCTTCTCGGGTCTCGGGGGGATGTGATCTAGCTCTGTGTCACGTGTGTAGGAGTGCTTTGTGCAGGCCCGATGGGGACAAGGCACCAGAAAGTGGAGAGAGACCAGGTGAGCCGATTGTCATAGTCTATTTGAGAGGGGAGAGGGATTTGCCCTGGGATGGTAAAAGTAAGTAAGGACTCCAGGGGTGTTTAGAAGATGAAGGTCTAGAAGATTTGGTGATGTTTCAGTTATGGGAATGGGAGAGAAGGAAAGATGAGGAGGCTCAGGCTTCCAGCATGAAGAGATCCTTTGGCCCGGAGGGAAAGCAGCAGAGGAGAAGCCTGTAGAGAGAAGAGGAAGAACCAGGTTTAGGTGCCAGTGAGACATCCAGGCAGGAGACCTGTTACAGGGGCTATGGGATACGTGAATCTGGAGCTCCAAAGGAGCATCCTGAGAGGCAGAGGTAGGCTTGGTGAGGAGCACTGGAGGGAATAAACCACCTCCCTTTGAGATCTCTGATGGGGAAGTCTGGCAACACAACCCGGTTCGATGATGGCAGGAAAGCGTATGGGATTCAGTGAGGATGCAAGAGAGCTTTGGGTCAGAGTGGAACTCATGCAAGGATGTGAAAGAGCGTAAGGGTAGAGTGGGGCACCCAGTTAAGGGCCGGAGAGAATTAGGGAATGGGACTATGGGAGAGGAGCATGGGCCACAGTTTATGGGGCTGCCCTGAGAAATCACAGAGGACAGCATGGAGGAGGCAAGGAGAAATGACATCGGTCTCAGGATTGTCAAGATATAAGACTAGTTCTGACTCTTCAGACGGTACCTCTCCATGGCACTGGATGGCCAGGGTGCAAACTCTGAGGACCCTTCCCTCCTCGTTTCAGGCTTTTGGGTTAGCCACAGGCTTTCCCGAACTCTCCCCAGCGCCTCACCAACCCACTGCAAGGTGCACCTGTGGACTTCTGATTTTTAGTTGAAGTCAATCGAGAAAACCCATGTGCTCGTTCCCGTTTGTTTCAATCCCTCTAAAATGGGGAAAGCCGTGCAAGCAGGTTGCAGCGAATTTTGGTAAGAGGCAGCAGAAATGCTCACTAGATTACAAACAATGAGAGTCCAAGAGCATTCTGTTGCCTTTTTTTTTTAAATAGGAATTTTTTTTTTACAATTTTGCAAATTCAGTTTTGTCCCCTGTTTAGCGCTCAGCATTTCAAACACTTCCCGTGAGCCTCCAAAATTTTCATACCTGTTACTTGGAGGCACTGTATGATAAGCCCAAACCCACGCTTGTCTGCATATAAACTCAGAATATAAAATTATAGAAGGGGGGGATGCCTGGGTGGCTCAGTGGGTTAAGCCTCTGCCTTCCGCTAAGGCCATGATCTCAGGGTCTGGAATCGAGACCCGCATCGGGCTTTCTGCTCAGCGGGGATCCTGCTTCCTCCTCTCTCTGTTTGCCTCTCTGACTACTTGTGATCTCTCTCTCTGTCAAATAAATAAATAAGCAAAATCTTAAAATTATAGAAGGCACTGGTGACCTCCGCCTGACTCTCCCCCAGCTCATTCCCCAGAGAGCCCATGCCTGTCGCCAGTGCATCTTTCCACACACTTCTTGGCATTTGCAGGCACAAATGAACATATAAATACATATACGTACCCACATATATATATGTATATACATACCTAGATGTATCTATTGCTGCACAGAAAGTCATCATCTGAAACTGTTTCTCCTTTCTACATCTCAGACATTATCTCATGCCAGCAAACGCAGACCTATCTCATTTTCATTTATGGCTGCATGAAGACATGCCATAATTACACACGCTGTAATTTATCCAACCAGACGCCAATGGCGGTTATTCGCATAAGCAGCCTGCAGTAATGACCCACGCTTACACGTCCGTGGGCCCAGAGAGGTAATCCTGAGAACTGTAAGCCATAGAACCCTGAGCAGAAGGAGATGTGCATTTTAAGCCTTGAGAGATGACTGTCAGACTGTGCCCTGTAAACGTTATATTCCGCCGTGTTCACCACCGCCATCCAGATCCTCTACTCAGCCTTTGGATCTTGAGGGAGAGTGAGCGTCTTGCTGTAATTATAAAGGGCGTCTCTTCCATTTTGAGTGCACTTGACATTGTTCTATATGTTTATTCGTTTATGTTTCATCCTCTGTGGCTTTCTTGCCCCCATTGTGCCTTTTTTTTTTTTTTTTTTTTTTTTACGATTTTATGTACTTATTCGTTTGAGAGAGGGAAAGCCCACAGGAGCAGGGGGAGGAACAGAGTGGGAGGGAGAGGGACAGGCAGACTCCACCTGAGCTTAGATCATGCCCTGAGGCCAAACCCAGAGTCTGAGGCTTCCCTGACTGAATTACCCAGGCGACCCCACCATTGTTCTTTCTTTTATTGAATTACTGGGCTTTTGTTGTTGTTGTTGATTCATTAGTTCCTTGTGTTAACAAAAATTTTGCCAAGATTTTCCTGCCTTCAGATTTTATGTCCCCCTCGCAACCAGGATTTAAAACATTCATGTACAGAAATGTTTCGAGGTTTTCGATTATGGTATTCTCTCTTAATGGTTGTAGAATTTTCTAGCAATTCGATGTGTTATTATTTAACAATTTTACCATTAAACGTGTATCTGTGGCTTGCATTTTTTTTTTTTTCCATTTTGGGGGCAAAGTATATTCTTGAGGTGGGAGTATTCGATCATGGCTCCTGATAACACACTGGCAAAATAAGTCACCAAAAAGAAAACCCATATCAGTAATTGGTGAGAGTCTTCCTGGTTCTAAAAGTCCAACACCTGACATTCATTTGTAGTAACACATTTATACAAATGGTCCTTGGGTTTCCTTTGTAAGGTGGGAGGAATGGAAAAAAAGGGGGGTTATAGGGTTAAAGAGGTCTACAAAGGTTTACTGAGGAGAAATGGGAGTTGCGGTCAGCCGGCTACAACCAAGCCTTTCATTCATCAGAGGGCCCCACACCCCAGGCTCTGTGGGAACAACTTGCCTGCTGCACCCTTGCCTATAAATGCTTCCTAATGACCTTGGAGTATTCTTTGCACTTCCAAATACCACATAAACCTCTGAAAGTGGATTCTTAGAGTTTGGCGTTTGAATAGTGTTTCTCACACAACAGAAACACCTCAGCTGATTCAGGTTGTGATCAGTGGCCTGGGGCTTCTGTTGGAGGGGGGAGGGGAGAGAGAGGGCAGCCTCTCACTTGACCCTGTTTTGCACAAGCTCACAGTTATTTTTACATATACACCTTTTTTTTTCTTATGGAAATATATATATATATATATATATACACCTTTTTTTTCTTATGGCCTTCCTATGAAGGCCCGTATTGTGGATTGAATTGTGTCTCTGCCCATTTGAAATCTTAACCCCCAGTATCTCAGAATGCAGCTGTAGTCAGACACAGGGCCTTTAAGGAGGTAATTAGAGGTGGAGCAGATCTTGGGGTGGGCTCTGAGCCAACTGACCCGTGTGCTTATAAGACAGGAGAAGACACACGGGAGGGGGAAAGATCATGGCGAGAGCAAGAGAGGAGGCGGTTACCTACGAGCTGTGGAGAGGGGCCTCAGAATGGAAATGTGACCTTGGACTTCCACCTCCAGAACGGTAAGAAAATTATTTTCTTTCATTTAAGCCACTGAGCTATTTGAGGCACCTGTGGTCTCTTATGGTGGCCGCACTTGTGGAGTAAGGTACTTAGGTACTCACCACTGCACTTTGACAGTGACCAAGTTTTGCTAAATCATGCTTTCTTTGTCTCCTCTAATGGTTTTTCTGGAGTATTCGAAAATAAACCTCAGACGTCCTATGAGGTCCGATAGTTCAGAATGCATCTCTATTTAAGGACTTTTTAAAACGAAATTCACCAGGCCGTGAGTTCACCTGATGAAACCAGAGATCATTTCTTAATACCTCTCATCCAGGCCATTGTTAAGGTTTCCCAGTTGTCTCGAATGAGGCTTTAGTGTGTTTATGGATCACAAATCCAGTGCGTGTATTTGGCTGTTCCTTTTGGTAAGTCTCTTTTCTTGTAAAACAAACCGCAGTCTCTACCCTTTCTGCGGTGGAACTTGATGGGAAAGTCTGGATTATTGGTCCAGCGGAAGGCGCCCCGCGCTGGTGTGGCTGACCTTCTTCCTGGGGGCCTCAAGCTGGGATCCTCTCCGTGCTTTCCATTCTTGGCCATTTAGAGGGTCGTTAGGTTCAGGCTCAACTTTTCAGGCCGTGTTACTTCCCTACGGGTAAATTTTGCATTTCAGACTGCTCCCATAATCAAGGTTTTATTTTGTATTGGAAAACCTGTGAACGGTATGTAAAAATCTTCTTGGGGGACAAGGAGAGACTGGGATTTTGCATGTGAAGCATCAAGTAAAGACAAAAATGAGGAAAATAAGTGAGGGCTAGGTCCTGGTCTTCATGTTCACTAAAAGTCTGTCCTGGAGACATGTGGGTGGCTCAGTGGGTTAAGCCTCTGCAGTGGGCTCAGGTCATGATCCCAGGGTCCTGGGATCCAGCCTGCATTGGGCTCCCTGCTCAACGATGAGTTTGCTTCTCCCTCTCCCTCTGCCTGCCGCTCTCCCTGCTTGCGCGCGTGTGCTGTCTCTCTTTCTTTGGCAAGCAAATAAAATCTTTAAGAAATTTTTAAAAAATAAAAATAAAAATCTCTCCTGGAAGGAAAGTTGCTGACTTGAAGAATGACCGCCCTGTATATCTGCAGTCACAAGGAATCAAATTACTTTGTTCTTATTTCTTTTAAACTGTGCTGGTCTGACAACTGCCTCCCAACAAGTGGGGGGGTGGGCCTGTTCTTGACCTTGTCGGGGCTTCCTGTGCCATGAGCCCCTGGAAGGAGCCCTCTCACTTCCTATATTAGTCTTTGATCCCCAGGATTTCAGGGGTCTGCCCATCTGTGGGAATGGGCCTTCTCTAAAGCCCCGTTGACCATAGTACAGGACTGGAAATGACCTCCCCATCCTTCCCAAGGGGACTGGTTAAAACCATGATGGAATAGTAAGCAGCCTGTGGAAATAGCTTCCCAGGACTGTGTGTGCTTCGGAGACACCACCGTCTCCCAAACGTGCAGTGAGGGAAGTGGGGCTGAGAAGTGCATAGAAAGGAGGTTCCCCTATGGGTAACCCCAGGTCTGTGAGCCGTGTGGACTGGGATTGCGAAGGAATGGGAAGACCATCAGGCCCGTGCAGGTGCTAGGTTTGCTTCTGATTGTAGACCCTTTGTGCTTGTTGAATTTTGAGTCGGGTGTGGAAATGACCTTTCTGAGAAGAATCCCTTCCTTGGAAATGGGAACGGGGTGAGTGCTTGTCAGTGACGCTCCAGGGCTGAGCCAGTGCTTTTCAGTTCTGGGGTGTGTTTATCAAGTCCGGAAGATGACAGACAGCGGTGCGGCTTCCATTTGAAACACTTTTCAGGTTCATTCGATCACTTTGAAGAGGGAAACCCAAACAGACTTTTGGAACAGTTTTCACATATCAAACGTGTTCTGTGTTTGAAAGGGCTTCAACTCACAAACGGACCTTTCTCCGTGCTGACATCGCCCACTTTGAGAAACTAAATCAAGTAGCTTGTACCTCCCCCACCCCCAAAAAAGGTATAAATCATGATTACTTCTGATCAAACATGGAACGTCAAGCCTGGAAGGAAGAAAAAGAAGCTTACAAAATGGAGTCTGTGTTAGGGTTTCCATAAAACATACCATGTACTATGCTTCGCAGGGTACCAACTAAGGAAGTCTATTAATAGAACTGGTGAAACAGTAATGGGGAGCCCATAGGGTCTGGTCATTTTTAAAGATAGGCAAATGAGCACTTGGCTTTATAATTGCAGAGTGTTAAAACACCTACCAGCAAGACCTCTTATTTGTGAGGATTTTTAATTTCCATTACACTGTGTGTGGAAAGACATTTTCAAACAAAGTGTAAAAACCATTCAAGAAAACTCAGTCACGGCTAGGAAGCCTGAGAGTGTACAGTCCAGGAAAACCTTGCTTACAAATTTGAAAATCGCCGCTGAGTGCTTGGGTTAACCCTCAAGAATCTGTGCTGTGGGAAAACCTGACTATGGGTAATTTCTATAAAAAGGATTGTCAGTAAGTATGGATCCTGTCGAGTGGAAAAGAAAAGAGATCCATTTCAAAATAATGATCATAGACTTAACTAATGAGTGTCCCAAGAGCTATCCATCGGTGTGATCAAGGTGTATACCCATGGAAGGTGATGCTTCCTCATTCAAGGCTTCTGGAGTCTCTTGATTGAAATACCACAGCCCCAGATTTCCCTGAAGGGACTGTCCCCCACCCTGTAGAGCCCCCCGATTTTAACAGCTGAGACCATCCCATATCCATCCCAAGTAAGGAAGTATCCAGATGGCGGGATCTCTGAACCTTCCCCATAATTCTTTTCCCAACCACCTGATCAATTTCCTCACGGATTCTTGCGGGTTAAGGAGCTGACAATGGCTATACAAAAATGTTAAGACCTCACAAATAGAGCGTGGCCGTTAAAGGCTAGGAGTGGAGTGGGGCACCTGGGTGGCTCAGTGGGTTAAAGCTTCTGCCTTCGGTTCAGGTCATGATCTCAGGGTCCTGGGATCGAGCCCCACATCGGGCTCTCTGTTCAGCGGAGAGCCTGCTCCCCGCCGCCCCCCGCCCCGCCCCATCTCTGCCTACTGTGATCTCTGTCAAATAAATAAATAAAATCTTAAAAAAAATAAAAAGGCTAGGAGTGTAGAGCCAGAAGGATACAGGTGTAAATCTTAACCACCCCACCACCCCTGTTTGTTAGATATAAGTCCCACCCCAGAGGCTGGAGTGAAATTTGAAAACTGTAGTACCATCTCTTGACTCCAAATACTCCTCCCTCTAAAACAGACCCACCTCTCCAGGGCTCCTTAATCCAGCCGCGACAACAGGCATGTAGAGTAGTAATAATATGAATGATTCAAACTAGAAGAAATGGAAACCAAATGGGAAGCAGGTGACTCGCAGGGCGGTGGGCAGGGGAGCTTCAGGAAAAAGACGTGCTCTGAGCATTGCAGGCAAAGATAAAACAGGATGTGGAGAGTTGAGGAATGCGTGTAGGGGTAGCTCACAATGTGATGATGACTCCTTTCTCGTGTGTGATTAGGTTGCTACTCCTGAGGGGGGTTGTGGTATATTCAGAGTTTCTTGGAACCAGGGTTGCTGCGGGGAAGAGTTCTCAGGCCTCTTCCTGTATTCCAGAACGCCTTTTGCCATTTGCGTCTCTGCCCGTTTCTTGCTTCATCTCTCTCCAAGGGGAGGAACTGTGTATTTAGACAAATTGCAGGGTATTGATGTGGCCATAATACTGTGGGCAGGACCACCATGTGTAAAATAATTGCATTTCTCTTTGCTGATTCTCGCTGATCCCTCCCAAGCCCAGGTGTCCCAAAGCAGTGCGAGCTTCCTGCCAACCCCACTGATTGTAAGGTCCCTCCTCTTCAAACACCATTGGTGGCCCCGATTTCTATTACGGGAGCTGTGGCACGTAGGAGAAACTCAATAAAGGATGACAAGATTGAAGGGAAAGTCCTTCCTCTTGCTTAAACGTGTTTCTACTTAGAGTAATACTAAATGTTTGCAGTAGTTGTGATGTACTTACAAGTCAGAGGAGTTTTCTTGGAGTCATTACTGGCAGCAAATTTGAATCATAGCTAAGCTGGCGATCTGCAGAATGGGTTGACGCAGTTGACCTTTATCAGTGGATTCTTTCCAGCCGTAGTCTGTCCCTTTGTGAAGAACTCCTCCAAGACTGTTCTGGGGCACTTTGGAACTCAGAACATCTGCTTTTATGCATGTCCACTGGGATGTGACATGACCTACAGGTTTCTATGTGAGGGTCTGGGGAGTATAGGATCAACAAGATGTGGGACCCCAGGCACCTACAGCAGAAGGACCACGTCATTGCTACAGATTTCTGTAGAAATCTGGGTGGAGGCTCTCCATTCCCATGGCAGCTTCTTCCCCCTTCCATGGGCCACAGCTCTGGGCAGGAGACTAGAGAGTCATTTGTCTCCAGCCTTCCCACCAGTTCCAGGGAGACACCTAAACTTGTCTGCCTTTCATAACTGAGGAAGGTAAACAGCAGTGATGAGAACAGACATGCCAAAAGACCCAGCACACCCCAAAGTGGCCCTGGCAAAGGAGAAGCAGATTCTAGGGCTCCTAGACTGGTGTCCTGCAATACTGACCCCCACCTCTGTCTCTTGCTGTTTCCTTCCAGGAGTCCACAGGGCTCACCTTCTCCCACAGGCAAGTGTCTCTGCTTAAACAGCAGAGATGCCTGCCCTGATCGCCCCTCTTTCTACTTGGCCCACTTGGGTTTTCTTCCTAGCTTTTCTCACCACCTGATAGGTTAGATAGTAATGTGCTGATTGCTTGGGAGCTCCAACTAGAATACAGTGTTTGTGGGGCACCTGGATGGCTCAGTCGATTAAGCATCTGCCTTTAGCTGAGGTCATGATCCCAGCATCCTGGGATGGAGCCCGGCAGCCTCTCTCCCTATCGCTTTGTTCTTGCCCTGCCCTGCCTCCTGTCCCTCTGCCCTTTCCCCCTGGCTTTTAAAATCTTAAAAACAAAAACAAAAAACCCCACAGCGTTTGTGAAAGCGGGAACTTTTTTCACTGTTGTGGCCCAACATTCATCTAAAACGGGGCCTGGCACGTAGGAGGCCATGACCACTTGCTAGAGAGAAGAATGACTGGTAGCTAACAGTAAGGCCTTAGTCAATGCTAGACGATTTTTTTTTATTAACATATAATGTATTATTTGTTTCAGGGGTACAGGTCTGTGATTCACCAGTCTTACACAATTCACAGCATTCACCATAGCACATACACTCCCCAGTGCCCATCCCCCAGCCACCCCATCCTTCTCCTCCCCCCTCCCCTCCAGCAACCCTCAGTTTGTTTTCTGAGACTAAGGGTCTCTTATGGTTTCTCCCTCCCTGGTCCCATCTTGTTTCATTTTTCCCTCCTTTCCCCCCACAAATACCCATCCTGCCTCTCAAATTCCTCATATCAGACAGATCATATGATAATTGTCTTATTTTGTCTTATTTTGCTTAGCATGATACCCTCTAGTTCCATCCACATTGTTGCAAAGGGCAAGATTTCATTTTTGATGGCTGCATAGTATTCCACTGTGTGTATATATGTGTGTGTGTGTGTGTGTGTGTGTGTGTGTATGTATATATATACATATATGCATACATACATACATACCACATCTTCTTTATCCATTCATCTGTTCTTCTGTTGATGGACATCTAGGCTGTTCCCATAGTTTGGTTACCGTGGACATTGCTGTTACAAACATTTGTATGTACGTAGCCCTTCAGATCCCTACATTTGTATCTTTAGGGTAAATACACAGTAGTCAATTCTTGACTTTTGATATGCATTCCTTCATCAGATTCTTACACCAGTCTAATAAGATAGATGATAGAATAATCCACATTTTATAAATGAGGAAGCTGCTACCAAGAGGTTGAAGAACTTGTCCAAAGCCATGTCGTTTATTAAGATGAAACTTCCCTAAACTCATGGGCCAGGTAACTACAACCCCTATGCTCTTCTCCACACTCTGCTGCCATTTGAGATTTTACCTTCCTGACCCTTGTTCTCAGAATCTCCAACAAACCTCACCTGAGCACAAGTCCTTAATTTTGGAAAATAGTTTATAGTGGGAAAAAAGTCCCCAAATAAAAGGATAACATCCTAAAATATTCTGAGGAGCAAAGAGTAGGAAGAAAGTCCATTACAAGATCTATGAGGAATGTGAACAGAGGAAACCTGCTCACAGATTGTCATTATTTTTGGATTGACTTAAATGACTTCAGAGAAATACTTGGAGCTGACTAGTTAGTTGGCCCATTGAAAAAGCTCACACCATTTTCAAGAAATGTTAAGTCCTGAGTAAGTCAGAACTAGTAGTTTTATTTTCCTGGTCACGTGAATGCCAGGGTGAGGGAAGAGGAAGTCTCTCTGGGTCGCCCGTCAAGATCTTGTCACAACAGAATTGCCTTTTGGCCAATCTGACCAGTAGCTGGAATGACGCCATTAGTGGTGACTCCCATTCCCCACTAAAATAGTTTTTCTGAGGGAAAGAGACCTTGACTGTTCTCTTTTATGTGACTGTGTCCAATTGTTCATGAAAAAAACTTTTCAAAGATTTTACTTATTTGACAGACACAAGAGTGAGAGGGAATACAAGCAGGGGGAGCGGGAGAGGGAGAAGCAGGCTCCCAGCCGAGCAGAGAGCCCTATGTGGGGCTCGAATCCAGGACCCTGAGACCATGACCTGGGCCAAAGGCAGAGGCTTAACCCACTGAGCCACCCAGGTGCCCTAAGATGCCATTTCTGAGAGAACCAAAACTGTATCTGTTTGGTGAGGTGGCACTTAGTATAAGCAACTCCATTTTGGGCTGTTCTTAACATCTGTAAGAGGACAAGGACTGGACCTATTCATTCAGCCTGTACCCCCAGCACCTCGTAAATGAGCCCAGTGCCTCACATGTAGTAGAACCTCAGTAAATACTTGTTGGGTAGGTGAATGTCTGGTTCTTAAAATACGCCTCAGGGTCTTCCCTCTCCTCCCTCCTTCCCATCCTTCAGGCAGAGTTTTATCGTCTCCCTCCCACCAATCTTCCGCCTGGCAACTGAATTTCTCCTCTGACTGTCCAGCAAATATTTCCATGGGGAATTTTAGGAAGAATTAATCACCTATAGAGTAAAACCTATTTAAAAATTTGAAGGTTGGGGCGCCTGGATGGCTCTGTGGGTTAAGCCTCTGCCTTCGGCTCAGGTCGTGATCCCAGGGTCCTGGGATGGAGCTCCACATCGGGCTCTCTGCTCAGTGGGGAGCCTGCTTTCCCCTCTCTCTCCCCCTGACTCTCTGCCTGCCTGTGACCTCTCTCTCTGTCAAATAAATAAATAAATCTTTTTAAAAAATTTAAAGATTAATTTGTCATCTTCTGTCATGAAATGTTTCATATATTTATCTTCCCTCTGTGCATTTGGATGATAAACCTCAGAAAGGTAGGGATTTGGGGGCACCTGGGTGGCTCAGTCGTTAAGCATCTGCCTTTGGCTCAGGTCATGATTGTGGGGTCCTGGGTTCGAGCCCTGCATTGGGCTCCCTGCTCAGCGGGAAACCTGCTTCTCCCTTTCCTACTCCTCATGCTTGTCTTTCCTCTCTCATTGTGTGTCTCTTTGTCAAATAAATAAAATCTTTTCAAAAATATATTAATTTTTTTTAAAAAGGCAGGGGTTTCACAACTTGGCTTACCTTGAAGCTGTTATCATTAACAGAGTTAGTGATTGGATTTTATAAGGAAATGCCTCTTTTTAAAGATTTGTTTTTAGAGAGAGCACGCATGTGTGAACAGGGGTAGGGACAGAAGGAGAGAGGGAACCCCAAGCAGGCTACCTGCCCGTAGAGGTTGACATGGGGCTCAATGTCACAGCCCCAAGGTCATGACCTGAGCTGAAACCAAGTTGGATGCTTAACCAGGTGTCTCAGGAAATATCATCTTTCCATTGAAGTAAACTAAAGAGAAGTGGGAAAACCAAGACACCTGGCATATTCTCTTAATCCTTCCCTATCTCAAAAATAGGAGTTGATAATGCTGGATGAAATAAGCACATTGATGTTTAATAACATACTGTTCTCACCAGAATAACTGATTTTTTTTTTAAAGTCCTACTTATCTGGACAAGAAATGCACCATCCTACATATCCATGTAAGACTTTACCTGAGAAAATGAGAAGTCTATTAATGGCAAATGCCATACCAAAGTGTTAGAATAGGCTCTCTCTCTGATTGAGAAGAACTGCATTTGATGGCTATAAGACTCCTGAAACCATATTTTGCCTTTGGATTACACTGGAAATTTTTATTAATTTTTTTATATAAAAATTCATAAATTTTTATTCTCAACTGCAGAATTTGAGTCTTTTTTTCAGGTCGCATTATATCTTCTCCAGATCTATTTCCTTCCCAAGAATCCATTCTGGCTACTACTGATAAACCTTGTTGTCTCTCTAAGGACAGTCCTTTGAATTTGTTTGTATCTCTTGGACACGCCTGAGCACAAAAACCATGACTAGATTTCGGCATCCCCATAGTGAAACAGTCTCCACCACTCTCTCCCTTCTCTGTTGGGTTATCACAGGGTTGAAAGTTCATCAGGGTCCCCCTCTAACAGCCCCCAGCCCTGCTTCACAATCAAATAAATCAAAGAGGGAAAAAAAGAAAATCCACCACATAAATGGTCAGCAGGATATTGGGAGCAGATGAAGGGAGACTTGAAGATTGAGCTGCTGGTCAGGCTTTGAGTTCAGGAGCCCTGGCGGTGTTCCGTTTTTTGAATAAATCCAGGTGTGATCATCTTGATAGACAAGGCAGACTAAGCTCACTTGGCCCAGCCGCTCCTGTTGGGTGCTACACGAAAGAGAAGGGAATGCACACCTTTAAAGACAGAGCACACCTGGGAAGTAAGGGTTCACTCTGACTTCCCAGGTTGTAGCAATTTTGCTATCTGTCCAGGAAACCTGGTTTTCAGGGTTACAGAGCTAGGGTAACTCTCTTCTTGTCATTTCTTATCCATCTCCGCCGGCTAGTAAAATCCTGACCGAGGTTCACTTCATGGTGTGTTCAGAGGCATGTGTAAGGTCTCTCTCTCTCTCTCCAAAAAGCCAGCTCTAACTCAGTAGGCATGAGGCGCTACGTAAGTACTCCATAGGTTTTTGAATCTTGGCCACACTTAGAAGACTGGTACCTTTATCCTCCCATATTAAAGATGGAGAGAGTTAGGGAAAGGGAGGTCTTGCCCCAGCTAATCGGCTGAAAAAATGGCAGAATCAAAATTCAAACCCAGGCAACCTGAAGCCAGAGCCTGCCCTAAATCTTAATCTCCTTTTTCTTCATAAACACCTCACAGGGTGGACATGTACTCCCAAACAACCAACTCTCCCAGTCCTATCATACTTTTATTCTCCTTCCCCTCTTCTTCCTCCCCCCTCCCCTCCCCCCTCCCCTCCCCTCCCCCCCACTTCTCTCCCCCTCCTTTCCTACCTCCTCCCCCTTTCCTGGAAGCAAGCTTAAGGGTGCTATCAACTTGGATTTTTCATTTCAACTTAGACAAATAGAATCCCATCCTTTTACTCTTGAAAACCATCTTAGAGTTTGTGTAACTTGATACTTGAACAAAGAACTACTTAAGGAAAAAAAAAAAAAAAGCAAAGCTCTGTGCTAAAGTTGCATTATCCTCTTGGATGCTTGGGTTATACTTAAGAGCTTACCATCTTCCCCATAAACCAGTTTGGGGGAGGGGGCAATATGTCTTTGGCTCTTGAACGCCCTCCGAACCTCATTATGCCAAGTCACTTTTCGAAGCTGGGCTGTAGCTCTAGACAAATGATTGTATGAAGTTTTAAATAAACATACAACATTTACGTTACGCTGTTTCTTGAAATGATTTATCGTCATTTCGTTCTTTGAGTCCTGCTCTCTGGACATAAAAGACATGAGCTTTGGCTGTTTATACAAACCAAATCCTCTGTTTGCTCTGATTAAGCATTCATGGGTCTTTAATACAGCACAGGCTTGAGATTGCGGATTATTCCCTTTGGGGAGTGGTGGAATTAAATACATTAGCCAACAGAGATAAGCAAGGGAACCAGAGTTTAATTGCCATTAAAATAGATATGGAGGGTAACAAAAATAGCAGGCAGGAAAACAGCCTGTATTCTCCTTCTTGCCATGGTGGATCAGGTCCTTGGGTCTTGTGACTTGCAGCCTCTCAAAAACCTGCAAAGCTAATGGCCTGGAAGATTCAGAGAAAAGGGGACAGTGGTAGGGGGAGACCAGTTGGCTCCCAAATCCCTCCCCTTGGTGTGGGGAAGACAGTACTCTGATGTAAGGGGACCTCTGTGTCGCTCACTCTGCAGAAACTTCTGTTCTACCTGCTTTAGGCACAGTTGGTGATCCATGGAATAGGATTAAATTACCCTAAACCGTCCTGACTCTCGGAATGCATTTTAGAAATAGAAAGAGAGAGAAAGCACCCTCTTCTGTGGCCCCCACCAGTGCCTGGACAGAGAGGAAATTTTCCTAGGTAATTTGAATTGGCAGCCTTTTCTTTTTCGCAATTCCCCAGTTGGCTGGTGGGTCACCATTTCTTCTTTATACAGGCGGATATTGTAAGCAGATCTTGTTACATTCCCAGGGAGGCTGACGCTTGGAGCTAGCGATGGCCATGAGATGTGTAACTTGTCCAGTTAGCTCCTGTGGAGCAGGTATGATGGGCTTTTTCTTGTTGGTGTTGTTTCTGTGTGTGTTTTTAAATATCCCTACGTGAGTCTGATAGATTTTCACTTCAATTTGGAAATCTTTAACTTTTCTGGATTTTAAGTTAAAAACCAGACCCGAAGTGCTCCCTTCCAGGGCACATATATTAAAATCAGAAAAACCAGCTGGGTTGGGGGGGGGGGGAGGAAACACAGTGAAATCTTGCCATTTTGACCAAAGACAGTTAACATAAATACCCCCAGAAACGAGGAGTTTGTCAGAATGAGGGAAACCTTGAATTAAAAATACACGGGCTGATTTAATTTATTTGAAATTGGCAAAACTAATTCATAGTGACAGAAAGCAGATCAGAGTTGGCCTGAACTAGGGGAGGGTAGCGATCGACTGAAAAGAAGCAGGAAAGCTTCTGGGGGTGTTAGAAATGTTCTCTGCCTTCATTGTAGTAGTTGCACCAATTAAACATCTAATACTACAGACTTAAAATTAGTTCATAGTATTGTATATAAAGAAGTTACTTAGAAGCTGTGGAAAACCTTTCTGAATCCTCTTTTATTGTTAATAGAAGAGAAAATGGTTGAACTTATACTGAAGGAGTCATTAATGATAGAATGGATTTTTTTTCCCCCTCCCCAAACAAAAATAATAAGTATCCATCAGCTCTAAGTGCTGGAGCTGACAGGTTGAGCTGAGCTGGCCAACTGCTATCTGAGACGTTTCGGGCTGGCTCTCCCCCAAGGCTGCACACAGTTTCCCTTCCTGTGCACCGTGGTACGATTTGTTCCCCATCACAGATCTCCAGGCACCCAGATAAACTGCGAGATGGGCTTTCATCTCCCACCACGAACGTGGCTATAAGTATCCGTCAACTTCGTGCGCAGCCCGTCTTTTTCTTTTATTCCCCATGTGACAGCTGGGGAGCCATTCTGGAAGGTTGTCTGGATTTCGTTCAGGGAGGCCAGTCTGATGGGGGACCAGGAGGGTGCTCCATCCCGGTTAGCCCCTGCTCCAGAAGGAAGTAAAGTCTGTAAGTTGCAAGCGATGCCCGCGGTGGCGAGCCAGGTACGCTGCAGAGGCCAGGGTCCTGGGTCCCAAGTACAAAGGCCACACTGGTTGGGCTGCTCCCAGTCCATTCGGGCCCTCCCACTTGCCTCCTTCCAGCCCTGGCCTGGCACCAGGTGCTCCACCACCTCCCCCCAGCCCCGCTCCTCCTACTCCCAGGACGAGCCCCCTGCATCCACCACTCTCCCTCCCCGCCCCGGCGCGGGGCGCAAGGGGGCGTCGCCCTGGACAGAGTTTGGGTTTTGTGATTCAACAGTTGACGATGAGCATTCCCCTAGAGGAGAAGCAGCTAGAGCCCAGCTATTTTGCTCTCCCAGCTCTTGGGAGTGTTTACACAAAACTCCAGGCCAGGGAAGAGAATTTACAGCCTTATCATGGAATTTCAGCCGCTCTTGGCTTGGGGGGTTTGGGAGGAGGGGAAATGTGTGTCTCCTTAGCTCCTTTTGCAGAGGTTTCATGTAGGCTGGTGGTTATTTTCTTTTCTCTCCTCTCCTCTGCCCGAAGTTCCTCTTTGAAGATTTTCTGTCATGTTTATTGGGATAACGAGGATTTATTTTTGACTTCTTTGCCAGTATTATTGTCAGGAGATGATTACTATAGCAAAGTATTCTTTTAAATGCCACAAATTAGATTTAGTCAATATAAAGATTGCTACAGATCAGTATTTCTCTTTTTAAAAACTTAGTTTTTATTAAATTGATACCAAATATTCAGACTAATATTCAGACGATATGTAAGGTATAAAGAATGAGACATAGTGAATACGGAGTGTGATTAAAGAACCAGAGCATCATAACTAGTGCCTTTTAAGATCTTTGAACTTCCCCTCTCCCTGCCACCTAGTGTCCCTCTCTGATCCCCATCCTCTCCTACCCAGAATTCCCAATTAGTAGTTTCTTCTATTAAGTGAATTTACCATGTGCTTCCACCTGTTAAAAATGTAGTTTTCGGAATTGTTCATGTTTCTGAGCTTTATATACATAAGAACATATGTATATGTTATACATATTAACATATATGTTATATATATATTAAACATATTCTTTGTGGCTTGCTTTCAAGGTCAAGGAGTCCTTCATTCTACTGCCTGTAGCATGATCTAATTCATTCTTCCATTCTGTTGCTGATGGGCATCTAGGTGATTCTCCGTTGCTTCTGTTACAATAGTGCTTTTGTAAATGTATCTATTTCTCCTGACAGGTCACCTAGAATTTTCTAGGCCTGGGGATCTATAGCTGGGAGTGGAATTGGTGGTTCACAGGGATGTGCATCTTTATTTTATTGCCTAGTTGTTTTCCACACGGGCTGCACAAAATCACTCTCAGTAGCAGTGTGTGTGGAAGTTGTGCCTATCTGCACTCAGGGCTCCTATTGTCAGGTATTTGGTTTTGTTTTTGCCCGTTGAGTGTTAAGAAAATGGATCCTTACTGTGATTTTTGACTTGCATTTCTCCAGTTTCTCTTGAGGTTGCATATCTTGTCGTGGGCCATCTGGATTTCCTCTTCTTTAAAGGGCCTGTCTTCCACTGCCCATTTCTGCTTGTGCCTTGTGTATTTTGCAAATATTTTCTCTTGATTTGTGACATGTCATTTCACTGTCTTCATGGTAAATTTTGATGAACTGAGGTTCTTAGTTACAGGTAGTCTCCTTTATCAGTCTATTTTAGAGTTGGTTCTTTCTTTCTTTCTTTCTTTCTTTCTTTCTTTCTTTCTTTGGTCTCATTTAAGGAAACTCTCCTTTAATCAGAGGTTATAAAGATAGTCTCCCATATTTACCAGCCATTTTATAACTTTGTACATTTAAGTCTCCCACCCACCTAGAATTGATTTTCCTACGTGGCATGAGGTACAGACCCAATTTCATTCTTTGCCATGTGGATATCTGGTTGTCTCCATACCTTTTATTCTTGACTTCTGTCCACGGTGGTGAGGCAGGTACGCTGCAGAGGCTTTAAAGTCCCTTAAATGCAATGGCTACTGTCAAAAACTGTGTGTGTGTGTGTGTGTGTGTGTGTGTTTCCTGGGCTCTCTTCTATTCCTTTGATCAATTTCTCTATCCCTAATTTGATAACATACTGAATCAATTATTATACTTTCATTATAAATAGTGATATCTATTAAATTCCCACTTGATCCCTTGATAATTCTCATAAATGCTAAAACCAGCATGTTAGTTTCATGAAAAAAAAAAAAAAAACTTCAGGGAGTTTTTTTTTTTGAATCTTGCTGAATCTAAATCTCATTTGGGGGAACCCTGATGGATACCTTTATGATGTTGAATGTTTCAATCCATGAACATAGTATATGATTTGATTGAAGTTTCTCTAATGTATTTCAAAATAGGTTAGTAATTTTCTTCATATAAATTGTACACCTCTTTTCTTAAATTTATTCCTAGGGTATTAATACTTTTGATATATTAATATTTTTTAAAGGTAACTATTCTTTGGAGTAGGGAAAAGCAGTTGATTTTTTTTTTTGTCCTTTCATTTTTTTTTTAATCTAAAAACCAGGAATTCTTTGTCTGTAGATTATTTTCCTTTACATAGTCCTTTTATGTGGGAAAATAGTTTTCTTACTTTCCAATTCTTACACTTATTTTTATTTCTTGCCTTAATTGGAGAAAGGTTGAATAGAATTAATAATAGCAGGCAACTTAGTCTTCTGACTTTAAAAGGAATGCTCTCAACATTTCACCATTATATGTAATGTTGTCTGTAGAAACCTTTATCAGTGGCCAGTAAGTATAGCTCTATTCCTTCTTGGATAAGATGTTTTTATTATGACTATACATTCAATTTTGTTCAACATTTTTTCATTACTGAGATAATGACATGGCTTTTGCCTGTTACTGTGATGAATTTCTGTAGTTGATTTTCTAATGTTAAAATAACATTGCAATATAGGGGGGAAAACCCTCAAGTTGATCATGATATATAACTTATTTACATCCTTGGGTTTGGTCTGCTAATAGCTTTCTTAGGCTTTCTCTGTCTAATGTTCCAAGTCTTTATTTCATAGAAGCAGAATAATTTCACCAGGGTTTACCCAGTCTCAATGACACTGAACCTGAAAAGACTAACTTAAAAAAAACTATTTTTCCCGGTGTGACCTAGAAACGTATGCCTCAAATAAAAATCTTTCATGAGTATCCCAGAACCACTGTACAAACGTGGTGTTTCACTCTCCAAACTTACTCTGTATGCTTTGAGTTTTAAATCTTGAATTCAGGGGCACCTGGGTGGCTCAGTGGGTTAAAGCCTCTGCCTTCGGCTCAGGTCATGATCTCAGGGTCCTGGAAGAGAGTCCCGCATCGGGCTTTCTGCTTGGCAGGGAGCCTGCGTCTTCCTCTCTCTGTCTGCCTGCCTCTCTGCCTGCTTTGATCTCTCTCTGTCAAATAAATAAATAAAATCTTTAAAAAATAAAAAATAAATCTTGAATTCATTATCCAAGCAACTTCTCAATCAGCATGAGAGAAAACAGAATTTGAAGGTGATGCTTCAAGGTGATAGTTGGAGACTCCCAATTTTCACCTGGTTCCTAAGGACCTTTGGTCATAAGGAAGCATCTGGATTTTGCATCTACAGAAGTGATGCAGCCACTTTGGTTTTGTGCTTCCAAGTAATTGTGCTCATTAGATTGCCACACCTGCCTGTCTTTCCCTCACAATAGAATCATCAGCTTTTTAAGGACAGGTTATACAGGCTGTCGTCCTAATCGGGTCTGCTCTAATGCACATGCTCTGTGTTCCATGAGCAGCTCGTGATGCCCTCCATAAATAGGGACCAATTGTCAAGGTCTTGAGTAAACATGCTGCAAGGGGCAGTGGTAAAAGCCAGTGTCTCAGACCTTCATGCTTCTCAGCAATCACTTAAGAAGTCAAAAACACTGGTCTAGCTTTGCAGTCAGGCTTCCCACAGGGGAGTGAACAACCCCGAGCTGAAGACGAGTGCCCTGGAAAATGAAGTAAGGAGCAGAGCCCTCACGTGAATTCCTGAGATAACAGGTAGGGCACGAGCTAGGTTCAATCTGAACTTGCACCCGGTGTCTCTCTGGTTACATGCTCTGGCTGACTTTTAAGAGTAATCAAGTCTTTCATTTTGTTAGCGATCCCTTTGGGGCTGGGATCCCTTTTATGGCAGTAGGACCGAGACCCTTCATTTTATTAGAAGTGTCAGTGGACATGGTTGTTTGGAAATGAGAATGATTGAACAGGGCTATTATGTGGAAGAATTTTTGAAAAGTGAGAGCATAGCTAAAACAAACACTATTTTTAAACCTGGATCTATTGACCTTGGGAACCACAGAACCATCATTTACCGGCTAATGCTGCTCGGCTTGCCATTGTTAGTGTGAACACTGGCGGCAAAACATAGTCCTCACCAGGGGCCCCTAATTGGCTTTGCTAGTAAGGGGGCCCACTGCTCTCCCTCTAAAACCCTGTTTTACACCTCTTGGTTTCCTGCTACAGGATGGAAGGAGTGGGGGTCGGGGGTGTGGACAGGTGAAAGCTGGTAGGAGTAAAGTTATGTGTGTCTCCAGGGTTCCATGAGAAGCCCTTGAAATGAACTCCTAGAGCAGGGGGAGAAAGGTTATATTACTAATACTGTGATTTGAAATATTCTAGTAAAATCTGCTAAGATGAGAGACACATATGGATGCCCTATATTATGTTGAGTTTAATTAACCGTAAGTTATTACCATATCTTGAGTTTGCTTACAAGACTCCAGCAGAGTGGAGACCAGAAAGATGGGGTGAATACATAAAACAAGAGTGACAGAAGGAGGTAGAGGGTGGAGGCTGGGAGATGGAGAGAGAAGACTTTGAAGAAGGTTTGAAATTTTCCCACACTGAGTTTTTTATTTTTAATTCACTGGTTAAAATGGACAAAAGATAATGGATGGTGTTACATAGTTAACACGAGTCACTTTTGGTCTCCTTCATGCTTGATGCCATGATGCACTCCTCAGACCCCCTTCAGGCATGAAAGCATATTCTCCACTGGCTGGCGTGCTCTCCTCCAAATCCTCTGCTACCAGCCCTTGGATGAGTTGGAGAGGGAGACATTTGACCCAGGGTAGCACACTCTTTCTGGCATGGTCTCCTCAAGTGACACACTGATGGGGGTAATATGGCCCAATTTCTTACTCTAGCCCACCTGAAGCCTCCATTAAGATGGCCTTGTAGCTCTTGATCTCCCTCTGGCCAATCCTGTGTCTGTCCCATCCCTCCTCCTAAGAGTACTTCCTAATAAACTTCCTCCAGGCTTATCTCTGATTCAGGAGGAACTGAGCCCTTGATACAACTATCAACACAGACCCAGAGAAACGGACCAAAGTGACTTCTCAGTGCCTCATTTTCTCAGAAGGGAAATGGCACATGAAAGGTGACCTATGACTTGTTGAATACCAGTCACTTAACTATTTGCACTTCAGTGGAAACCATAGTTCCAGAATCCCACAGGCCAAGTGATTGCTGTTTTCTCAACGTGTCCCTGATTCACATGGGCCCATTTTGAAAATAAGTTTCTTAGTTGGTAGTGTTTGGTCTTGGAATGTGTTGGCCAAGGGACACTAATATGTCGCACGTTTTGACTTCCTGTAACGCAGTAGTCAGTGAAAAGTCATTAGCAGCAAGTACATTTATTGTCATGGAGAATCAGAAGGTGACTACAGGATTTAGAGATGTCCTCAGAAGGCCAGATTTTTTACATTTTTCTGCCACAATTTGTTCTGTGTGCTGGCATTGTCTTCCTGTCACAAGAAGGCTGCTGTGGCTCCAGACATCACACACACCCACAAAAAGGCAGAAAAAGGTGTGTGTATTATTAACAATAACACTATTCATGTAAGTGATGAATCACTGATTTCTACTTCTGAAAAGAGTATTACATGACATGTCAACTAACTAGAATTTAAATAAAAATTCGGGAGAAAAATAACTATCACATTATTAAGTACCTATTTGTTAGTGAGGAAAATCTTCCCCAGAAGCCCCTCCACAGACTTCTTCTCCATCCCCCTGGGTCTTAGACTGATGCTCTGGCTATAAGGAAAGTTGGAGAACTAGTTAGTGAGTATTCAAGGCCTCTCTACGGAGGGGGGCTCTGCTAACAAGGAAGATAGAGGGCTGGAAGATTGGACAACACAGGGACCACCCATCAGGCTAATTATCGTCATATCACAATATCTGTTCAACCAAGGAAAGCTGTTGACTGGATGTAATATCATTTAATTAGCACTTGTAACTAACAGCTCCTCACCTAGGGGACTTCACTGGCCTGATGAAGTGGCCTATAATTGAAGCACAAACTCCAAGCGTTTCCCCCCTCCCTTCTGTCTCCCTCACCCCCTCCCTCCTCTTCCCTCCTCCTTCTACAGGAATTTTAGGCTTACAACAAGATGAAGAGGGAGGAAGGGGATGTATCTCTTGCCCATATACCTCCTGCCCCCCCCCCCACGCATAGCTTCCCTCGTGATCAACACCACTGACAGGTCATAGTCACCCCAAGTCCATAGATTTCCTAAGCGTTCACTCTTAATATTGAGCAATCTGTATGTTTGGATAATGGTATCATGACCTATCTTCATTAGAGTATTACACTAAAATATCTTCTCTGCTCTAAGAATCCTCTGAGTTCTGTCTTTTTACTTCTTCCCATCCCCAACCCTGGAAACTACTGATAGTTGTACTGTTGCCAGAGTTTGGCCTTGTCCAGAATACGTATGTTTATATTTCAATGAAATGGAGACACAATTACTTCCTTAAAAAAAAAAAAAAGATGTAGCTTCTATGAACTAATTAATAGGCAATTTTTACTTTCTCAATACAAGCTATTTTCACATGTATCATCAATCATTAGGATATTAAGACCAAGAAGATGGATTCTGTGGAAGTGATTGGATTAACTTGTGTATGAAACTTTAGAACGTATGATTAAGGGAAAAATAGCAAATCTGGGACAGAACATGCTAGGAAAAATAAACGCAGTATTAACAACGTGGACTTGGTCGGGGCAGGAGAATGAAACCCAAGTAATCTGAGGTTTTCCGTTTTCCTTTATCGGTGACTGAAACTTCTCCAGCATCTGTCACCAGGAGATAGAACTTGTCTATTCCTCTCTAGGTACTGAGCTCAAGGGGCCTTGGTTTGATACTATGTTATAATTTGCGCTTTGTAATTCCCCACCACTGTCTTTAATAGAGAGACTGGAATTGTTCATCATTGTATTATCCAAAATGCCTAGCATGGTTCTTGGTCTTCTGGTAAGTGTATATTCATTCTTTTAGACACCACAAATAACGAGGCATAGCCTAGTTATGAATGCAAGTTCACATGGTGCACACTTACCAGCAACCCAGCTATGATGTAAGGAGAAGTGATTCTGAAATGTTTAGCTTGAACCCTCTTTTTTCCTTTTGCCTCAAAGAAGACACCATCCAAGAAAATAAAACTGTCCAGGATATCCCCCGCCGCTCTTCCGCTTCACACAGGTACGAAAAAGCATGATAGTAAAAAATGGCTGCTGTTGGGGCGCCTGGGTGGCTCAGTGGGTTAAAGCCTCTGCCTTCGGCTCAGGTCATGATCCCAGGGTCCTGGGATGGAGCCCTGCATCAGGCTCTCTGCTCAACAGGGAGCCTGCTTCCTCCTCTCTCTCTGCTTGCTTCTCTGCCTACTTGTGATCTCTGTCTGTCAAATAAATAAATAAAATCTTTTTTAAAAAATGGCTGCTGAGTTTCGGGGAGGAGGTCGGGGAGGAAGCTGGGATGTGGAGCTCCCCAACCAGATTATAAAACCCTTGAGGGCAGGGACTCTGTCACAGTCACCCTTACACAAATCACTGATGCTGGGGTGAATGAAGAATGTCATTCACCCCAGCACATTGAAGAATGTCAGCTGGTAACGATGCTGCCTTTCCTCCTTTTCTCTCTGCCTTCCTTCCTTCCTTCTTTCTCTTAAAGATTTTATTTATTTTGGGGAGAGCGAGAGAGCACAGAGGCTGTTGAAGGGCAGAGGAAGAAGCAGGCTCCCCGTAAAGCAGGGAGCCCAATGTGGGATTCAATCCCAGGACCCTGGGAACATGACCTGACCTGAAGACAAAAGCTTAACCAACTGAGCCACCCAGGCGCCTCCATCTTTCTTCACTTCACTTCATTTCACCTAATCTCCTAGTCTTCACTCCATCAATATAAAACGTGTATTCCTGTAATTTTTTCAACACATGCCTTCCTGCTTGACAGTAGGAAAGTAGGTACCCTGTAACCTGGCCAGTGGCTAGCAGAACAAAGTCAGGAAGAAAGAGTTCCTGACCCTGAAGGATCTTAAACTCTGAGAGAGGTTAATTAGAAAGACTATGGTGTTTGTCCTGGAGACCTTTGGAAAATAGAAGATATTTAGGATTCAGGGGTAAAGCTCTACCTACATCTAGCTTACCATTCCTTAAACATACTTATCTACTGAGTTGTTTTGCTTGTTAGAAAAGTTACCCATGTTGATTGCAGAAAATTAGTACAATCTCAGGATTTACAAAGAAACTAATCACCATACTCATGTAAAAAGAGCTAAAATTAGGTATTTAGTATATTTTTTTGGTCTTTTTGAAAAAATATTTATTTATTTATTTATTTGACAGACAGAGATCACAAGTAGGCAGAAAGGCAGGCAGAGAAAGAGGAGGAAGCAGGCTCCCTGTTGAGCAGAAAGCCTGATGCAGGGCTCCATCCCAGGACCCTGGCTGGGATCATGACCTGAGCCGAAGGCAGAGGCTTTAACCCACTGAGCTACCCAGGCGTCCCTCTTTGGTTTTCTTTTAAAATGTATCTATTTTATATAATCATTCATTGAACAAATTCTCAATAGATGCCTACTAATATTCTATGCAGAAATAGGTAATAATCTTAATAAAAGGAAAGTGGTATCGTAGACTAAAAGGAATTAAGGGGATAGAAAAATAATGCAGGTTGAACTAAGGTGGTCAGAGAGGCTGGGACAGAATGGAGGGCATTGCATTTTTTTTTAATTGAGAAGAGAAATAGTTTTATTTTCAGTGGGATCCTTGATTTTTAAAATTTGAGATATAATTCACATATAATATTAACTCATGGTATACAACAATGATTTAATATTTGTTTTGAGAAATGATTACAGTAAGTCTCATTAGATTTTTCAGCATAGGGGCGCCTGGGTGGCTCAGTGGGTTAAAGCCTCTGCCTTTGGCTTGGGTCCTGAACCCAGAGTCTTGGGATCGAGCCCCGCATCCGGCTATCTGCTCAGCAGGGAGCCTGCTTCCTCCTCTCTCTCTGCCTGCTTCTCTGCCTACTTGTGATCTCTGTCTGTCAAATAAATAAAATCTTTTTAAAAAAAGAAAAGATTTGTCAGCATACATAGGGAAAAATTTTTATGGGTGTGATAAGGACTTTTAAGGTTGATGCTCCCAGTAGCTTTTAAAATATACAATGCAGTGTTAATTATACTCACTGTGTCCTGTATTTCGTCCTCAAGAAATTTGTACCTTCTGACCCCTTTCAACCATTTCACCTACCTCTCCACCTCTCTTTTTATCTTGAACACAGAAAAAAGTCATTTTTCCATTTCCGTTCTGTTTTAATCCCCCGTACAAGTGAGATGATATGGTATTTGTCTGCTTGACTTGGCTTAGCATAATAATCTGAAAGACCATCCGTGTTCTTGCAAATGGCAAGATTTCATTCTTTTCATGGCTGAATAATACTCCACTATGCATTCATACCACGTCTTTATCCATTCATCTATCAGGGGACACACAGCTGTTTCCATGTCTTGGTTATTGTAAATAATACTGCAATAAACATGGGGGTGTGCATAGACCCTTTCAAGTTAGTGTTTTCATTTTCTTCGGAAGGCCCCGCATCCGGCTTCCTGCTGAGCAGGAAGCCCTGTTTCTCCCTCTCCCACTCCCCTCTGCTTGTGTTCCCTCTCTCGCTGTGCCTCTCTCTGTCAAATAAACAAAATCTTAAAAAATAATAATAAACAGCTGGAAGACAGATGGTAGTTCTGTTATTAAATTTTTGAGGAACTTTTTTTTTTTTAAGATTTTATTTACTTATTTGACAGAGAGAAATCACAAGTAGTTGGAGAGGCAGGCAGAGAGAGAGAGAGAGGGAAGCAGGCTCCCAGGCTCCCTGCTGAGCAGAGAGCCCAATGCGGGACTCGATCCTAGGACCCCGAGATCATGACCTGAGCCGAAGGCAGTGGCTTAACCCACTGAGCCACCCAGGTGCCCCGAGGAACTTCTCTACCATTTTTCCTAGTGGTTGCACCAGTTGACTTTCCCACCCAACTGCACAGGTTTCTCTTGATCCTCCATCCCCTCTAACATTGTTATTTTTTGTCTTTCTCGTAGGAAACATTCTCACAGGTATAAGGTGATACCATATGGTGGCTTTAATTTGAATTTCCCTGACAAAGAGAGATGTCACACACCTTTTCATTTACTTGTTGGCCAACTGCTGTCTTCTGGGGGAAAAAATGGCTATTCAGATTTTTGGCCGTTTTTAATTGGACTGTTTGGGATTTTTTTTTTTTTTCTGTTGAGTTAAGTCTTTATGTTTCAGATACTAGACCCTCACCAGATACTTGATCTGCAGATATCATATCTTGTCCAATTCAGGAAGTTACCTTTTCGTTTTGTTGAACTTTTTTGCTTTGTAGATGCTTTCTAGTTGGCTATAGTCCCACGTACTTGTTTGGACTCTGTTGCCTTTACTTTGGTATCAAATTTAAAAATTCATTGGTGGGACCAATGTCAAGGGATTTATTCTGTTGTCTTCTAGGAGTTTTATGGTTTCAGGCTTACATTCAAATTTTAATCCATTTTGAGTTATTTTTCTGTAGGGTGTATGAAAGTGGTCCAGTTTGATTCTTTTGCTTGTGCCTGTCCAGTTTTTCCAGAACTGTTTATTCTAAAGGTCATCCTTCTCTCCCTGTATACTGTTGACTCCTTTGTCATAAATTAAATGACCACATATGCTTGTGTTTATTTCTAGGCTCTCTGTTCTTCCCATTGATCGGTGTGTCTACTGGAGCTTGGCTTTACAGTTTAAAATCACAGAGAATGATGCTTCCAGCTTTGCTGTTCTTTCTCAAGATGGCTTTGCCTATTTGGGGTCATTTGAGGATCTGTACAAATTGTAGGATTGTTTATTCTGTTTCTGTGAAAAATACCCTTGCAGTCTTTTTTTTTTTTTTTTTTTTTTTTTTTTAATGGGGCTTGAACTTTTTTTTTTTTTTTTTTTTTTTTTAATGGGGCTGTGAGTTCAAGCCCCATTTAAAGTATAGCCCTCACATGCTATACTTACTGAGCCCGGCCGGTTTCCGTAGTGTAGTGGTTATCACGTTCGCCTCACTTGCTGAGCCAGCTAGGCGCCCCACTCCCCCATCCCTCCCCACCTTTCTTCTTTTGTGTCATTGGAATCTTGATAAGGATTGCTTGGAATTTGTGGATTGCTCTGGGTAATACAGACATTTTAACAGTACTCTGTGAATCCATATGCATGGAATATCTTCGCACTTAATGGTATCTTTTTTTTTTTTTTTTGCATGAATGTCTTATAGTTTTCAGCATACAGGTGTTTTACTTTCTGGCTTAAATTTACTCCTTGGTTTTTTATTCTTTCTGATGTAATTATGAATGAGATTATTTTCTTGATTTCTCTCTCTGATAGTTCATTAATAGTATACAGCAACACCAGCAGTTTTTTGTATATTAACTTCTGTGTCCTGTAGCTTTACTGAATTTGTTGATGATTTCTAAAATTCGTTTTGTGTGGAATCTTTAGGGTTCTCCCTATATAGTATGATCTTCATGGAGGGATAATTTTACTTCTTCCTTTTCTATCTGGATGTCTTTTTTTTTTTTTTCTTTTTCTTGCCTAATATTTCTGGCTAGAACTTCCAATACTTTGTCAAAAAAAAAATGAATGCAGGGGGCCTCCTAACTTGTTTCAGATCTTTGAGGATAAGGTTATAACATTTCATCATTAAATATGATGTTAACTGTATTTGTCATACATAGCTTTTCTCATGTTGAGGTACATTCCCTCTACACCCACTATGTTGCCATTTTTTAGCATGAAAGTGGTTGAATTCTATCAAATGATTTTTCTGCATCTGTTGGGATGATCATAGGACTTTTATCCTTTATTTTGTTGATGTGTTGGGTCTCATTGGTTCATTTATGGATATTGAACCATCCTTATATCCCTGCAATAAATCCTACCTGATTATGGTGTATTATACATTTAATGTATTATATATATATATATATATATATATATATACACACACACACACATATATACATATATATAATGTATTATGTATTTGATGTATATATTTAATGTATTATTGAATTTGGTTTGCTAATTTTTTGTGTGTTTTTACATCTGTGTTCATCAAGGATTCCTTGTAATTTTCTTTTCTTGTGGGATCCTTGTCTGGTTTGGCATCAGGGTAATGCTGGCCTCATAAAGTTAGTTTGGATGTGTTCTCTCTTTTTTTATTATCTTGGAACAGTTTGAGAAGTACTGGTATTCTTTGAATGCTTAGTAGTTTCACCAGTGAAGCTATGTGTTCCTGGTCTTTGACTTATTCAGAGGTCTTGGATTACTCATTCAGTGTCTTTACTAATAGTTGTTCTACTCTGGGTTTTGGGCTTTTCGCTTTGTTATTTTGTTGTTGTTTTTTATGATTCTGTCTTGGTAGTAAGTCTCTAGGAATTTGTCAGTTTCTGTAGGTTGTCCAATTTGTTGGTATACATTGACACATAGAAGCCTGTTAAGATTTTTTCTGTTTCTCTATCAGTTGTAACGTCTCCTCTTTGATTCTGGTTTTATTTACGTCAGACTTCCCTTTTTCTTGATGAGTCTAGCTAAAGGTTTGTTAATTTTATCTTTTCAAAGAACCACCTCTTGGTTTGTTCTTCCTTACTGTTTTTCTTTGTATTTTTTTTTGTCTCTATTGAAATTTTTCCATTCTGATCTTTTTTGTTACTTTTTTCTAACTTTGAACTTCACTTCTTCCTCTTTCTCTATTGCTGAAGGTATAGATTTTAGTTGTTTATTTGAGGTTTTTCTTCTTTATTTTGTAAGTTATTTACTGCTACCACCTTCTCTCTCACCACTACTTTTGGTCCATCTCAAAAGTTATGGCCTGTCAGGTTTCCATTTTCATTTTCCTCGAGTTATTTATTTTTTTTAAGATTTTATTTATTTATTTGACTGACAGAGATCACAAGTAGGCAGAGAGGCAGGCAGAGAGAGACTGAGAGAGGGAAGCAGGCTCCCCGCTGAGCAGAGAGCCTGATGCGGTGCTCTATCCTAGGACCCTGGGATCATGACCTGAGCCAAAGGCAGCAGCTTAACCCACTGAGCCACTCAGGCGCCCATCCTCGAGTTATTTTTTAATCTTCTTTGTGATTTCTTCTTTGACCTTGGCTTAGTAGCATGTTGTTTAATCTCCACATACTTGTAATTTTCCAGTTTTGTCCTTTAAATTGGTTTCTGGTTTTTTACCATTGTGGTTACAAAAGATGCTGATATGATTTCATAGGATTTCTCTGTTAGTAGATTTATTAAGGTGTGTGTGTGTCTGTGTCTGTGTGTGTGTGTGTTCCCTAATGTAAGATCTGTACTGGAGAATATTCCATGCGTGCTTGAGAAGAACGTGTCTCCTGATGCTTTTGGATGGAATGGTGTGTATGTCTGAGAAGTCCATCTGGTCTAACGTGTCATCTAAAACCAATGTTCCTTTACTGTTTTGGGAGGTGTTTGTTTTTTGTTTTGTTTTGTTTTGGTCTGGGTGATTTATTCATTGATGTAAGGGGGCACTAAAATCCCCCACTATTACTCTAAAGTTATCTATTTCTTCCTTTAGGTCTGTTACTATTTTCATTAGACTTTCAGGTGCTCCTATGTTAAGTGAATATTTACAAATGTTCTCTTCTTGGATTGACCTCTTTATCATTGTGTAATGCCCTTCTTTGTCTCTTACCACAGCCTTTCATTTAAATTCTATTTTGTGTAAGTATAGCTGTTACAGCTTTCTTTTGGTGTCCATCTCATGGAACAATCTTTCACCATCCATTCACGTGTGCATAGCCTTACTTGTGAAGGGAGCATCTATAGGCAACACATAGATGAGCTGGGATTATGATTCTAAGTGGTTTGATCAGGGAAGTTTTTTGGAAAGGGTGGTATTGGAAGAAAGATGTAATTCGAATCATTTCAGACAACTATACAAGTTTCTTTGGTGATAATGTTACCCTTTCAAACTTGCTTATTTCATAGATGCGTATTATCCTGTCTTTGGAATGGGAATAATTTTTTTTAACTCTATGGTTGGACCCTTGTATCGATGCTGTTTATTTTTTTCCAGTGGTATCTAACAATAAATATAATATTTGTGACATCTTTATTCAAGTGTTGCAATTGAAAATGTAAAGGTGAGATTTATCTCAGAAAAGGTGAGGCAGCACTAAGGTAAAAATGTTAACTTTTTGTTAAACGTTGAAAGGTTTTCCCAGCTGCCATTTACTTCCAATCTGTTGATGATTTGTTTTGAAGATAGTATTTATCAAGGTTTGGGTAAAAATCTATATGTCATTGTTGAAATTTCAGAAAGCAAAAGAAAAATTGAAATACCCATCTTCCACTATCAATCATATTTAGTCAAAATACATTCTTAGTTTTTTATCATATTAAAAATACTGTTAAATTTTTCATTTAAATAACTGAACATTTTTAAAGTGTTTAAGTGCTTTGCTTAGAAGTATATTTTAAGTTACCATTTTTAAAGTACTCTTTTACACATAATTTTGTAATCAGTGTAGACACTTCATAGTTTGGCCATTGCATAAACTATCTCCATTTTATAAACTGAAATGTCTAATTTATCACTATTATAAAATCCTTTCACATACATCCTTACAACTCTTATTATTTCCTTCTATAATAAAGACATAAATCTTTCATCTGTGTTGCAAATCTTTTCCCTAGTTTGTTGCTTTCCTTTTAGTTTTATTTATGTTGTTTTTTGACTTGAAGAAATTAAATCTATCAATCCTTTCCTTAAGGGATTCTTTTATGTTTTCAAAGACCTTTAGCACCCTGAGTGGTTTTGGGTTTTTTTTTTTTTTTTCAACTCTTTTTTCCCTGGTGGGATTTATTTTGGCCTATGGTATGACATTTACTGAACTGACTTTATTTCTTTTGGAATAGTTATAGCTTGGTTAACCTTCAATAGGCCTTTCTTTTCTTTATTTTGTTACTCTGTCAGTCAGAACTGACCTGAATACCCCTTCAAACCATATGTAGGAGCAAAGGTGGTGCTTCTGTTGACATTCCAAGTATTGACATCCTTGGGCACAGGAAGTTGATGGATTATAAAAGGAAAAAAAAATTGTTTCAAGGAGAAGAAATCAGTATGTAGAATTACAATTTTTTAACGGGACTTATTAGGAAAAGCTTTCAATGCATAATTCCGGGGAAAAACATTCATGGAGCCATGAATTTCACAACACCGTGTTACAGCTTCTTAGAACTTGTACAGACTAGAGGCACAAACTATGGAAAGTTGGTGTCCCCATTAGGACTCTCATAAATGTATTAACGGGGACTCTTTCGTTGCTTCCAGCATATCAGGAATGTAATAACGCAAGCTACCATTTAGTGTACTCTGACCACATGTGAGGCACTGTGCCAAGCACTTCACATGTGGTATTTATTTAATCCACACAGTGTTTAGAAGGGAGATGTTAGAGGATCCCTCCTTCCCAGATGAGGAAACGGAGCCTTAGCGGAGTAGAAAATTTCTGAGATCCCATAGCTAGTCAGCTGTATGAAAAGTACTCCTCAACTTTTTCCTTTCTTTTCCTTTTTTTTTTTTTTTAATATCTTATTTATTTATTTGAGAGAGAGCCAGGGGGAGGAACAGAGGGAGAGGGAGGGAAATAATCCAAGCAGACTCCCCACGGAGGGACGAGCCTATCGGGGCTGGATCTCATGACCCTGAGATCATGACCTGAGCCAAAATCAAGAGTCAGATGCTCAATCCACTGAGCCACCCGGGAGTCCCCCTCAACCTTCTCTACCCAAAATTGTTGCCAGCTGTTTTTCTCTAGGATATGACTGAAAGATTTGAGCTGGCTTAAGGTATACCTGACCAGTAACAACTATATTTGGTAAGTGAATCATATTTTACAAGGTATGTTCACCCAACAGAGGTGACAGTTACAGCATAACTCCTTTGAAGGGCATGTGGTTGGGGTCATTCGCATTTGGGCAGCTGAGAAAGCAGAGGTGCTAGAAGGTTAAGTGGCAGAGTTGTTACTTAAAACTATGCCCTACAACTCTGTCATCAACGATTCCCCTGATCTACACAATGCAAGTTTGGAGGATTTCTTGTAGGGAATTTATTTGATCCCAACCTCAAAGTCCTATGACTAGTTTTTGACCTTGATATTATCTATGAGTCTTTCCACAGCCAACATGCAGTATTTTAAGTTCTCACTACTGTCGGGTTCTAGGCCATCTGATACTTTGTTTTACATAGTGACTATGAAATATTATGCTTGCTCTTTTCAACTAGTTCATCCTCTAGGGAATGAATTATGTTGTTAGAATTTGTCTATTTGATGTGTCTTTTGAGGACTGAAAACAAAATAATAGAATGTTAATAAACATATTATAGCTGTGATTCCTTGATACGTCATTATCACTAACTTCTTTTTTTTTGGCACTGCATACATTTACACGCAAAAAAGACTTTGCTTTATGTAGAAATATAGAAAAATTACAATAAGGGCATTAACAGCAACTTCTGAGCACTGTGCAGGAAAGAAGAGTAATTTTGTAGGGAATAATCAAAAAAAGGGAATTCTCAAGGTTTGAATCTTTCTTTGCCTGTTCAAATGCTATCTCTTCTGCGACCTTCCTGCTCTGAAATATTCCTCTCCTCTGAGTATCCTTAGAATAGTTTGTAACAGGGGCGCCTGGGTGGCTCAGTGGGTTAAAGCCTCTGCCTCCAGCTCAGGTCATGATCCCAGAGTTCTGGGATCGAGCCGCACATCGGGCTCTCTGCTCAGCAGGGAGCCTGCTTCCTCCTCTCTCTCTGCCTGCCTCTCTGCCTTCTTGTGATCTCTGTCTGTCAAATAAATAAAATCTTTAAAAAAAAAAAAAAAAAGAATAGTTTGTAACATCAGAGAGGGAGACCAACCATGGGAGACCCTTAGTTCTAGGAAACACACTGGAGGGCTGCTGGAGGGGAGGTGGTTGGGGGATGGGGTAACTGGGTGACAAGCATTAAGGGGGACATGTGATGTGATGAGCACTGGCTGTTAAACACATTGGATTTTCTGAATCATTGGATTTTCCGTCGAAAACTAATGATGTACTAGAAGTTGGCTAATTGAATTTAAATTTTAAAAGTAAGATAATCAAAAATGGAAAATGAAAAAAATGTTTTTAACAATGAGTTGGAGCACTAAATCCATGATATACCTGATAGAGTGATGAGTTGTGTACATGTCTGTTTAGAGTACAACCCCTTTTGGTGTGGGATCCACACCCTCGTCTTTTTCTCATTATAGCCTATTGCTTGACACAAAAAGTCAAATTGAATGAGAGGTGATCAAGGTTTAAATAGTAAATAAATGGATAAACGTAACTGAAGAGCGTTGATGGTTATACAGTTAACATGGGACATACTAAAGAAGAATGCAAGTAGATCTTAATTTAAGCTAGCTCTAGGGGTGCCTGGGTGGCTCAGTGGGTTAAGCCTCTGCCTTCAGCTAAGGTCATGATCTTGGGGTCCTGGGATCAAGTCCCGCATCGGGCTCTCTGCTTGGCAGGGAGCCTGCTTCCTCCTCCTCCTCTCTCTCTGCCTACTTGTGATCTCTCTCTGTCAAATAAATAAATAAAATCTTTAAAAAAAAATAAAGCTAGCTCTAAAATAAAAAGGGCAATTTAAATATTTTTTAAGAATGGAAAATTAAATCTGTTATGGTAGAAATAAGATATGTATTATAACTTATATAAAATTTCTGTGAACAAATTAATGTATATTTTCTACTCAGAGTGCTAAGACTGAGACCAACGTCAAAACTTGATCTAGAAAAATCTAATGCAGGGGAAGAAGAACTAAAAGTGTAAGGTTTAAGAAATACTCTGAAGATAAGTTGTCCTATTAAAATAGAGTGTTATAATTTTAAGATTTTTTGTGAATTTCATGGTAAGCCCAAGGGGAAAATATTACATAAAAGAATATGTATATAATATATAAAGAAGTGAAAGCATACTTATACTGAAAGACATCAAAACATGAAAAATGACAGCAGACAAGAACCAAGGAACAGTGGATCTAGAAAACAACTGGGAAAAAAATTATCAAATGCCCACACTAAGTCCCTACCTATGAATAAATACTTCAAACCTAAACACATGAAATTGCCCAGTCAAAACACATAGAATGGCTGGCTGGATTTTTAAAAATGCAGGGATATTCTCCCTACAAGAGAATCACTTTAGCCTTAAAAGACACACATAGATTGAGAGTGAAGGATTAGAGAAAGTCATTTCAAGAAAATGGTAACAAAAATAAGCAGGGGTAGCTATACTTAGATCACACAAAATACAAATGGTAAAATGAGGCAAGGAAGGTGCTTAAATAATATTAAAGGAGTCAGTCCAGCAAGAAGATAGAACAATTGTAAATTTTTATACACCAGACGTCAGAGGCAGTTTTTTGCTTTATCTATATATAACAGAGCCAATAAGAGCAATAGACTGTAATGTAATTGTAATTGGGGTCTTTAATACCCACTCAAATATGGATAGATCAGCCAGACAATCAATAAGGAATCATTCATTTTGAACAACACTAAAGACCCAATGGACCTAACAGCTGTATACAGAACATTCTATCCAACAATGAAATATACATTATTGTCCAAGCATACAAGGCGCATTTTCTAGAAAAATCTTACATTAAGCCACAAAAGAAGTCTTAGGAAAGTCAGAAAGATTGAAATCACACCAGGTATTTTCTATGATCACAATGGCATTAAACTAGAAATCCACAACAAAAGGAATCCTGGAAAATTCGTGAACTCATGGAACTTAAACAAGAGTTACCTGGACACTGAATAAATCAAGGAAGAAATTGAAGAGGAAATAAAACTCCTGAGACATCAAGAAGGAAAACAACATACCAGATTTTTTTTTTTAAGATTTTATTTGTTTGATTGATTATAGGCAGAGAGGCAGGTGGGCAGGGGGTGTGTGGGGGGGTGGGGTGGTGTGCGGGCAGGAAGCAGGCTACCCACTGAGCCACCCACGTGCCCCTACCAGAATTTTTAAGATGCAGCAAAATCAATCCTAGAAGGAAAGTCTGTAGCAATAATGTCAGCACTATGAAACAAGAAAGATCCCAAATAAACAACCAAACTCTACACCTTCAAGTACTAGAAAGACTAGAACAAATCAAGCCCAAAGTTAGCATAAGGATAGAAATAGTAAAGATTAAGAGCACAAATAAATGAAACAAAGGGAAACACAGGATTAAACAAACTAAGAATTGTTTCTTTGAAAAGATAACATTGAGGGGCACCTGGGTGGTTCAGTGGGCTAAGCCTCTGCCTCCTGCTCAGGTCATGATCTCAGGGTCCTGGGATCGAGTCCCGCATCGGGCTCTCTGCTCAATGGTGATCTCCTGCTTCCCCCCCGCAACTCCACCCCACCTGCCTTTCTGCCTACTTGTGATCTCTCTCTGTCAAATAAATAAATAAGAGGTCTTTTAAAAATTTTTTTTAATTAAAAAAAAAGGAAAGATAACATTAATAAGTTCTCAGGTAGAATAATCACGAGAAAGAGAAAAAATGTAAGTTAACAAAAAGCACAAAAAAACAAAGGATAATGGGGCGCCTGGGTGGCTCAGTGGGTTAAGCCGCTGCCTTCGGCTCAGGTCATGGTCTCAGAGTCCTGGGATCGAGTCCCGCATCGGGCTCTCTGCTCGGCAGGGAGCCTGCTTCCCTCTCTCTCTCTCTCTGCCTGCCTCTCCATCTACTTGTGATTTCTCTCTGTCAAATAAATAAATAAAATCTTTAAAAAAAAAAAAAAAAAACAAAGGATAATTATAGTGGTTGGTATGAACAACTCTAGGCCAACAAACTGGACAACCTAGAAGAAACATAAAAATTGTTAGAAATACATAATTTACCAAGACCGATTCAAGAAGAAATAGAAAATCTGAATAGACCAATCACTAGTAAGGAGACTGAATTAGTAATTTTTTTTAATTGCCCCACAAAGAAAAACCCAGGATTAGTTACCTTCACTAGTGAATTTCAGCAAACATGTAAAGAATTAACCCAGTCCTTCTCAAACTCTTCAAAAAATCGGAGAGAGAGGAATTCCCTCAAACTCATTTAATAAGGCCAGCACTATCCTGACACCAAAACCAAAAAAGGACAGTACTAGAGAAGAAAACTACAGGCCAAGATCTCTGATGAATATAAATGCAAAAATTCTCAGTAAAATACTAGCAAACCAAAGTCAGCAACTTAGTAAAAGCATCATTCACCATGATCCGGTGGGATTTATCATGATGCAAGGATGGTTCAACATGAACAGATTGGTGTGCTACATCACACTGATAGAATGGAAGTAAAGAATCACGTGAACATCTCAGTAGGTGTAAGAAAGCATTTGATGAAATCGAATGTTCATTTATGAAAAAAAAATATTGTCAAATCAGGCTAGCAGGAATATACCTCAACATAGTAAAGACTGTATGTGATAAGGTCACAGCTAATGTCAGACTCTTTTCTTCCAAGATCAGAAACAAAACCATGATGAAGGAAATTGGAGAAGAGACACACAGAAAAGTATACATGTTTATGGATTGGAAAAAATTAATATTCTTAAAATGTCCTGGGTGCCTGGATGGCTTGGTTGGTTAAGCATCTGCTTTTGGCTCAGGTCTTTTTTTTTTTTTTTTTTAAGATTTTTTAAATTTATTTGACAGAGAAGTAGTGAGAGGGGGAACACAAGCAGGGGGAGTAAGAGAGGGAGAAGCAGGTTCCCTGCAGAGCAAAGAGTCCAATGTGGGGCTCGATCCTAGGACCCTGGGATCATGACCTGAGCCAAAGGCAGATATTTAATGACTGTTGGCTCAGGTCTTGATCCCAAGGTCCTGGGACTGAGCTCTGTGTCTGGCTCCCTGCTCAGCAGGGAGTATGCTTCTCACTTTCCCTCTGCTGCTCTCCCCAGTTTTTGTTCCGTCTTGTTCAAATAAATAAAATCTTTTTTTAAAAGTGTCAGTACTGTTAAAAGCTATCTATAGATTCAGTGCAATGTCTGTCAAGTTTCCAATGGCATTTTTTTTAACAGAAGTTGAGAGAAGACTCCTAAAATGTATATGGAACCACAAAAGACCAGGAATAGCCACAGATAATCCAAATTTAGTTAATAATACAAAGCAGAAGACCTTGTACTCCCTGATTTCTAGCTATATACAGTAAGGCTTTTGATCTAAACAATAGAATATTGGCATAAAAACAGACAAGTAGACCAATGGAAGAGAACTAAGAGCCCAGAAATTAACCCAAGTATGTATAGTTAACCAATATTTGGCAGGGGAGTCAAGAAAAAACTCAGTGGAGGGGGCGCCTGGGTGGCTCAGTGGGTTAAAGCCTCTGCCTTCGGCTCAAGTCATGATCTCAGGGTCCTGGGATCCAGCCCCACATTGGGCTCTCTGCTCAGCGGGGAGCCTGCTTCCCCCAATCTCTCTCTCTGCCTGCCTCTCTGCCTACTTGTGATCTCTGTCTGTCAAATAAATAAATAAAATCTTAAATTTAAAAAAAAAAAAAACTCAGTGGAGAAAAAATAGTTTCTTCAATAAAAGGTGCTGGGAAAATTAAATATTCACATGTATAAGAATAAAAATGGAGCTATAGCTCATGCCACCCCTCAGAACCAAAGACTTAAAAGTAAGATGAGCAATGAAACACCTGGACAAAACCTTAGGAATAAAATTCCTGGCTGTGGGCCTTGGTAATGATTATTTGGATATGACCCATAAAGCATAAGCAACAAAATGAAAGATAAACCAGAAAGTTTCTTTAAAGCAAAAGAAACCAGGAACAAAGTACAAAGACAAGCTGCAGAGTGTGGGGGGGGGGGGAATTTGTAAGCCGTGTGTCTTTAAAAAATGACTAAAACTGAGAAACCATTAGCAAGATGAGGAGGTAAAGAAGACTCACATACATAAAACCAGAACTGAAAGAAGGGACATTAATATTTTTATATAAATAAGTTAATATAAGATGGTATATTGTCTTTGTGCAGAAATAATTCTGCAGAAACAAGCTGAATAACCTAAAAGAAATTCCTAGAAAGGCACAACCTATCTAGACAGAATTGTGAACGAGAAGAAAATAGGAATAAAGCTATAACTAATAATGATATTGAAGCTAATGAAAAGTTGAGGACCAAACGACTTCATTAGTGAATTTATCAAATATTTAAAGAATTAAGAGCAATCACCTGCAAATTCTTAAAAAAAAAAAAAAATTGAAGAAGGTGGTAAGTTCATTGAGTGAGACAGCATTAACCTGATAACAACACCGGACAAAGATATTCCAAGAAAACTGTAAACCAATATCCCCGAAAAGCATTGACACAAAAATCCTCGGTAAATTACTAGCAAAACAGAATCGAACAATACATTAAAGGGATTATAAACTATGACCAAATGGGATTTATTCTTAAAATGATGGTTTAGCTTATAAAAACGAATCTATGTAATACTGTAATACACCACTTAAAAAGAACGGGGAAAAAACCCACATCTCAATTAATGCAGAAAAAGCCGTTGACAAAATTAAACACCCTCTCATGATAAAAGCAACCAACATACTAGGAACCGAAGTAAACTATCTCAACATAAAGAAGCCGTTAAAAGAGGACTCCTGGGTGGCTCAGTCCACTGAGTGTCTGGCTTTGGCTCGGGTCATGATCCCAGGGTCCTGGGATTGAGCTCCCCCGTCAGGCTCCCTGCTCCGTGGGGAACCCTCTTCTCCCTTTCCCTCTGTCTCTTCCCAACCCCCCTTCCTGCTCATGCTTTCTCTCTTTCAAATAAATAAAGTTTTTTTTTTTTTTAAGCCCTACTATGAAAAACTCAGAGCTAATGTCTGATGGTGAAAGATTAAAAGCTTTTCTTCTAAGATCTGGAGCAAGAAAACGATGCCGCTTTCACCACTTCTGTTCAACACAGTACTGGAAGTTCTTGCCGGAAGTAAAAGTATTGCTGTTCATACTTGACCTGAACTTACATATAGGAAACTCAGAAAATTCCCCGCCAAACTCTTAGAATGAATGAACAAATTCAGCCAAATAAAGTATACAAAGTACAGTGGCAGAACGAGTTGTGTTGCTATACACCAACAATTAATAATGACAGAGAAAATGAAGAGGACAGTTCCATTTATAGGAGCAAGGAACACGATATTTAGGGAAAATTTTAACCAAGGAGGCAAAAGAGTTATACTACCAAACTGCAAAATACTGCTCAAAGAAAAGAGGACATCAGTGAAGGCAGAGACATATTTTTTTTTAAGATTTTTTAAAGATTATTTATTTGACAGAGAGAGATCACAAATAGGCAGAGAGGCAGAGAGACGGGGGGGAAGCAGGCTCCCCACTAAGCTGAGAGCCCGACATGAGGCTCGATCCCAGGACCCTGAGACCATGACCCGGGCCGAAGGTGGTGGCCTAACTCACTGAGCCACCCAGGTACCCCAAGGCAAAGACATATTTATGAATTGTAGTATTCCTAAGATATCAGTACCACGAAAATATACAATTGCTATAAAAATTCCTATTACAATACAATTCCTGTCAAAATCCCAATGATTTTTTAATCTAGAAATAGAAAAACAAAACACATCCCAAAATTCATTAGAGATCTCAAAAGACTTATAAAAAAGCCAGAACAATCTTTTTTGAAAAACTTTTTTGGGGGTGCCTGGGTGGCTCAGTGGGTTAAAGCCTCTGCCTTCAGCTCAGGTCATGATCCCGGGTCCTGGGAATTTTTTTGAGAGAAATCACCAGCATGGAGGAAGGGAGAGAAGCAGACTTGCCGCTGAGCAGGGCTCTTGACACAGGACTAGATCCTAGAACCCTGGGGGCATGACCTGAGCCGAAGGCAGCTGGTTAACCTACAAAGCCACCCAGGCTCCCCAGCCAAACAATTTTGAAAATGAAGAATGAAGTTGGAGTTCCCCTACTTCCTGATTTCAAACCTTATTACAAATCAACAGTAACCAAAACAGTGTAGTACTAGCACAGTGACTGACCTATAGACCAATGGTATAGGATAGAGAGGTTGGAAGTCCGCCCTCACATATAGAGTCTATTGATTTCCACCAACAGTATCAAGATCATTAGTGGAGAAACAACAATCTTTTCAACAAATACAGCTGCAAAAACTGGATATTCACATGTAAAAGAATGAAGCTGGACCCTTGTCTTAAAACCATATACAGTTAAGTCAAATCAGAATCAAAGACCTAAAATTAAGAGGTAAATTTATAAAACTCTTAGAAGACGTAGGTTAGGGCCCCTAGGTGGCTCATCAGGTTGAGCCTCCAACTCTTGGTATTGGCCTAGGTCACGATCTCAGGGTTGTGGAGTCAAGTCCTCTCTGGGGCTCCACGCTCAGCCCAGCGTCTGCTTGATATTGCTTTCTCCCTCTCCCTGCCCCTTTGCTCCTATCCCAGCTCACACACACGCTTTCTTTCTAAAATAAATAAGTAAATAAAACCTTTAAAAAAAAAAAAAAACTAGGGAAAATGATCACAACATTGGATTTGGCACTGATTTCTAGGATATGATAACAAAAGCAAAAACAACAACAACAACAACAAAATTGGAGCACATCAAAATTAAACACATCTGTAGGAAGGACCTACTCAACAGAAAAGGCAACCCACAGAGTGAGCAAGAATATTGGCAAATCCTATCTGTTAGGAGTTAACCTACAGATATATTAAAAAACAAACAAACAAACAAAAAACTCAACTACAACAGAATCAAGCCAACTGAAAATGGCCAAGGACTTGAACACTTTTCCAAAGTAAATATACAAATGGACAATAAATGCCTGAAAAGATAACCAATGGGAGAAATCACTGATGTGATTTTTACAACCACAATGAGATGTCCCCTCTCATGCGTTCGGATGACCGCTGGAAAAGCAAAACATAAAACAAGAGGCCCTGGCAGGGACGTGGAAAACTTGGAACACGTGCACTCTGGTTTGGGGTTATGGAATGGCATAGCCACTGTGGAAAACAGTACAGCATTTCTTCAAAAAAAGGAAAAATAGAATAACTACTGTATCAGTCAGGATTCTCCCACAGAGGAAGAGCCTATAGAAGTTTCCAGATAAAAGAACAAAAGGAGATGGATTGTGAGGAATTGAGTGTAGATGATGGAGGCTAACCAGCCCCACCATCTGCTGTGCGTAAGCTGGAGTCCCAGAACATCCAGTGATGTAATTCAGTCTGAGCCTGAAGCTCTCAGAACCATGAGAGCCTACGGTGGAAATCCTAGTCTCCATAGAAGATGAGATAACACGTGCCAGCTCAGATAGCGAGGCAGGGGCAAAAACGGTGAATTTCTCCCTCTTCTGCCTTTTGTTGTGTTCAAGCGCTCCATGGGTTGGATGACGCCCACCCACTTCAGGGAGGTCACCGTGCCCTTTGGAGTCTGCCAAATCAAATATTAATCCCAGTTGGAAAAAAAAATTCTGACCCGGGTCACAACAGGGATGAACCATGAGGATATTTTACTAAGTGAAATATGCCTGTCAGAAAAGGACAAATACTGTATAATTTCACCTACAAGAGTGTAGCTGCAATAGTCAAATTCTCAAATTCACAGAGATAGAAAGCAGAAAGCTGGTTGCCGCAGGGGGGTGGGCAGTAGGAAGGTACTGTTTATTGAGTATGAAGTTTCAGTTTTGCAGGTTGAAAAGATTTCTGGAGATGGATCGGCGATTATGGTTGCACAGTGGTGGGACCTATTTCATGCCATTCAGTCGTAGGCTTGAAAATGGTTACCATGGTCCCTTTTATGTTATGTGTATTCTACACAAAAGAAAATATTTTTTTAATGCAGAATTTTAAACCCCACTTGGACTTCCCAAATCTGAGTTTGCATATTAACAAGATGACCCGTTGTTGTGTATGCATGTTGGAATTTGAGAGGCACTGGACGAGAAAGGCCTCCCATACTGGGTTGCTCAGCTGCACCCCAATCCCAGCACACAGGCAGCAACACCCTCCACCGGGTTAGACACCCAGAGACAAGGATTAGTAAGAATTAGCAGAACTGGCCATGTAAGAGCTAACTCGGGCATTTTATATAAGAACTTCAATGATGTCAGGAGGAAGAAGTTGTGGGAGCTCGGAGCCATCAACCTAGAGGAAGGCCTTGGCAGGGGCTTTTCTCTCCACATCCTTTTCTTTTCTCGCCCCACTCCTCCCCTCTTTGGGGATCCAAGTGTGAAGTGTCCTCAGGCACGTACTCCTAGAGTTCCACAGTGCCTGCAAGAAGGAGAGAATCTGGGGTGCCTGGGTGGCTCAGTGGGTTAGAGCCTCTGCCTTCGGCTCAGGTGATGATCCCAGGGTCCTGGGATCGAGCCCCGCATCAGGTTCTCTGCTCAGCAGGGAGCCTGCTTCCTCCCCTCTCTCTGCCTGCCTCTCTGCCTACTTGTGATCTCTGTCTGTCAAATAAATAAATAAAATCTTTTTGAGAGAGAGAGAGTCTGTTAGCTCATTCCTATTTTGAATGTCTGCTAAAAGCCCTGTGGACTGGCCAGGCGTAACTTGGTGAGAGAGGGTAGGGTAGGGTGGCGACAGAAGTGAGCAGCCTCTGTCCCTTCCAGATGCACGAGCATCACACAGGCCAGGCGATGCTGTGGAAGGGAGCTGGGCCTGAGCCAACTTGCTGGGACCCACAGAAAGGCCACGATTGAGAGGTTACAGGTTTCAGCCCCTCCTGCACCCCAAGGATCAGAGTTGAGGGGAGTTGAAAGAGGTCAGGCTGGACCTGGGTGTTCCATATCCAAGAACAGTAGAGCAGAGGGTCCGCCCATTCTTTATTCTCCAGCCCATAAGGAAACCTTCCATGTGGAGCCCAGCACAGAGCTGCCTTTGGACCTGCCACGAAGAGCGCATCGAGGCTGACCATGTTAGAGAAGCTGCAACACCCCCCAAAAAAGGAAGAGACACTCGCAGCCACATGGATCAGTGTGACCCTTTCCCTTCCTCTCTCACGTCCTCGGGTCTATGAGAAGAGGAAGAGCCAAGAAGAGAAAGGAGGTAAAGTTTGCTAGAAATTCACCAGACCGTACCCCTAAGGATCCCCCAGCTCACAAACCTAGTCTGGGATGGAAGTGGGGTGGAGGTTCATGGTGGACTAACAGAGTGATTTGAAGAATTATTTCATCAATACATAATACATTTATAATGCATAATTCCTTTGAAAAGGAATTAAAGGTCACTGGGGTCCCAATGAATTGAGGGCTCAGATTCGTTACTCTGTGCACGCAGGAGCAACAATGATTCCTACCCGTGTCAGTTTTTCCACTAAAAGTATAGGAAATGACTACAATAAGATACTTTGTATCCACCTAACAGAATGGATCAAAAAAAAAAAAAAAGTGGACCCTATGAAGTGTTGACATTAAAGTAACTGGAATCCTCGTATATCACTGGGTTGAGAGTGTAAAATGTGACAACTACTTTCAAAGTGTTTGGCAGTTTATAGCGAAGTTAAACATATAGTATTCTGTGAGTCAGCAGTTTTATGGATTGGCAACCCCTCAAGAAAATTGAATGCAGATGTCCGCAAAAGGGCTCTGAACGTTGTTCATGTCAGCTTTCCTCGTAAGAGCCAAAAATTAGAAATAACACAAACCCTTCAACAGCAGAGTGGACAAATTGTGACTCTTCACACAGCAAAATCCCACTCAGCGGTACTAAAAAGAAAAAGAATGAGCTGGTGATGCGTGTGACAATATGGATGCATTTCAAAAGCATGATGTGAGTGAAAGAAGCCAGACATTACATTACATGGTAGGATTGCAATTCTATGAGGTACCAGAATGGGCATAATGAAGCTATGATGATAGAAGTCAGAACTGTATTTCCATTTTGTTGGAGAAGGGGAGCGGCAAGGGATACTGCCTTGAAAGGTACGTGAGGGAACTTTCTGACAGTGATGAGAACATTTGCTGTCCTGATATGAGTCGTGGGTGTGTGGATGGATACATATGTAGCAAGGGATACTGCCTTGAAAGGTACATGAAGGAACTTTCTGACAGTGATCAGAACATTTGCTGTCCTGATAGGAGTCGTGGGCGTGTGGATGGATACATATGTAGCAATGCATTTACGTAATTTACCCACTATATTGTGGGTTCGATTGCACATTGGATCCTTAATATTATCCTTAATGTTTGTGGATCTTACTATAATAAACTATATATTAATGAAGGACCATAAAAACAGAAAAGCTCTATTTAAACAGAAGGAAATTAGAATTTTAAACAATTGTAATAGCCTCAAATGACTAGAAAGTTCTGACATCTGTCCAAGATGTAGGTTAAGTACAGGAGAGCTTTAGCAGAGTAAAGAAGGGAATGTAGAAAAAGGAAGTGGATTCATGCTTATATTTTATTGAATACATACTGTTCCATCAACCAGGTACAATTCTATTCTGGAACATTCTATTACACCTAAAAGGAGGTTACAGTTCGTTTATGGAACATATTATATAGTGAGTTTTTTTAAAAAGATAGGAATGTGGGGGCGCCTGGGTGGCTTATCCATTAAGCAACTGCCTTTGACTCAGGTCATGATCCCAGGGTCTTGGGATAGAGCCCCACACTGGGCTCCCTGCTTTGTGGGAAGCCTGATCCTTCCTCTCCCTCTCGTCTGCCTTGTGTTCCCTCTCTCACTGTCTCTCTCTCTCTCTGTCAAGTAAATAAAACCTTAGGGGAAAAAAAAAGTAATGTGAACAGCAAAGTAAGAATGGTTAGAGGAGAATGGATGGGGGTCAGTAGGATTAAGGAAAGGTATACCAAGGCTCCTCAGATTGATTTTTTCTTAATAGGCAAAAGTGACAAAAAAATGTTAATACTTGTTAAAATTAAGTGTTTATTAAATTTGGGATGCCTGGCGGACTCCATCAGTTAAGTGTCTGCCTTCAGCTCTGGTCATGATTCCAGAGTCGTGGGATCAAGTCCCACATCGGGCTCCTTGCTCAGCGGAAAGCCTGCTTCTCCCTCTGCTACTGCTCCCCCTGCTTGTGCTCGCTCTCTCTCTGACAAATAAATAAATAAAATCTTTTAAAGAAAGGGAGGTTTATTAAATTTGTATCTGCAACCATTATTTAAAATGCTTCATATTAAAGAAAATAAGATAGGTTTTAAGTATTAATAGAGAATGACCTCTGAGATTTACTACATGTCATCACAGTTCTCTAGTTCCCATGTGATGCTGTTAAGTAGGTTAAATGTGTGCTGGTGTGTTAAATTTTGAGAAGAATCTCCAAGAAATTATTACTAGTCATTGCCCCCGGGATAGGAAAGAATCTTAAATCCACTGTATAATCTTTAGTAATAACTGATTATTTCCTTTCAAAGTTTCTTATTAATAATGCAATTAAATAAGGGATTTAAATGATACAATCTTCAGGGTATTTGTGGGTTTGAAAATGGTCATAGAATGATACAGTGTCCCAGAAGGGAATGTATTCTTAGATCTAAAGACATAATTTTGACAGGACACCTACTTTGAGTTGTAACCGTGTATTAAAATTAGGGGGAAAGCATAAAGATTATCCTATTATTTTAATCAGCATTATACGTGTGTTACCACTCAAGTTCAAAGTTACCAAATAGGCATTGTGTTGCTATTGCACTAGATCCCCCCACACCCACCCATCCGTTTCATGAGAAGTAGTCGAAATGCATCCCTTTCTAAGTGTAAGTTCTACTTCGTGATGGTTTGATTTGCATACATTGTAACACGACCACCACCACAGTTGGAGCTAAGGAGCTGGATTTGATTTTTTGTATATTTGCGGGGTTTTTTGTCACTTTCCAATATGCTTATGATAACATCCTTACTGATACTTTCTCTGGTGTTAGTATTCGGTGGTCTGTATTTTTTTTTCCTATTTTGGTGGCCTCAATTACATATTTCCTTTTTGAATTGAACGTAATTTTGCCGACCGTCTGAAATTCCTTGTGCAGAAAAGCAAATAGAAACCTGTCCACAGTATCCACTAACTTCACATACAATAGTTTACTGTATCTGTATCTGTGCTGCCCCTGTCACCGTGTCATCTGTGATACGGAAAAAAACAGATTTCTCAGTTTTGGTATTTTGTGTTTGAAAAAGCAAAGGGTGCTGTGATACATGAAATAAAGATTTATCTTTATAAGTGTTCAAATAAGCATTTTCCAATATGGTAAATACTAAACCTCAGTGCCTTAGACAATCCACTTGAAAGGGAAAGGATATGCCCCAATATGGCCAAACACATTATCGTTATATGAAATAATAGATTGAAAATTAAATCCAAATGAACAGACAACCAAGAATACTTTGGCGGCTCTTGTCAATTTTAAAGAGTGTAACAACTTTTTTTTTTAAATATTTTATTTATTTATTTGACAGAGATCACAAGTAGGCAGAAAGGCAGGCAGAGAGAGAGAAGGGAGGGGGAAGCAGGCTCCCTCCTGAGCAGAGAGCCCGATGCGGGACTCGATCCCAGGACCCTGATACCATGAACTGAGCTGAAAGCAGAGGCTTAACCCACTGAGCCACCCAGGCACCCTAAAGATGTAACAACTTTATCAAGATATAATTTATATAAAATAAATAGTGCATATTTAAAGCATACCATATGAAAAGTTTTGAAATATGTCCATCTGTGAAGCCATCATCCTCAACTGAAAGAACAATCATATCCAGTACTCCTAAAGTTTCCTTGTTCCTCTTCGTTCTGTCCTTGTGGTTTTGTAAGTAATCTCCACACCCAACATGGGGTTCGAACTCACAACGCCTGACATCAAGAGCCACAGTTTCTACTGACTGAGCCAGCCAGGTGCCTTTCCTCTTACCACTTCATGATTCCTCCATCCTGTCCCTTCCTCTCCCTTGGATCCCAGTCCCAACACCACCAGTCAGCTTTCTAGGACTTTACAATAATTTTTGCTTTCCAGACCCTGTATAAATACAGGTGTGAACTGTGGGCTCCCTTTTTGTGCACTTTTAGTCTGTGAATACAGTTTAAAAAAAAATTTGTTGGAGAGAGTGAGAGAGTACAAGCCAGGAAGAGGGACAGAGGGAAAGGGAGGGGGAGAAGCAGATTCTCCACTGAGCAGGGAACCCTATGAGAGGATTGATCCCAGGATCCTGGGGTCATGACCTGAGCTGAAGGCAGATGCTTAACCAACTGAGCCACCCAGGTGCCCCTGTGAATATCCTTTTTATAATTGTTTGGAGATACATGTATCAGGTTCCATGTATCAGGGAACTCATTCTTATGGAGCAGGATTCTAGTGTACAGCTATGCCACTTTACTCATTCTCCCAGTCATGAACATTCCAACTGTTTCCCATGTGGCTACAAATAAAGGTCCTGTGAACATTCATGTACAAATCTTGGTGGGGACATTTGCTTTAGTTCACCTGGGAGATGAAACCAAGGTAAACACCCAGAAGGATTGCCAGTCTGTTTAGTCTAATGTTAGCCTTCCTAATTATTGTGTCATGGTATCTCATTGTGGTTTTAGAATATAAATAGAAAATATATATAGATAAAAATATATAAGGAAAATATAGAAAATAATTAGAAAATAGAGATATTTTCCTGCTTAACAATAATGAGCATCCTTTTATGCACTTATTGGCTATATAGCTTTTTTAGTGATGCGTTTGTTCAAATAATTTATCTTTCTAAAAACTTGAGTTCCTTACTGTTCACTTGGAAGAGTTGTTTATGTATTCTAAATACAGATCCTCAGTCGGTTACATGATTGGCAAGGATTTTCCCCCAAGTTATTTTTTTTGTTTATTATTATTACTCATTCCCTAATCAAGTGTCTTTGAAGAACAGTGTTTTTAATTTTGATGAAGTTCTAATACTTACCAATTTATTCTTTTGCGGGCTGGGCTGTTGATATTTTTCTATGTAAGAAATCTTTTTTTTAATTTCATTTTAAAAAATTTTTTTTTATTTATTTGACAGAGAGAGTAAGAGGATACAGTGGGGAGAAAGAAAGGTAGAAGCAGACTCCCCACGGAGCAGAGAGCCTGATGCAGGCCTCAATCCCAGGACCCTGGGGTCATGACCTGAGCCAAAGGAGGACGCCTAACCATCTAACCCAAGCACCCCATATATATGAAATCTTTAACTAAAAATCACGCACATTTTCATCCATGTTTTCTCTTAGAAGTTTTTTTTTTCCTCTTAGAAGTTTTATAGTCTTAGATTTTACCTTTAGATCTATGAACCCTTTTGAGTTAAATTTTTGAACTACTTTTGCTTCATTGTAATGTAATCGACACATGACACTGCAAGTTTAGGGTAACATAATGATTTGATATGTGTCTGTGTATTCCAAAATGAGTACTGCAGTGGTGTTAGCTAACATACCCATCACCTCACATAATGACTTTTTGTGGGTAGTGAGAACATTTAAAACCCACTCTTCGAAACTTGGAAATACACATTATCATTAACTCTAGTCACTAAGCTGTACCCTACATCTCCAGGACTTATTTATCTTGTAACAGAAAGTTAGTACTCTGATCACCTTCACCCGTTTCCCCCACCCCTGGCAACAACCAATCTCTTCTCTGTTTGCATGATATCAACTTTTTTAGATTCCACATGTAAGTGAGATGATGTAATATTTGTCTTTCCCTGTCTTATTTTACTTAACATAATCTCGTGTTTCATCCACGGTGTTGCATATGGCAGAATTCCCTTCCTTTTATGGCAAAATAATATTCCATTGTATATATAATACCTTTATCCATTCATCTATTGATGGACCCTTAGGTCGTTTCCATGTATTGGCTCTGTTTTTCGTTTTTGTTTGTCTTTTTAGTTTTTTTATTAACATATAATGTATTATTAGCCCCAGGGGTACAGGTCTGTGAATCGCCAGGTTTACACACTTCACAGCACTCACCGTAGCACATACCTTCCCCAATGTCCATAACCCAACCACCCTCTCCCTACCCCTCTCCCCCTGGCAACCCTCAGTTTGTTTTTTGGTTTTTGTTAAGATTTTATCTCAGTTCGTTTTGTGAGATTAAGAGTCTCTTATGGTTTGTCTCCCTCCCGATCCCATCTTGTTTCATTTATTCTTTTCCTACCCCCCAGACTGCCCAGGTTGCCTCTCAACTTCCTCATATTGGGGAGATCATATAGTATTGTCTTTCTCTGATTGACTTATTTTGCTCAGCATAATACCATCTAGTTCCATCCACATCATTGCAAATGGCAAGATTTCATTTCTTTTGATGGCTGCATAGTATTCCATTGTGTATATATACCATTTCTTCTTTATCCATTCGTCTGTTGATGGACATCTAGGTTCTTTCCATAGTTTGGCTATTGTGGACATTGCTGCTATAAACACTCGGGTGGACATGCCCTTTGGGGTCACTACATTTGTATCTTTAGGGTAAACATGTATTGGCTCTTATGATGCTGCAGTGAAAATGGGGGTGCAGCTACTTCTTCAAGATGGTGATTTCATTTTTGTTGGTTATGTACCCAGAAATGGAGTATCTGGCTCATATGGTTAGTTGGGTTTTTCATTTTTTGAGGAACCACCATACTGTTTTCCTTAGTGGCTGCCCCAATTTCAATCTCCCCCCACAGAGCACCAGGGCTCCCTTTTCTCTACTACCTTCCCAACACTTGTTATCTCTTCTCCTTTTTATAATAGCCATCTGACAGCTGTGAGGTGATAGCTTATTGTGGTTTTGATTTCCATTTCCCAGATGATGAGTGACGTTGAGCATCTTTTCATGTACCTGCTGGCCTCCTGTCTCCTGTACTCATATCTATTCAGATTCTTTGCTTGTTTTTAAGTTGGATTATTTGGCGTTATTTTTGCTGTTGAGTTGGGTGTGTTCCTTTTATATTTTGGGTATACTTTTTCATTAAAGTGTTGTTGACACACAATATTATGTTAATTTCCAGTGTACAACATAGCAATAGAACAAGTCTGTATCTTGTGCTGGGGTCACAGCAAGTACTGCTACCATCTCACCATACAGTGCTATTACAGTACCTTGGACTTGTATTCCCAGTACTGTATCTTTCATCCCTTTGACTTACTCATTCCATAACTGAAAGCATGCACCTCCCACTCCCCACTGCACATTTTGTCCCTCCCCCTCCCCCAACCTGTCTGGCAACCATCAGTATCTATGTTTGTGGGTCTATTTCCCCTTTGGATCATACATTTTATACACCACATCTTTATCCATTCATCTGTGGATGGACCCTTGGGTTGCTTCCTTATCTTGGCTATTGTAAATAATGTTTCAATAACAGGCAAGAGTACATATATCTTTTCAATGTAGTGTTTCACTGGGCAATTACCCAGTAGTGGCATTACTGGATCTTACGGTATTCCTAATTTTAGTTTTTTTGAGGAACCTCTATATTGGTTTTTCCACAACAGCTACCCTAATATATGTTCCCACCAACTGAGGAGGGTTCCTTTTTCTGTACATCCTTACCAACACTTGTTATTTGTTGTCTTTTGCATTCTAGCCATTGTCAAAGGTGTAAGGTGGTATCTAATTGTGGTTTTGATTTCCATTCCTCTAATGACTAGAGATAGTAAATAACTTTTCATGTGTCTGTTGGCCTCCTGTATGACTTTTTTTTTTTTTTTTTTTTTTTTTGAAAATGTCTTTTCAGGTCTCCTGCTTCTTTTAACTTGGATTATTTTTATTTGTTTCCTGTTGAGCTGTTTAAGTTCTTTATATATTTTGGACATTACCCCTTTAACTTGCATATATCTTCTCCCATTTAGTAAGTTGCCTTTTCATTTTGTTGATGGTTTCCTTTGCTATGCAGAAGCTTTTTATTTTGATGTAGTCCTAATGGTTTATTTTTGCTTTTGTTTCCCTTACAAAGAAGACATCCCTAGAAAAATTATGCAAGCATAAATGTCAAACAGATTACTGCCTTGTTTTTTTTCTTACAAATTTCATTTCTGGTCTTACATTTAGGTATTTAAGTCCATTTTGAGTTTGCATATGGTGTAAGAAACTCTTGTGCATGTAGCTGTCCAGTTTTGAAACATCATTTGTTGAAGATGTTATCATTTTCCTATTGCATGTGATTGCCCTTTTTTTAGACTAATTGAACATAAAATCATTGGTTTATTTGTGGGCTCTCTTTTGTTCCATTGATCTATGTGTCTGTTTTGCTGTCAGTACCATACTGTTTTAATTATTGTAGCTTTGTAGTGCATCTTGAAATACGGGATTTGGATAACTCCAGTTTTGTTCCTTTTTTTTCAAGTTTGGTCTGGCTTTTCAGAGTCTGGTGTGGCTCCATACATATTTTACTATTATTTGTTCCAGCTCTGTGAAAAATGCTGTTGGTATTCTGGTAAAGATTTCAGTGAATCTCTAAATTGTTCTGGGTAGTATGGATATTTTAACAACATTAAGTTTTTTGATCCATGAGCATAATATGTCTTTTCGTTTCTTGAGTCATGTTCAGTTTCTTTATTCATTGCTTTATCATTTTCAGAGCTCAGGTCTTAGACCTCCTTGACTAAGTTTGTTCCTAGGTATTTTATTATTTCTGGTGCAGTTATAAAAAAGATTATTGTCTTAATTTCTCTTTCTGCTACTTTGTCATTAGGGTACAAAATCAGAGCAAGTTTCTGTATATTAGTTTTATATCTTGCAACTTTATTGATTTCATTTATTCCAATAGTTTTTTGGTGGAATCTTTAGGGTTTTTTATGTATAGTATCATGTCGTCTACAAATGCTGACAGTTTTCTACTTCCTCACCAATTTGGGTACCTTTTATTTCTTGTGTGATTGCTGTGACTAGGATTTCCAGTACAATGTTTCATGCAAGTGGCAAGAGTAAACCTCCTTGCCTTATTCTTCATCTCAGAGGAAAAGCTGTTTTTCATCCTAGAGTGTGATATTAGCTCTGGGTTTTTCATATATGACCTCTTTTATGTTGACATAGGTTCTCTCTGAACTCAGTTCAGCATTTTTGTTCTGAAAAAGTGTTGAATTTACTCCACTGCATTTCTTGCACCATTTGTTACAATCATACGATTTTTGCGCTTCCTTTTGTTAATGCAGTAGCTCACATTGCTTGATTTGAATATTGAACCATCCTTGCATCCCAGAAAGAAATCTCACTTGTTCATAGTGAATGATCCTTTTAATGTATTGTTGAATGTGGGTTGCTAATATTTTAATGAGGAGTTTTATGGCTGTGTTTATCAGGGATATTGGTCTGTAGTCTTCTTTTTTTGTATTGTCTTTTTCTGATTTTAGTATAATGGTAATGCTTCAAAGAACGTATTTAGAAACTTTCCTTCCTCTTCTCTTTTTTGGAATAGTTTGAGTAGAATGGGTATTGACTTTCCTTTAAATGTTTGGTAGAACTTTCCTATGAATCACCTGGTCCAGGGTTTTTGTTCCTTCCTTGGGAGCTGGGTTTTGTTGTTGTTGTTGTTTCTGACTCAGTTTCACTACTTACATTTGCTCTGTTCATATTTTCTATTTTTTCCTGAGTCAGTTTTGGAAGATTGTGTGTTTCTAGGAATTCATCGACTTTTCTAGTTTGTCCAAATGTTTGCATATAATTTTCTATAGTAGTCTTTCATAATCCCTGTGGGTTTTTGGTTTTTTGTCTGTGTGTGGTGTTGGTTATTACTTATTCTCTTTAATTTCTGGTTTTACTATTTGGGTCCTCTCTCCCTTTTTTTCTCGATGAGTCTGGCTAAAGGTTTATTAATTGTTTATCTTTACAAAGAACTGGTTCTTGGTTTCACTCATCTTTTCTACTGGTTTTTAAGTTTCTCATTTATTTGTACTATTTGTACTCTTATCTTTATTATTTCCTTCTTTCTAACTTAGAATTTTGTTTGTTCTTTTCCAGTTTCTTTAGGTGGAAAGTTAGATTGTTTACTTGCGACTTTTCTTGTTTCTTGAGGTAGGGCCTGTGTTGCTATAAATTTCCCACTTGGAACAGCTTTTGCTGCATCCCCAGAATTTTGGATATTTGTGCTTTCATTTTCATTTATCTCCATGCATTTTTTAATTGCCTCTTGGCTTTTTTTAGTCGATCTGTTGGTGGTTTAGTAGTGTGCTGTTTAGCCTCCATGTGTTTGTATTTTTTCCAGCTTTTTTTCTTGTAATTGTTTTCTAATTGAAATGTTGTGGTTGGAAAAGATGCATGATATGATTTTGTTCTTCTTAAATTTATTAAGACTCTTTGTGGTCTAAAATGTGCTCTATCCTGAAGAATGTTCTTTGTGTACTTGAAAAGAATGTGTATTCTGTTGTTTTTGGATGGAATGTTTTGTTGATATCTCTTAAGTACATCTGGTCTAACGTGCTGTTTAAGGATACTGTTTATTGATTTTCTGTTTGCATAATCTACCCATTGATTTAAGTGGAGTGTTGAAGTTCTCTCCTTTGAGTGCATTACTGCCACTTTTACCTCTCGTGTCTGTTAATATTTGCTTTATGGATTTTAGTGTTCCATTGTTGGAGTCCATGGATAATCACAATTGTTATACCCTTTGGTTTAACTGATCTCATTATTATTATGTAATGTACTTCTTTGTTTTTGTTACAGTCTTTGTTTTGAAGTCTATTTTGTACAAAGTAAGTATTGTTACCAGAGATTTTTTTCCCCCCCTTTTTAGCACAGAATATCTTTTTGCATCCTTTCACTTTCAGTGTGTATGTGTCCTTGGTCTGAAGTGAGTCTCTTGTAGGCAGTATGTAGATGTGTCTTGTGTTTTAAATCTATTTAGTCACCCCATTTATGTCTTTGGATTGGAACTTTTAGACCATTTACATTTAAAGTAATCATTGCCCTTTGGCTAAGTTTTCTGGTTGTTTTTGTAGCTCTTCTCTGTTCATTTGTTTGTCCTTATTTGTGATTGACTTTCTTCAGTGTTAGGCTTGACTTTCTAATTTTTTGTGTATTTGTTACAGTTTCTGAATTTGTGGTAAATATAAAGTTCATAATAACATCCTAAGATTATAGCAGACTATATTAAGTTGATTGTCACTTAAGTTTGAACATGTTCTAAAGGAACTTCATTTCTATTCCCCTCTCCATGTTTTATGTATATGCTGTCTTTTTTTTTTTAACATCTTTGTAAGTCCCATGAACTAATTCTTTAGATATAATTGATTTTATTACTTTTGTCTTTTAACATTTATACTTGCTTTATAAGTGATGCTCCATTACTTTTATTGTATATTTGCTTTTACTCATAAAATTCTTTTCCTTTTGTAATTTTCTTATAATTAGGGCTTTTTCTATTCCAGTTAAGGAAGTCCTTTTAACAATTCTTTTAAGACCAGTTTAATGGGGGAAAACTCCTTTATTTCTGTTTGTCCGGCTCACTCTTTTTCTCCTTCAGTTCTGGACAGCTTTGTTGGGTACAGTATTCTTGGTGTTGGTTTTTCCTTTCCAGCCCTTTGAATATATCATGTCACTCCATTCTGACCTGCAAAGTTCCTGTTGAAAAAATCAGCTGATTGTCTTCTGGGGTTTCCCTTGTACTTTTCTTTTTTATTTGACAGAGAGACAGACAGAGACAGAGGTGTGTAAGGGCAGAGGGAGAGGGGAAGAGAGAATATCAAGCAGTTTCCACACTGAGATCATGACCTGAGCCAAAGGCAGAGGCTTAACCCACTGAGCCACCAAGGCACCCTGACATTTTATTTTTTAAAGGACTTATTTAACCACTTGAGAGAGAGAGAGAGAGACTGACCAAGAGAGCACAAGCAGGGGTAGAGGTAGAGAAAGAGGGAAGCAGACCCCTACAGAGTGGGGAGCCTGACTTGGGGCTCGATCCCAGTACCTGAGGATCACAACTTGAGCTGATGGCAGATGCTTAATCATCTGAGCCACCCAGATGGCCCTTTAATCGTAGACATTTTAAATCTGAAATATGGTTTGGACGTCCTTGGGTTCATCTTACTTGGTACTTTCATGCTTCTTGAACACGGATGTCTATTTCTTTCCTCAAGTTAAATAAGTTTTCGGCTATTATTTCTTAAAATAAGTTTTATGCCCCGTTCTCTCTCTGTTCTCCTTCTGGAATTCCTATAATGTGAATGTTTGATATCATCCAAGAGACTCCTAACCCATTCCATGCTATTTTTCCCCCCTCTTTTCTATACGCTATGGTGCTTTCCATTACCCTATCTTCCAGATTGGTGATCCATTCTCGTGTATCCTTTGTTGAGTCCCTCTAGTGTATTTTTCATTTTCCATAGTATATTGTAGTCTTCAGCTTTTATTGGTTCTTTTTAATATTTTTTAAATCTCTTTTTGGAAGTCATTCTCTCCAGCTCGTCCAGTCTTCTCTCCAGCCTGGTAAGCATCTTTATGACTGTTACCTTGAACTCTGTACTAAGTAGATTGGTTATCTCTGTCCCTTTTAGGTCTTTTTTTTTCTCAGCCTTTGTCTTGTCTATTTTTTTTTTTTTTTTTTTTTTTGGCCCACATTCTTGTCTCCTCATTTTGCTTGACTTTCTGTGCTTATTTCTATGAATTAGGAAAGACAGGTACTTTCCTAAACTTGGAGGAGTGACCCTGTATATGGTGAGCCCCTGTGTAGACTGTGTATGCCTGGTGGCTTTGGCTGGCTGGTCGGAGCTGTGGCTGGTGGGAGCTGAGGGTCCTGGGACAGTCCATGTGGGGTTGTCCTAGTGGGATGATTGGACCTATAATGGACATGGGCCAGGGCCTTCCTGGGGCTCTCTGCACAAAGGACACTCTGCAGGACAGTTGAAGCTGATGTGGGAGCAAATTGGGGTGCCCCAGGATGGTCCACTCAGGGAGCACCCTGGCAGTGGGAGTGGAGCAGAGGTGAGCCCAGGCTGGGGTGTCTTGGAGTGCTCTGTGCAGGGGGTACCGTAGTAAGTTATCTGGATTATTCTGGGGTACTTGGTGCCTGTGTCACCTTGGCAAGATAGCTAGAGCTGTAGTGAGTCCTGACCGGGGTGTCCCAGTGTGTACCATGCTGAGGTCAGTTTGGCAGGTGGGATGGCTTGGGCTGGTGTGGGCTAAAGACTTGGGACTCACCCAGGTGCAGGGGGCAAGCAAGCTATGGGGCTTACCAACTCCTCTGATCCAGAGAGATTTCCAACACTCTCCCTGCCATTTGGCAGGGTCTTGGTGTGGTTCTTGGATATTCCAGTTACCCTTTTAAACCATGGGGTATTTTTTTGCTCTGCCCCAGGGCAGCCAAATATGCTCAGTGTCTCTCTGTACTATCCCTCCCCACTGCAGTTGGCAGCATCAGGGTGAGTGTTCTCTCCGTTACTGTGTTTCCATCTCTCCTGCTATTCTCTCTGGGGTCTCTCTTTGGTTGTTCAGAAGCTGTTCAGTGAGTCTTCACTTCTTCCTCAGGAGGATTTTCTCTATAATAAATGGGTGTACATTTGGTGCGTTGGTGGAAGAGGTGAACTCTTCCTTTGCATTTTGATAGAAAATTTAGATTTGGTTTTTCAATTTCAGCAACAAAAAACACGATGGGATTTTGGTAAGGGTTTCACTAAACCTATAGATCAATTTGGGAAAAGTAATACCTTAGCAATATTGACTCTTTTGACCTATGAATACCCTGTGTCTTTACTTACTTAGGTTGTCTCCACAGTGTTTTAGAGATGTATGTGTGTAGGTCTTTGGCATTTTTGTCCCATTTAGACCTAAATGTTGCATATTTAAATGCTTTGGGATTGATTGTTGGTAGTACACAGAAATACAACTGATGTTTGTGTATTTTACATGTTGATCTTGTTGAGTTTTTCAACTTTGCCAAATGGACTTGTGAATCCTTAGATTCTGTTGAGTATTTTTTAGGTGATCAATTATGTGATCTGTAAATAGATACCCCAGTCTTTGAAATTTGGATGACTTTCTTTTTCTTCCCAGTTTCATTGAGTTATAATTGACAAAATTGTATGTGTGTAATGTACAGTGTAATGATTTGATAGATACAAACATTGTGAAGTGATTACCATAATGAAGTAACAATATCCTTCACCTCAGTTCCTGAGTGTGTGTGTGTGTGTGTGTAAAAGAATGTGGATGATACACTATTTGAGCAAATTTTGAGTATACAGTACAGTATTACCAACTATAGTTGCCATGCGGTGCATTGTATCCTGAGAGATTATTCATCTTCAAATTAAGTTTGACCCTTGGAACATCTCTCCATTTCGCCTAATCCCCAGTCCCTGCTGACATTCTATTGTTTCGTGTGTGTGTGTGTGTGTGTGTGTGTGTGTGTGTTTACTGTTTTTTTTTCTTTCCTTTCCTTTTTTTTTTTAAATTATGTTATGTTGGTCACCATTCAGTAAAGCATTAGTTTTTGAAGTGTGTTCCAGGAGTCATTGTTTGCAGGTAACACCCAGTGCTCTATGCAATCTGTGCCCTCCATAATACCCACCACCAGGCTCACCCAACCCCCACCCTCTTCCCCTCCAAAACCCTCAGTTTGTTCTTGGAGTCCACAAGAAGAGGTGAATCCAGAAGAAGAGGAATCTCATGATTCCTCTTCCCCGCTGATTCTCCCCCTTCATTTTCCCTTCCTTCTCTTACTGTCCTCCATGTTATTCCTTATGCTCCACAAATAAGTGAAACCATGTGATAATTGACTTTCTCTGCCTGACTTATTTCACTCAACATAATCTTGTCCATTCCCATCAATGTGATGCAAAAAATTGGGTATTCATCCTTTCTGATGGCTGAGTAATATTCCATTGCATATGTGGACCAAATCTTTATCTATTTTTCTGTCAAAGGACATCTCAGCTCTTTCCATGATTTGGCTATTGTGGACATTGCTGCTATAAACATTGGGGTGCTTTCTGACCCTTCTTTTCACTACATCTGTATCTTTGGGGTAAATACCCAGTAGTGCAATTGCAGGGTCATAGGGTAGCTCTATTTTTAATTTTTTGAGGAACCTCCACACTATTTTCCAAAGTGGCTGCACCAACTTGCATTCCCACCAACAGTGTAAGAGGGTTCCCCTTTCTCCATATCCTTTTTAACATTTGTTTCCTGCCTTGTCAATTTTTGCCATTCTGACTGGTATAAGGTGGTATCTCAATGTGGTTTTGATTTGAATCTCCCTGATGGCTAATGATGATGAGCATTTTTTCATGTGTTTGTTAGCCATTTGTATGTGTTCATTGTAGAAGTGTCTGTTCCGGTCTTCTGCCTGTTTTGTGACATGATTATCTGTTTTGTGTGTGTTGAGTTTGAGAAGATCATCATAGATCTTGGATATCAGCCCTTTGTCTATAGTGTCTTTTGTGAATAACTTCTCCCATTCCATGGGTTGCCTCTTTGTTTTGTTGACTGTTTCCCTTGCTGTGCAGAAGCTTTTGATCTTGATGAAGTCCCAAAAGTTCATTTTCACATTTGTTTCCCTTGCCTTTGGAGACTTGTCTTGAAAGAAGTTGCTGATGGTGATGTTGAAGAGATTGCTGCCTATGTTCTTCTCTAGGATTTTGATAGATTCTTGTCTCACATTGAGGTCTTTCATCCATTTTGAGTTTATCTTTGTGTATGGTGTAAGAGAATCGTCGAGTTTCATTCTTCTCTATATAGCTGCCAATTTTCCCAGGACCATTTATTGAAGAGACTGTTTTTTTTTCATTGGATGTTTTTTTCCTGCTTTGTCAAAGTTTTTTGACCATAGAGTTGAGGGTCCATATCTGGGCCTCTATTCTGTTCCATTTGTCTATGTGTCTGTTTTTGTGCCAGTACCATGCTGTCTTGGTGCTTGGTGATCACAGCTTTGTAATATAGCTTAAAATCAGGCAACATGATGCCTCCTGCTTTGTTTTTCTTTTTCAACATTTCCTTAGCAATTCAGGGTCTCTTCTGGTTCTATACACATTTTAGGATTGTTTGTTTCAGCACTTTGAAAAATGCTGGGGGAATTTTAATCGGAATCGCATTGAAAGTATAGATTGCTCTAGGCAGTTTAGACATTTTAACAATGTTTATTCTTCCAATCCATGAGCATGGAATATTTTTCCATCATTCTGTGTCTTCTTCGATTTCTTTCACGAGTGTTCTGTAGTTACTCGAGTACAGATCCTTTACCTCATTGATTAAGTTTATTCCAAGGTATCTTATAGTTTTTGATGCTATTGTAAATGGAATCAATTCTCTAATTTCTCTGTCTACAGTTACATTGTTAGTGTATAGGAAAGGAAAGCAACTGATTTCTTTGCATTCTTTTTGTATCCTGCCACATTACTGAATTACTGTATGAGTTCTAGTAATTTGGGAGTGGAATCTTGTGGGTTTTCCACATAAAGTATCATGTGCTCTGTGAAGAGAGAGAGTTTGACTTCTTCTTTGCCAATTTGGACACCTTTTATTTCTTTTTGTTGTCTGATTGCCATTGCTAGGACTTCTAGTTCAGTGTTGAACAATAGTGGCAAGAATGGGCATCCTTGTCCTGTTCCTGATCTTAAGGGAAAGGCTTTCAACTTTTCCCATTGAGACTGATATTCACTGTAGGGTTTTCATAAATGGATTTTTCTGAAGCTGAGGGATGTTCCCTCTATCCATATACTCTGAAATGTTTTAATCAGGAAAGGATCCTGTTTTTATCAAGTGCTCTGTCTGCATCCATTGAGAGGACCATGTGGGTCTTGTCTTATTAATGTGTTCTATCACATTGGTTGATTTGGGAATGTTGAACTACCCTTGCATCCCAGGGATAAATTGGGATCGAGCCTTGCATTGGGCTCTCTGCTCAGTGGGAAGCCTGCTTCCTCCTCTTTCTCTCTGCCTCTCTGCCTACTTGTGATCTCTATCAAATAAATAAATAAATAAAAGTCTTTTCAAAAAATTTTTTACAAAGTGTAGGGATAGAGGGCACATACCTCAATATCATCAAAGCCATCTATGAAAAACCTACCGCAAATATCATTCTCAATGGAGAAAAACTGAAAGCTTTTCTGCTAAGGTCAGGAACACAGCAGGGATGTCCATTATCACCACTGCTATTCAACATAGTACTAGAGGTCCTAGCCTCAGCAATCAGACAACAAAAGGAAATTAAAGGCATCCAAATCGGCAAAGAAGAAGTCAAATTATCACTCTTCGCAGATGATATGATACTATATGTGGAAAACCTAAAAGACTCCACTCCAAAACTGCTAGAACTTATACAGGAATTCAGTAAAGTGTCAGGATATAAAATCAATGCACAGAAATCAGTTGCATTTCTCTACACCAACAGCAAGACAGAAGAAAGAGAAATTAAGGAGTCAATCCCATTTACAATTGCATCCAAAACCATAAGATACCTAGGAATAAACCTAACCAAAGAGACACAGAATCTATACTCAGAAAACTATAAAGTACTCATGAAAGAAATTGAGGAAGACACAAAGAAATGGAAAAATGTTCCATGCTCCTGGATTGGAAGAATAAATATTGTGAAAATGTCTATGCTACCTAAAGCAATCTACACATTTAATGCAATTCCTATCAAAGTACCATCCATCTTTTTCAAAGAAATGGAACAAATAATGCTAAAATTTATATGGAACCAGAAAAGACCTCGAATAGCCAAAGGGATATTGAAAAAGAAAGCCAACGTTGGTGGCATCACAATTCCGGACTTCAAGCTCTATTACAAAGCTGTCATCATCAAGACAGCATGGTACTGGCACAAAAACAGACACATAGATCAATGGAACAGAATAGAGAGCCCAAAAATAGACCCTCAACTCTATGGCCAACTAATCTTCGACAAAGCAGGAAAGAATGTCCAATGGAAAAAAGACAGCCTCTTCAATAAATGGTGCTGGGAAAATTGGACAGCCACATGCAGAAAAATGAAATTGGACCATTTCCTTACACCACACACAAAAATAGACTCAAAATGGATGAAGGACCTCAATGTGCGAAAGGAATCCATCAAAATCCTTGAGGAGAACACAGGCAGCAACCTCTTCGACCTCTGCCGCAGCAACATTTTCCTAGGAACAACGCAAAAGGCAAGGGAAGCAAGGGAAAAAATGAACTATTGGGATTTCATCAAGATCAAAAGCTTTTGCACAGCAAAGGAAACAGTTAACAAAATCAAAAGACAACTGACAGAATGAGAGAAGATATTTGCAAACGACATATCAGATAAAGGGCTAGTGTCCAGAATCTATAAAGAACTTAGCAAACTCAACACCCAAAGAACAAATAATCCAATCAAGAAATGGGCAGAGGACATGAACAGATATTTCTGCAAAGAAGACATCCAGATGGCCAACAGACACATGAAAAAGTGCTCCATATCACTCGGCATCAGGGAAATACAAATCAAAACCACAATGAGATATCACCTCACACCAGTCAGAATGGCTAAAATCAACAAGTCAGGAAATGACAGATGCTGGCGAGGATGCGGAGAAAGGGGAACCCTCTTCCACTGTTGGTGGGAATGCAAGCTGGTGCAGCCACTCTGGAAAACAGCATGGAGGTTCCTCAAAATGTTGAAAATAGAACTGCCCTATGACCCAGCAATTGCACTATTGGGTATTTACCCTAAAGATACAAACGTAGTGATCCAAAGGGGCACGTGCACCCGAATGTTTATAGCAGCAATGTCCACAATAGCCAAACTATGGAAAGAACCTAGATGTCCATCAACAGATGAATGGATCAAGAAGATGTGGTATATATACACAATGGAATACAATGTAGCCATCAAAAGAAATGAAATCTTGCCATTTGAGACAACATGGATGGAACTAGATGCGTATCATGCTTAGCGAAATAAGTCAAGCAGAGAAAGACAACTATCGTATGATCTCCCTGATATGACGAAGTGGTGATGCAACATGGGGGCTTAAGTGGGTAGGAGAAGAATCAATGAAACAAGATGGGAATGGGAGGGAGACAAACCATAAGTGACTCTTAATCTCACAAAACAAACTGAGGGTTGCTGGCTGGAGGGGGTTTGGGAGAAGGGGGTGGGATTATGGACATTGGGGAGGGTATGTGCTTTGGTGAGTGCTGTGAAGTGTGTAAACCTGGTGATTCACAGACCTGTACCCCTGGGGATAAAAATATATGTTTATAAAAAATAAAAAACTAATAAAAAAAAATTTTTTTTAAAAGAATCCTCAGCTGCATGTTCTTCTCATTTAGTGCCCTGAATATGTCTTGCCAGCCTTTTCTGGTTTGTGAGCTCTCTGTGGACAGGTCTGATGTTATTCTGATGTTCCTCCCTTTGTACGTAAGGAATCTCTTCCCACTAATTGCCCTTAAGATTTTCAAGCTTTACTACTACATGCTTGGGTGCTAGTCTCTTCTCCTTGATCTTGGGAGGGGGCCCTCTCTGCCTCTAGGAGATGAATGCTTGCTTTAGTCCCCAGATTAGGGAAATTCTCAGCCCTGATTTGCTCATATATTTCTTCTAGTCCTCTCTCTCTCCACTCCCTTATGGATCCTAATAATTCTAACATTGGAACATTTCATGGCGTCATTGATTTCCCTAATTCTGTTTTCATGGCTTCTAAGCCGTTTATTCCAGGCCTCCTCCTGATCCTTCTTTTCTATCAGCGTGTCTTCTAGATCATTAATTTGTTCTTCTTCCTTCTTTACCCTAGCTGTTAGAGTATCTAGATTAGGTTGGCTCTCACTGATAGCATTTTTCAGTTCTGCCAGATCAGCTCTCCCTTCTACCCTTAGAGAATCCATGTTGCCATTAATGGTTTTCTGCATCCTAGCTATTATCTGCATAACTGCTACCCTGAAGTCTATTCCGACATCTTGCTCATATCCATATCCATTAGTTCTGTGGCAGAGGTCACAGTCTCTGAGTCTTTCCTATGTTGGGGGTTCCTCCTCTGAGTCATTCTGTTGAGGGGTGGTTGAGGGAATTTACAGAGTCCAGATTATAGACCACAATCCAAGCAAGATGCACCTGTTTTATAGGGACCTTAGGGTTGTTGGCCTCTTGTTCTTCCAGCCTGTCTTCTGGGGAAGGGGCCTTCTGCATGGTTACTCAGGCAACCCTGTTAGGGCAGAATTGCCCTGTACCCTATGTGTGTGTGTTGGGGTAGGGAGTGGACTCAGTGAAAACCAGTTTTGAGGGGCTTTTGTTCTCTGGTGGCTTTCTGCATCTCTTCCAAGAGTCTAAGCTGAAGTGACCATATCCAAACCTCCGTCTCAGAACAGAGATAGCAGTCTGGTCTCCAGAGGGCCCTCCAGGCCACACTGACTCCGCTTCTGTCTGTGCTGCTAAACACCGGAGCGTCCTGGGTTGTGTGCCCCAGAGTGGCACTCCCAGCCCTCATTTCCAGATCTAGGCACGCCTCTGCCCTTTGTGCTTTTAAGACTATCAGCCACCCCCAGTTTGCACGTGCACCCCAGCAGCTCCAGGTTTCAGTCTGGGGGTTGCCCTAAAGTCCTTTCCCCACCACTATCGGTCTGCAAGTCTGTTCCCAGGCCCCAGCACAGGAGGCTTTTGCCTTCCCAGTGCAAGATCACAGAGGATCCCCCCCCCCTTCCATTTATCTTCCAATATCTGCCTGTAGAATTATGGCTCCCACTTCATACCTCAAGGCCAAATGCCGGAGATGTTCTGTTTTATAGAGATCTGGATAGATCTTACAGCACAGGCTGGTTTCGTGGGTGTACAGAGTGGTCTGCTAGATACCCAGCTCAATTCAGCAGACTGGCTGGAATAGGGCCCTTTATTCCTCCACCATCTTTGTCCCTCTGTCGATTCTGTTGTTTCTATGAGGTCAAATTTTTTATGATTCCAGATATAAGTGATCCCATAGCATTTATACTTTTTATGGCTGAGTAACTCCAACGTGTGTGTGTTGTGTGCATATGCTTATATTTATATTTATATTCTGCTTACCTTTATTCATTTGTTGACAGGCACTTAGATTGTTTTCATTTTGGATATTGTGAATAATGTTGCAGTGAACATGGGAGTGCAGTATCTCTGTAAGATACTATTTTTTTCCTTTTGATGAACACCCAGAAGTGGAATTGGCAGATCACAGGATAGATGTATTTTTTAACAGCTCTTGTGATAAGCATAGAATTTTTGTCCTTCCTTTTGTTAATGCGGTAATCACGTTTATTTATATACGTGATATTTATATTTATTTATGTATATATTTATATTTATATATTATATATTATTTATATACGTGATATCCTAGCATTCCAGAGATAAATCCCACTTGATTGTGGTGTATGGTCCTTATAATATGGTGTTGAATTTGGTCTGCTAGTCTTTTGTTGACAATTTTTGCATCTAGGTTCATCAGAGATATTGGCTTGCAATTTTCTTGTGGTATCTTTGTTTTTGCTGTCAGGGTTAAAGCTGGCCTTTTATAAAATGAATTTGGAAGTGTTCTATTTTGGGGGAGTTTGAGCAAGACTGGTATTAATTCTTCTTTAAATGTTCTGTAGAATTCGCAAGTGAAAACATCTGGTTTCAAACTTCAGTTTTTTGGCAGGTTTTTGATTACTGATTCAATATCCTGTTCATATTTTCTATTTGTTCATCATTTAGTCTTGGTAGGTTTTATTTTTCTAGAAATGTATCCACGCCTAGGTTATCCAATTTGTTGGCAATAATTGTTCAGTAGTAATCTGTTGTGGTGAACAACAGATTACTGAATCCTCTGTGCAGAATCAGTTGTAATGCTGCTTCTTTCATTCCTGATTTTATTTGGGCCTGTCAGTTTTATCATTTTTAAAAAAACAGCTCTTAATTTCATTGATCTTTTTTGTCTTTTTACTATTTCTGCTTGCTCTTTGTTATTTCCTGCCTTCTGCTAACTTTGGTCTACTCTTTCTTCTTTTTCTAGTTCCTTGAGATACAAAGTTAGTTCATTTCTTTGAGATCTTTATTTAATGCAGGTTTCTACTGCTATAAATTGCCATCTTAAAACTCTCTGAGCTCCATCGCATACACTTTGGTGTGTTGTGTTTCCATTTATATCTCATTTCTTATTTCCCTTTTGACTTATTTTTTGGTCCATTGAATGTTTGGGAATGTGTTTAATTGCTATATTATTTGCAATATTAACCAACTTTCTTCCTGATGGTGATTTCTAGTTTATACTCTTGTGGTTGGAAAAGATACTTGATATGATTTTGGTCTTCTTAAGACTCATTTTGACCTAACATATGATCTATCATGGAGACTGTTCTGTGTGTGCTTGGGTAGAATGTGTGTCCTATTCCTGTTGAATGGTAGGTTATTAATAAGTCTGTTAGCTCCATTTGGTCTGTGGTGTAGTTCAAGTACAATGTTTCATTACTGATCTTCTGTCCAGGTGATAGACCCATTGTTGACGGTATTGAGGTCCCTTATTATTGCATTGCTGTCTAATTATGCCTTCAACTCTACTAATATTTGCTCAGTGTATTTAGGTGCTCCAATATTGAGTAAATATATACTTAATATTCCTATATCTTCTTGACGAAGTGATCTCTTTTTTCATTAAATAACGACTTCTTTAATTACAGTATTTGACTTAAAGCCTATTTTGTCTGATAGCACTATAACTACCTCCTGATCTCTTTTGGTTTACATTTGTATGAAATATCTTTTTCAGTCTCTTCATTTTCAACCCATTTGTATCCTTAAAACTGAAGACAGGCTCTTGAAGACAGCCTATAGTTGGGTGTCTTTGCCCCCCCCCCCCCATTCAGCCATTTTATGTCTTTTGATAGAATTTAATCCATTTACATTTGAAGTAATTATAGAAATAAAGTCTGAGAATTAACTGTCTTGTTAGTTGTTTTCTGGCTGTTTTTAGAGTTTCCTTGTTCCTCTGTGATCTGATGATCTTCTATAGCGATACGCCCTAATTTCTTTTTCCTTACCTTGTGTATAAGTACTGTAGGTTTTCACTTTGACACAGAGCTTACACAGAATATCTTACAACAGTCTGTTTTAAATTGATAACAACTTGACTTTGATCAGATACAAAAACCCTATCCTTTTCCTCCCCCCACATGTTGTTTCTGAAGTCACAATTTACATCATTTTACACAGTGTATCCATTAATAAATTATCATACCTATAATTACTTTTTAAACTTTTGTCTTTTAACTTTTATACTAGAGTTAAATTCTTCACACACCCCTACTAAGATATTGAATACTTTGTTCCTGGCTGTCTCTGGATGCCTCAGCTACATCAATCTCCCTAGATGGGAGCCTGGGTGGCTCAGTGGGTTAAAGCCTCTGCCTTCAGCTCAGGTTATGATCCCAGGGTCCTGGGATTGAGCCCCGCATCGGGCCCTCTGCTCAGCAGGGAGCCTGCTTCCTTCTCTCTCTACCTGCCTCTCTGCCTACTTGTGAAATCTGCCAAATAAGTAAATAAAATCTTTAAAAAAAATTTTTTTTTTAAATCTCCCTAGAGATCCTTCGTATGTGGTTATTCTCCTTGTGGGTTCTACAGTGTTGCTGTAGGTTTCTAATGGGACTCTTCAAGTCCTCCCAGGGTGATTTTCATTCATGGACTCTTGTTTACTTTTTTTTTTTTTTTTTTTTTTTTTTTTGGTGGGGAATGAAGACTGGTCTTTCTGACTCTGCCATCTTCTTCTCTTCTGCCTTATCAAACTGGTTATGAACCTCCCATATAATATTGAATGGAGATACTGAGAACAGATGCTGTTTTGTTATTCATCTTAGGGAAATTCCTCACCTTTTATCATGAACTATGTTACCTGCAGGATTTTTATAGATGTTCTTTTTTTTTTTTTTTTAAATAGATGTTCTTTATCAGGTTGAGGAAGTTCCCTTCTTAGTTTCCTGGGCTTCTTTATCAGGAATGAATGTCAGTTTCTGATAAATGTTTTTCTCACTTGACGACCATTTTCATTTGTACCCCAAACTGCCTATCACCGTGTTCTATACAAAGGTTTGGACCCTATGGATTTGAAGGCCATCTTAGATTCTGAGTTTGCCATGTTCCAGCCCCACCACCACCACCATTTCAGAGCACACGCTTATAAACTGGTTGTGTTTTTTCCATTTTTCTCCCAAATTAACTTGGCACTTTCAATGTGACTAGAAGCTAAGTGGAGGGAGTTTATGACTAAGCTGAGCGGGTGTTTCCAACAGGCTTGATATTACTCTTAGTATCAAAAAACTCTGACTCAACCTGAGAAAAGTCTCTTTTGACCTAAACAGGCCTTACTAGAGCTTTTACTAATAATCCTGCGCTAAGAAACTTTTTCGTTACCTTGGGTGGCTAGGATGCAAAGTAATCACAGGAAAGGTACAATAGTAAATATAGACAAGAGATGAGAAGAAAAAAGGCAGAAATGGTCTTTTGTTCACTCTTTGCTGTTGGTTTGTAAAGAGAAGAGAGGCCCACTATTACCTACCTCCGTTCGCTGATAACAGTGGTGGGTGTAATTTCTAAGATACTATGATAGGAAGTGCAGCATGAGTGATTTATGTATGACTAAAGAGAATCCCATACTAAACAAAGGAGTTCCAGTTGATACATATGTAAACACAATACTATATAAATATAAAAATTATAAATGTATATAATCATGATGAATACCTCAGTTCATCTGATCTCCGTAGAATGGGCAGCTTACTCTCTCTCATCTCGTAGGACATGCCCAAGGGATTGGTCAGTGAATGCACACACTGGAGGGCACATTACAATGACCGTGTGAATGCAGCAAGTTTCAAGTGGGGCTTCAGGCAGCAACAGACTAGGCTGACATCTGCTCCTCCTGCGTATGTGGGCCGCTAGATTCACAGACACCTTATCGATCGGGACAGTGACAATAAGGTTCAAACCATAAGAGCCGACGAATAGCAAAACCAAATGGCACCTTACAGCCTTTAGGAAGGGAAAAGGTGGATTGAAGGACAAAACTGGGGTGTGGGCTACTCTTTCTACTCTCTCTCTTTCTCCTTTTCTTTTTTGTGGGTTTCTAAAAGAATCTTTGGAACACACATTTTGCGCCTCATTTGTTCCTGGTAAACACACGCGCACAGAGAGAGAAGGGAGAGGAGTGTGAGTCGACAACAGAGCTACTGACAGAAGGCCACATGTGGGCAGGCCGGTACAATTTTTATCGGCAGAGTAAGTCTGTGGGCTAAATTACTTCTGAAGACTATTTATGAAACGACTTCCTATTTGGTACCTTCATTTTCTTTGTGCAAATTTGACAGATTTCAGCTGGTTACCTAAATAAACATCTGTCAGAGACCAAGACAAGACCATTAAGCTCATCTGCCGACAATGGAGCTAAGTCAGGACTGAAATTTCCTTCCTCGAGGCCGCAATAAGGTGAAGACGCCACACACTGGCTCGTCCAACCTAAACAGCATGAAGACAGGTGCTCAGTATTTACACCCCCAAGTTCTTGATTTGCCGTACTTTCTTCAGGGCATCAGATTTTTCACAAAATCTGAACTGAACTCAAGGAGGACAGTACCAGGTCTTGCCTGGCAACCCAGAATTTCTATCAGGCGAACAGATGGAAATGTCAGCGACCCAATGCTGCCTTTTCAGGTTATAGAAAGAAGTCCTAGCAAGGGAACCAGTTCTTGGATGCCTTAATCCTGTTTGGTCTATTCACTAAGGGAAGAATTTGCTTAAAATACTGCAAACCTACCAAGCACAGACTTTCTTGGTGTTGGGTTGGCATTCGCTAAAATGTACAATAATGTCCAAGTAAGATTTTGCGGTAATACTTCTTTTTCTCTAGCCAAGTTTTAATATAAAATATTCAGGACAACTCAGCATTCATCCAATGCATCTGCGTGCTTTCAACTAGTTAACATGTTACTCAAGAAAAGGAGTGTGCTGTCCAACTATTAGATGGGTTATTTGGAAAAGAAAAAATATTTGTCTATGAATCTGTGGCTGAAATGTTTCCAAGAAGAAATTATAAATGAGCCTTATTTTAGTTCTCTCCTGTTATGAATGACAGGTTTAACATTCTTAGAAACCTTAAGAATATAATGACTACATCTTTAAAAGCCTCTGGGGATCCTTGCACATTAATGTATCAGTCAGTAAATTATTTATCTATAAATTAATCTTTCTAAACAGATTTCCACCGCCCTTTAATTTGAAAGCTAAACTTCTGAGTCTCCACTTCAGCAACTTTATATCTGAAGAGCCTCCATCTGTAAAAACATTTCTAATGAAAACATGAAGACAACCCCCAGAGAAGCAAATAAAATGAGATTTAAGTATATAGCAGCCTTTCTACAGTTACATTCCTAACAAGAGTGGATTTGACCTTGATGCCAAATCAAGGTTATATAATAGAATCTGTGAACACTCTGGGTCTTTTGGTTTATGTGAAAAATGCAGGTGCTTACGCTATGCTGTCTGAATTTCCCACGTACACCAAGAAAGAGGGGTTACATCTTGGTTTCCTTGAGTCACAGAAGCCAAGGGGAGAAAAGAGGAAGAAGCAAGGGTAAGCAGTGCTCCAGAGCGGGCAGCAGAAAAGGGAATGTGGGAAAGTCTGGGCTCCAGAGCCTGTTCCAGTTGCCAAAACACAAGTATCAAGGATGAGTTTACATTTTCACATCGTACCATATGAACAATTATTCAGGCAGACTATCCAGCGCTCCCACACAAATCACTTCATCGCTTGGTAGGACCACCAACCGACAGTAAGACTATGAAGCCTACTTTCGGCAACTTGAAACCCACTGTGGAAAATTCTCTATCCACTTTATGTCCACAGTCTGGACTATCTGCTCAATGACACAGCGCTGGTCATGGATTTTGTCCGTCTGGGTTTTTGTTGTTGTTCAACAACAAGACCTTAATTTTATAAAGCACGGGGATGTTAGGCAAGTTTCAAGGTTCCTGCAATTCACCTCCAGAAGTCAGGAATGAAAAAGTAGCCACTAATTTTCAGGTACTCTGGGTTTTGTTAACAAAGGTCCAACAAACATCTAATGAAGTGATTGATCCGTTTCTACTGTCAGGGAATGAGAAGATAGGATCTTCCAGAAAGTCTTGACAGGCAACTCATGGAGGAAGCAAGCTTTTTTAAAGTTGTGGTAAAACACATGCACATAAAGTTATAACCATTTTAAGTGCCTAATTCACTGGCATTAAATACATTCACAGGGCTGTGCAACCATTTCCACTATCCCTGATCTGGAACTTTTTCATCATCCTCAACAAATTCTGTCCCCACTCAGCACTCACTCATTCTCACTCCCCACCCCAGCCCCTGGTCATTGGTACTCATTCCATCTCCAAGCATTTGACAATATTTATTTAGTTAGTTATTTAGTACTTATTTGTTGGAGAGAGCACAGCAGGAGTTGGGGCAGGGAGCCCGATGTGGGGCACAATCCCAGAACTCTAGGATCATGACCCGAACCCAGGGCAGATGCTTAATGACTGAAGCGCTCCAAAAGCACAGGTGCCCCAAAGCACTTTTTAAAAATTTTTTATTTTTTATAAACATATATTTTTATCCCCAGGGGTACAGGTCTGTGAATCGCCCGGTTTACACACTTCACAGCACTCACCAAAGCACATACCCTCCCCAATGTCCCTAACCCCACCTCCCTTCTCCCAAACCCCCTCCCCCCAGCAACCCTGTTTGTTTTGTGAGATTAAGTCATTTATGGTTTGTCTCCCTCCCAATCCCATCTTGTTTCATTTATTCTTCTCCTACTCCCTTAAGCCCCCATGTTGCATCTCCACTTCCTCATATCAGGGAGCTCATATGATAATTTTCTTTCTCCGCTTGACTTATTTCGCTAAGCCTGATACCCTCTAGTTCCATCCACGTTGTCATAAATGGCAAGATTTCATTTCTTTTGATGGCTGCATAGTATTCCATTGTGTATATATACCACCTCTTCTTTATCCATTCATCTGTGGATGGACATCTCGGTTCTTTCTGGTTCTTTTGGCTATTGTGGACATTCCAAAGCACAATTTTTAAAGGCAGGACAGTGCAACAAAGGCAGTTTCAACTTCAGTAGGACCTGCGTGGTAAGGTCAAGAGAGCCTGTTTTCCTAGCATCTCCATCATAGTTAATTTTTTATGTCTTTGGACCGAGAGACCATACATGTTAGACCATATATGAGAGACCTTATGAATCCACCAACTACTGAGTGCCCGCACGTGGCAGGCACTATTTCAGTCCTGGCACGTGGCAGAAAGGGAGCTAGACCTATTCTCTGTCCTCCCTGACCTGCTCTGTGGTCACCCATGCTTCTCATTATTGCCGACCTCGGCAGAACACAGGGATGGCTTGCGATGCAGGGAAAGTTCTGGGGCCTGACGCTTGTACCAGTCATCACTGCCAGCAGCATGGCAATGCTCGGAGATCGTACAACAGAACATTTTTCACCTCTCGCTGTTCTTGCTCATCGTGGCCTTGGTCAGGAATGGAGAGTCAGAGTCGAGCTATGTTCTTACGTGTAACTTGACACATTACACCCTTAGTGTGGCCTTCTACATCTCCATATCCCTTCATTCAACACGTGATAAAACGTTGTATATCATAGGAACTGCTGCTTATGGAGAATTACGTCAGGTTTTCTCTTATTTCTGGTTTTAAATAGAGAATCTGGGATGTCATTTATATGAAATGTCCAGAATCGCCAAAGCCACAGCGACAGGAAGCAGGTTAGCGGTCGCCAGGCTGGGCAGAGGGGAGAATGGGGAGTGACATCCCTACAGAGTTTCCTTTGAGCATGACAAAAGGGCTTTAGAATTACATAGTGGTGATGGCTGTAGGACATCTGTAGGATGAGAATATACTAAATATACTAGAATATACTAAAACCCCCTGAACTGTATTCTTTGAAAAGGTGGGTTTCAGGGGCGCCTGAGTGGCTCAGTAGGTTAATGCCTCTGCCTTCGGCTCAGGCCATGATCCCAGGGTCCTGGGATCGAGCCTCACATTGGGCTCTCTGCTCAGCGGGGAGCCTGCTTCCTCCTCTCTCTCTGCCTGCTTGTGATCTCTGTCAAATTAAAAAAAAAAAAAGGTAGGTTTTATTGTTGTGAATTATATCGATAAAAGCAATCAAGTCAGCTATTCCATGAATGTGGACACAATGGCAGTGAGAGGCCAGACTGTAAAATTCTGCTCGGAGCTAGCAGAGGACTGGTCTTCAGACTGGAAGAACAGGAGGTATGTTTTGTGAACTGATACCTGACATTCATGCTGGGCAGCAGTGGACAGAGCAGTAGGTGGTCCAACCAGACTATTCTCTCCCCCAGATGTTTCTGTGGTGCCCCAATCCATCCTTAAGTCACACTCAGACTCCCCCATCTGCAAACAGGAACGCAGGTCTGGTCGAAATCACTGGGCTGCAGCAGTAAAAGAGCTCTCCAGGTCTCCAGACCCTGCACAGCCCTGACTTGGCCCAGGGCAAGACCCTGACTGACCGGGCACAGCCCTGCTGCCCCCTTCCCACGTAGCAGGCACCAGCCTCAGACGTGGAAACTGGGCTTCCCCTTTGTCAAGGAATCCCAGACATCTTGGAGGGGAATTTTGTTTCACATAGAAATACACGACGAGAGGTCTGCCGTTCAGTGTGGTAATGAGGAAGCCACCTCCCTCAGCAGGCACCCCCCTTCCTTCACCTACCGTGCTGACACTCAGTTTTCCGACCCTGGGAGGGTCATGAAATGACCCTTGTGCACGAATTGGCTGTTGCTAAAAGACTGCAAAAGATGGCGCAATTTCAGATGTTCCCCAGTGCCAGACCTATGAAAGCACGGGTAATGTACGCCCCCTAAGAACCCAGCCCACAGGGTGACAGGAGGCGCCGGTCACGGGCCTGCTCTGTGGAGGCACAGAAGTAAGAGACTGCTGGGGCACTCCGTGTCCGCAGGATTCTGGTTTTTATTGCTGAAGCTACAGAGCCAGAAGCTAGCTTTACAGAGGGCGAAGTGAACCACACACCGGAGAAAAGTCCTTTGCATTTCTCTAAATCTGAGGCCCCCTCTAGTGTCGGAGGACAGTCAGGCGCCGCACACCAACCTCCCGAAGGCACAGGGGCTGGATTTCACCAGCGCCCTCCTGCAACAGAAATGCTTGGTTCCACGCGTGTGGCCCCTGTGGCCGGAGAATCAGTGAGAGAAATGTCTAACCATAACGAAGTTCACATTCCTGCTGAGAGTCAGAGTTGTTAGTCTCTCATTCAGTCATTTTGGTCTCTGTCATTGTACTGCTGGGGTGTTTTTTAGAAGATTAATACTTTGTTATTAAGGAAACAAAACAAAACATAGACTGCGGCTGGGACTTTGCTTTTCCCCCAAAAATACACCTTCTTGAAAACGATAGAAAATTTTGTTTCCATCCTATTCTGCTTTTAGGGAAGTACTTGGTAAACACTATATATTTCCTAAAATCTACTTAAATGTATTATATCTGGGAATCAGCAATTGCAAACTACTTCTATTTTAAGACTCGCATAATCTGTGAATTGGCTAACAGACTCTGGAAACTCTGGAAAAGGAGGTGGAAAGTGCTGCCCTAAGGGCCAAGACGGGCTATGAAACCGTGTAGGAATTCTCAGAAGTTCGCAGGGGAGGGCACTCCAGAGGGAACCCCCAGTGACTGAATCTCGTGTACTTTAACATCCAACTGATCAAAATTAGTGGAGTAAAAAATAGTTGTTTCTCCCTCTTCTTTCTCAGCAGAAGCCTTTGTGTCTGTTATATTACAGAGGGTTTAGGTTTTCAAGAAATCAAAATACAATCTGGGGCATGGATGGGCAGACAAGCATCTTTTTAAACTGTGACTTTGACTTGTATCTTCCTAAAAGTTAGGAGCACAGTGAAAATTTGGAAATTCAATGGGTGTGGAAACAAGTTTATTCTGTATTAACTTTATTTAAATAAATGCCTAGGTTGTCATTCAATAGAGCCTAGCGCTTCTCTGCATTGATCTTGCTTTCTGTTTTCAAACCTGTCCAATATTACAAGTTAAAAACACAAGCTGTCTAAAGTAAAATAAAATTGTTTACAATTGGCCTCAACTTTCAAGATAGCCATATTCAAATGAATAGGATGCAGCATTTTTAAAGTGCAACATATACTCTTTCGGCTCAATGTGAAAAATTATACAACTGGAAATTACTGCAGTCATTTCTCTAAGGACAAATCTCAGGAAAAGCTGCTGGGAAAGTTAGCCAGGAAATTATAAATTATGAGAAACACTGAAAAGTCATTTAAAATGAGTATATAAAATGCAATTACAAATAAAACCAGAGTGGGAGAGGTAGCATAAAGTAAATAAAATCAAATAAATACTGTACAGTAACATACAAAATTTTGCTTATAAAAAATTGAAAATTGGTTTTAAAATATCCATTTTCCCTTCTTTCGAGGGTTTTACAATGAAATTAATATTCAGGCCTGGAGTCTCTGTAAAGATTTTCCAAATGGTATTAATTACTGGCATTGTTTTTTGCCAAAACCTCTCTGATCTGTCGGTCTAGTTCACTTATTATTCGATCCTCGTGATTATACACACCCGTCCTCATCAAAGTATCCCTTTCTTCTATGAGTCGAGTCAAATAATCATCCAAACCCTCTTCCAGGGCATTGCCACGCGGGCTGTCCAGTTTTCCGCTCGCAATCTCTCTGGAATCCTGGTACTGTTTCTGTTCTTGTTGCCTTAACCTGAGAAGTCAAGAACAGACGCCACTCTAAGCAGGTAATAAATGCTGTTTGGGGTTTTGATTTTTTTTTTTTTTTTTTTTTAGTTAACAAAACACCGTTTCAAAAAATGATTTAATGGGAAATTATGCCTGTAGCATTATTTTCAGGAAGATAACAAAAACCAGTATTCCACTTGGCTAGCCAGAGTGAACATGCTCATAAAAGACAGTTTTGAAAACAATACTTGTTTTTCTAATTATAAAATATGTAAGAACTGTAGCAGTTCTAGAAATGTGAAATTCTAGAAAAAGGAAAGGAAATCATGATGATCTTATCTAAAGATAACCAATCTAAGTAATAATTTTCTGTATTTCTTTTCAATTAAAAATGCGTATGTCTTAAATATTTTTCTAAGAAGCCGATGATAGGATATAGGCAAGGCTGTGTACTACTTTTTTCCACTTACTGATAAAATGTTTTCCTGCATCTTTTATTGTCTTCTAAAGGGCTTCACAACATTCTCTCACTTGGATGTACTCTTATTTAATCACCCTTTATTGCTGGCCTTTAAGTCGTTGGTAAATCCTTTTGGTTGTTTTAAACAGAATTTTCCCAAGTCATTCAAGCAATACCTCTATATACCCCACAGTGCTAGGTGTTGGAGATAGCGTTTCGATGCGAATGCCTGGTTTAGACAGCATGTTCATTGGAAGATCTTGTATGTTTGTGATGCCTCATCTAGAGGTCAGAGAAGCGACAGCAGGTACCAGCCTGGGACTTGGGTGTTTCCAGTGGAATACTGTTAATCGCGTGACCTTGCGAATGTTAAGTATACTTTGTATACTTTCCTAAGTGAGAGTAATACCAACTTGGACAGTGGAGTAGGTTTTTAATTGAAATTGTACAATAAAGAGAGAACTTTATACTCCCTTATGCAAGTGGCTATAAAAATGTTTTAATTTGCAACTACTAGATTTTATCTTTATAAAGATGGTGCTGTGACAGTCGTGTCACACTACTGGTCGTGGCCCCATGTGTTTGCCCAGGCCCCCTCACATCAATGGTCTGCTCCTGCCTTTCCCATCACTTAGGTCAATCGGGTCTGCCCTGTAATTTATACAGAAGACTCTGCTTTTATTTCTAATGTACTTAGTGGCTTAAGTTCTCAAAATTCAATTGTGCTTGATCTGCAAATTTGATAGCCAGATGGCTTACTGGTATTTCAGCCACCAAAAGAGTGCTTAGTGAACAGCAGAGGCTTAATACCTATATGCTAAAATAAAGTAAAACAAACAAACAGAAGTATATGACTGCAAAATTTTAGAAAGCAAGGGTCGTTTATAACATCCTCCCTGTTTGTAACACATTGCATACTAATTATCTGCGGAATAAAAGGAAAGAGTCAAAACTGACCCCTGTCGCATGGTACTTGACCTTTTCCAAATGACACGTATACAGCAGTATTGTAAATGCGGTTATTTACTTCAGCTCTGAAATGACCTGATAGTGACTGCAGATGTCAAACGTATGTGCTCTGAACTGAATTTTGTGTCCCGAAAAGTAAGAGGCTAAAGCTCTAACCATAATGTGATGCTATCTGCCAAATGGGTCTTTGGGAGATGATGCAGTTTGGATGAGATCCTGAAGGCGGGGACCTTATTAGAAGCTCTTATTAGAAGAGACACAGTGTGAGGCAGATGTGAATAAGCCAGTGGGTCCTCACAGAAACTAACCATACTGGTACTTGATCTTGAACTTGCAGCCTCTAGAACTATGAGAAAATGAATTTGTTGTTGAAGCCACCCAATCTATGGTGAAGGCAGTCCACGTTAAGAGAGTAGGCTTTGCTGGGACAAAAATACTAGTGTCTTCACAGACTAAGTTAAAAAGCCTTCTCCCAAAACCCCTCCAAAAAGAATTTGTTCTTAAGTTGTTTTCTAACGATGGCTTTTCAAACATGAAGTGCTGCTGAAATTGTCACTAAGATGAACAGGACATTACAGAGAGGCCTGGTGTTGAACGATAATTAAAAAATACAGCCACAGGGCCAACTGGGGGTGGTGTAGTCAGTTAAGCGCTGGACTCTTGGTTTCAGCTCAGGTCACAATCACATTCCTGGGATCCAGTCCTGCCTCAGGCTCTCTACTCTTCGGGGAGTCAGCTTGAGGCTGTTTCCTCTGCCTCTTCCCCCACTTGTGAGCATGCTGGCTCCCCCACCCCCTCTCTAAAATATAAAGTCTTAAAAAATATACATAGCCATAGAACCACATTTCCATGCTGGCTCTATGATGTACTAGCTATATGACCTTGGAAAGGGTACGTAAATTTCTAATCAGCAGGTTCCTCATCTCTAAATGGGGATATCTTCCTCAAAAAGTTGTTTTTTTTTTTTTTTTTTTTTTTAAAAGATTTTATTTATTTATTTGATAGAGAGAGATCACAAGTAGACGGAGAGGCAGGCAGAGAGAGAGAGAGAGAGAGGGAAGCAGGCTCCCTGCTGAACAGAGAGCCCGATGCGGGACTCGATCCCAGGACCCTGAGATCATGACCTGAGCCGAAGGCAGCGGCTTAACCCACTGAGCCACCCAGGAGCCCTCAAAAAGTTGTTTTTAAGAGAAAAAAAAAATGTAAGGGCTATTTTATTTATATTAATAATATAACTAGATTTGAAGTGTCTATTGTTATTAAAAATTCAGTATAATCAATTACCTTGAAGTAGTAACAACAATCCTACATTAGTCACACAAAAATAAAATTTAAAGTGCTAAGGATATGAACAGGAACGAACCAGCTAAATACAGCTACATTCATGGCAATAAATGTGAGCAGAACGGTCTTTTGGGTAGACTTGTGGTTGTGGCAGCCCACGTACCACAGCTGACACGGGAAGTCCTTTATTTCGGACAGCCCTGGCCCCATGGCTAATGAAGAGGTTTTCCTACTGGAACTCCCATTTCTGTATGGGGGGCAAAAAAAAGGAATTTTTTGGTTATTGTACCTGTTTAATTCATTTCTGATATCCAGCAATTCCTGTCTCTCGGTCTTCACCGTATCTTTTTCCTCAGCAGCCAGGTAGCGTAGTCGCATCTGTTCCAGCTCTTCTTGCTGTTTTTTTAGATGGGCCATTTGACTTTCTTGCTCCCTCTGGAAAGAAAGAAACAAGCCAGAACTTGAATGTGAGGAGTAAATATATTTCATATGACTCTGGCTTGATACTAATCCTATCAGACAGGACCCATGATACAGCCATGTGGGCTCATTCCGAATCACACTGTCTAGAAAGGGCCAAGTTCTCTTCAGAAGCCCCCTCTTTGGGCACCTGGGTGGTTCAGTGGGTCAAGCCTCTGCCTTCAGCTCCGGTCATGATCTCAGGGTCCTGGGATTGAGCCCCACATCGGGCTCTCTGCTCAGCAGGGAGCCTGCTTCCCCGTCTCTCTGCCTGCCTCTCTGCCTACTTGTGATCTCTTTCTGTGTCAAATAAATACATAAAATCTTAAAAAAAAGTCCCTTCTTCTTGCGGTCAGCCACAGTCATTCAAGGCCCAGTCAGTACTGAGGTTAGCGAAATACCATAAGAGAACCCAGGATGAAGGAGGGAAGAGTCTTCTGGCAACACAGTGAGTTGCCAAGGGACCAGTGGTAAAAGCATCTACGAAATGGTAAATTATACAAAGATAAGATACACCGTGAAAACCCAGATGAATGGTCTCTCCACTGGTCACTAAGTTCACGTCCGCCTCAGGTCAGAGTATGCCTTGCTCCTCCTTTCTCTAAGTTCACACAAGAATCTCTGCACACAGGACAAAATGTCTTGGAATAAAATGGGCGAGTTTCCCCAGAATGGCTGGCCCATGACTGAATCAGCCGGTCTCAGGAACGGACGGGTCTGGTACTGCAGGCGGGGCTGTAAACCCCCACCATCAAACAGTTAGCTCAGAGTTCTTTGTACAGATTGCTGTAGGGACATTTCGTTTGAGGATTGCCATTACTACATAGTATCACATTAGATGAATATACAATCTGTTCATTCCGCTGCTAAGGGACATGTGGGTTGGTCTGTAGTTTCGTTCTCGAACACTGATGTAAATACTATCATACACGTCTACAGGCCTAGGTTTGTATGCCTATGTTGGTATGCCTTTCTACTGGGGAGATACCTAGGACTTAAACGGAAGGGCCACAGGGTGGGAGAATTTCCGTATTAATAAGTATTGTCCAACAGTTTTTAAAGTAGCAGTACTAATTTATACTTTCCTGTGAGCACTCCAGTGCTCCATATTCTTGGCATAATGTGATTTTTTTTTTCATTTAAACCATTCTGATAGGTTTATGTAGTGGCATCTCGCTGTAAATTTTCCATTGTTTTCCAGCACTAATGAGGTTAAACATGGTTTAGTATTTTAATGGTGTTCTTCTTTTGTAAAGTTCCTGTTACCATCTGGCGCTTAGGTCTACTTGGTTATGCATTTTTCCTTACTGATATATTCATTGTACCTTATATATACAGGGGTTAAGTCTTTTGTTGGTTATTTAAATTGCAAATATTTTCCACTAGTTTTGTCTTGCATTTTTCATTCCTGTAATGGTGTTTCTGACTTAATGTTAACATAGTCCAAATTTATCGATTCTATTCTAGCTAGTGCCTTTTATGTCCAATTTAAGGAAGTTTTTGCCTGCCTTAGTCTTAAAGACACTTTTGTATGGGGATGCTGTTTTGTAGCATCTTGAAGCTTCATTTAGATCGATAATTCATATGCACTGGGTTTTGAGTATGTGTGAAATCAAGTTTCTCCCCCACCCCACCCCCTGCCAAAGAACTCCAACTGATATGGCAACATCTACTTAAGAAATATCCTCTCCTCCTGCTTGGCAGTAACCACACTCACACACCACTTCTGTCCATATATGTATGGGTTTGTTAATGGGCTTTCTAACCTGATCTATTTCTCTACCCTTGCATTAAAGCATATAGCCTTAATATTGTAACTTTTAAAATAATGAACCTTGATGAGGGACAGTCTAAGTCTTCCATATTTTTATATCAATTTCCGTTTCTGTGGCTGAAAAAAAAAAAAAGGCTCCTGGGATTTGATTATGATTATGCTTAATCTTCAGACCACCTTGGCCAAACCATTATCTTCACAATATTGATTCTTAAATCAGTGAACAACATTTACTTCAATTATTTAGGTCTTCTTTAATTTCACTGAGTATTTTATACTTTTTTATATAGTAAGGGTAACAACTTTCTTAGAATATGCCTCTGGGTGTTTCTTCTTTCTGGATGTTATAGTAAATGGCAGAGATTTTAAAGTCTCCTTTTCTAATTGGCTCTAGCATAGAGAATTAACATTGACATTTATATACTGAATTGGTTTCCAGCAAACTTGCTAAACTCGCTAATTCTACTTGGTCATCTGTAGATACTTTCTGGTTTTCTAAGTGTAAGTGTCATCTACAAATAACAGCAGTTTTATTTTCACCTTTCCATCTAATAGACCTTCCTGATTTTTACTCCCTTGTATTTTTTTAAGGTAGTAAACCCCCATGTTTGCTTTTAATTTTTAAAATTTTTTTTTATTTTTAAAGATTTTGTTTATTTGACAGACAGAGATCACAAGCAGGCAGAGAGGCAGGCAGAGAGAGGAGGAAGCAGGCTCCCTGCCGAGGAGAGAGCCTGATGCGTGGCTCCATCCCAGGAACCTGAGATCATAACCTGAGCAAAAAGCAGAGGCTTAACCCACTGAGCCACCCAGGCGCCCCCAAGTTTGCTTTTATTTAATAAACTCTGTTGTGATTGTTATAAGTGGTTTATCAGTGTTCTTGAAACGGTCCCATTTATTTTGTTCTTAAATGTTCTTGTTGATTTGGGGATCAAGAGTATGCTAGTCTCATTTTAAAAAAGAAGTGTTCAGACTTTCTACTTTCTGAAACAGTTTGTCTATGATTAGTGGTATTTCTTTCTAATGTTTCTACTAAAATTCAAATGTGAAGCCATCTAGGTCTAGAGCCTTTATGTGAAAGTTTTTCATTACAGATTCGATTCAATTTCCTTAATAGCTACCCAATTAATATTTTGTTTCTTCTTGTGTCAGCTTTGTAAGTTCTGTTTCTCAAAGTTTACAGAAAAATTGTATTACCATTCTCTTATTTATTTTAGTGACTATGGGATCAATAGCCCTGTGTCACTCTTTTCTATTCTTGATGCTGGAACTTAGTACATCCTCTTTTTGTCCTTGAATAGTCTGCCACGAAGGAGGTCTTTTTAAGAAAGAACTTTTCATTTTTTTCATTTTGTTGTATATTTTCACCCTATTTCATGAATTTTTATTCATCCCTTTCTTCTGGCTGCCTTAATTTCTTACTCTTCCTGACCATCTGAAAGGAGTATTTAAAAAATAATTTTTTTGCTTTTACTTTTTAAGTGTACTCAAGGTTATAAAATTTCCCACTAAGCATAGCTTGCATTAAATGTCCTGTCTTGATATGCTGTTATTTTTTGGTTCAAAATGTTTTCTAATGTCACTTGTGGTTTTCAGTTTAGCTATAGGTAATTAGAAGTATATTACTTAATTTTCAGTCTTTTGGGGATATTAACTTTTTGTTATTAATTTTTAGCTTAATCTCACTGTGGACAGAAAATACTCTCAAATACAACCATATGAAATTTGTTGAGAATAGTTTGATCTTGCATGTGAGCAATGTGGCTAAATGTCCTGTGGGCACTAGAATATGTGTATTTTAGACTTCTCTCATGAAATAATTCTATATATACACCAACGGTTGTACTGATTAAATCTTCTAAATCATTACTGATTTTGTTTGCTCTATCACGTCCCAGGAGAGTTAGACTAAAATGTACCATTTTTATGAATTTGTCTATTTCTCCTTTTATGTTTTTTTTTTAATAGTAAAGTTTATTGCGCAATAGTAGAAAGCTCCCAAAGAGGGAGGGGACCCGAGAGGGTTGCCCCCTTTTAGTGCTCTTGATTTTTTACTTCATATACATTTGTGGCTGTTGCCAGGTGCATACACAGGTGGAACTGTTGTCATCTTCCAGGTGAACGGACCCTTTGATGATGAGGAACACTACCTACAATAATCTCTCTTGCTCTCAAGTCTTTGCCTGACAAAAGTAGTGCTAGACTGGCTTTCTCGAGATTAGTATTAATGTGTAAAATACTTTTCCTTTTTCAAATTTATCCATTCTATATCTTGACATTTAAGCCACATCCCTTCTAAGTAGCATACTGCCATTGTTTTTAGTTTTTCATGTAGTAGTTGTCTCTAATGACAGTATTTCGTCCATTTATATTTAAAGCAACTGGTCATATAATTGGTTTAAATCTTTACATGTTAGGATGCTGTATTTCTTCCATATTTTCTATGTTATTCTCTGCTCTGGTCTTTTCTTAGATTAATCCTTTGTCTTTCCACCCCCACCCCCCAATCAGCTTCTTAGTCATTTTTACTTTTTTTTTTTTTAAGATTTTATTTTTTTATTTGACAGACTGAGATCTCGAGTAGGCAGAGAAGCAGGCAGAGAGAGAGAGAGAGAGGAGGAAGCAGGCTTCCCACTGAGCAGAGAGCCCACTGCGGAGCTTGATCCCAGAACCCCAGGATCATGACCTGAGCCGAAGGCAGAGGCTTTAACCCACTGAGCCACCCAGGCGCCCCATAATTCTACATATATTTTAAACCCAACAAAGCCTGTGAGGGTTGTTTCCTACAATCAACAACTATTTCTATTTAGTCAGATATTTCTTTCCATTCCTTTTTATTCTCCTGTTTACGTTCTGGGATCATTTTCCTTCTGCCTGAAGAAAACCCTATATTTTTACTTGAGGTTTGCCATGACAACGTCTCACAATTTTTGTTAGTCTGAAAAGTCCTATGTCACTGTTATTTATGAAGAACACTTTCACTGCATAAAGCAATTGAGGTTGGCAGTGATTTTCTTTCAGTACTTCAAGGATGGTATTCTTATGAATTCCTGCGCTGCTGTTGTGAACTCATCTGTCTAACTGTTGTCCCCGTGTAGGCCGTGCCTTCCTCTACCCCCATTCCTTACGGTTTTGCTCTTTCTGGGCAATTTTACTATGATGAATCTAGGTATGATTTACTTAGTATTTATTCTGCTTAGAGTTCATAAACACTCTTCTATCTACCTTTTTTTACTTTGAGAATTCTCACCTAGTATCTCTTCAAATACTGCTTTCTCTCCCATTCTGTTGTCTTCTGAGGGCTTGCTAGAGGCTTAATATCTGTGTCTCTCCAAAATGCATACAGGTTTCCCACCTTTTTGAAAGTTGCTATTATATGGCTTCATTATTCCAAAAAACCTACGTTAGTACCGGCTTTGACTAAACGAATCCAAAGAAGAGTTTGACTACTACTGAAAAAGCCATTACCATACATGTAGGTCTTTTGTAAAAGCCAAATGGCAAAACACCAACTGGGGGAAAGTTGGGGATACTCTCTGCTTTGTGCCATCTCAACTTCCAACAAGTTTCTCAGGAACTCTCTATTTCTGGATAGCTGGGGAAATGTGCCTGATGAAACTCAATTCCCATTTTGAGCTGTTAGGGGATGGGGCCTTTGGGAGGTGATTAGGTCGTGAAGGCAAGCCCTCATAAATGGGATTGCTGCCCCTATAAAAGAGGTCAAGGGAAGCTCCCGGGGGCCTCCACATGAGGACACAGCAAAAAAGTGGTCATTAATGAACTGGGAAGCAGACTCTCACCAAACGTAGAGCCTGACATGCCAGCACTGTGATCTTGGCCTTCCAGCCTCCACAGCTGTAGAAATCAATCTGTAGTTTAAGTCTGTGATATTCTGTTATGGTGCCCAAACAGACTAAGACAGGGGCACAGATACACACAAAAGGAAGCCAGTCTCATATAGTCGATCCCATGTGATGCTCATGTTCTTGACTCTATTTTCCATCCTTTTAAGCCCTCTTTCAGGTTGGATGCCTTTTACTGACTTCGGTTGATATATTCGTGGTTCTGCTCTAACCAATATGCTATTAATTCATCCACTGAAATCTTCCATTGCACTTAAAGTACTTCTCAGTTCTAGAATTTCTGTATCACTCAAGATTCCAATTTTCCATCATATCACCTACTTCCTATCACAAGTCAAATTTGAAATAACTATCACTGCTGTAATTTGAAAATCTGGATTACTTGTTGCCTTACTTCTACCTAAAAAGCCATTCCCCAGGGATGCCTGGGTGGCTCAGTTAGTTAACGGCTGCCTTTGGCTCAGGTCATGATCCCAGTGTCCTGGGATCGAGTCCCACATCAGGCTCCTTGCTCGGCAGGGAGCCTGCTTCTCCCTCTGCCTCTAGCCTGCCACTCTGTCTGCCTGTGCTTGCGCTCTAACAAATAAAATCTTAAAAAAAAAAAAAAAAAAAAAAGCCATTCCCCAGTGATACCACACAAGTGGTTAATAAAGAAATGAAAACAGGGACGCCTGGGTGGCTCAGTTGGTTAAGAAGCTGCCTTCAGCTCAGGTCATGGTCCCGGCGTCCTGGGATCGAGTCCCACATCAGGCTCCTTGCTCCGCAGGGAGCCTGCTTCTCCCTCTGACTCTACCTTCCACTCTGTCTGCCTGTGCTCGCTCTCGCTCGCTCTCTCTCTGACAAATAAATAAATAAAATCTTAAAAAAAAAAAAAAAAAAGAAAAGAAATGAAAACATTGCTCCAAAGAAGTAATCAGGGATATGAAAATTGAAGCCACAAAGTGATACTATTTCAGACTCACCAAAATCGAAAAAATTAACACGTTATAATAGCCAAGGGCTGGACATGGTATGGAGAATAACAATTAGCACGCTTGGGAACTGAAAAGTTGTACCACCACTTTGGAAAGTAATTTGGCCATATTTAGCAGAAGAAACCAGTGAACCCTATTACCAGAAACTCTACTTTTTGGTATAAATACAAGAACAACTCGGGCACATATAAAAATTTTCAGTGTTGTCTTATTCTAAGTTAAAAAAATAAAATCACTGAAAAAGGACTTGATAAATGGTGCGATATGTTCATATTTTTTTAAGTAATAAAAATTAACTATAGCTAAATCTTAAAAGCAATTCTAAGTCCTATAAGGTAGACAACAAAATGATTCCATCTATATAACGTTTAAAAACACACTAAAGAAAAGCAAAGGAAGAATAGCTACCAAATTTAGGCAAGTAGTCGGTCCCCTCTGGAGGGGACACAGTTGAAAGAAGGCACATGGAGAGCTTCCAAAGCCCCGATAATGCTGTTTCTTAAAATATAAAGTTGGAGTTGGGGTGTCTAAGAATCATCATCTTTTCTTTAAGTCCCCTCTTTGGACTGTTAGACTATCTTAAAAAGTAATGATTAAAAAACAAAGAACAAGAAAGCTCGACCAAAATATACCAAACTCTTAACACTGGCTAAGGAGGGGATAAGAATACTGGTGATTTCGTTCTTCTGTGTTATGCAGTGTTGCATAATTTGCAATTGTTTACAATAAGCAAGCATAATTACAAGCAGAAAAAAAAATACTAAAGCCAATTATATGATACAAGCTTTACCTACAAAACTGTCATTTTACGAAACTGGAAACATTCTAGTTCTAAAACACTAAAGAAAAGCCTTTAAATGCCTTGCATTTTTCTTCAGGTCTGTGGCATTAATAATCATCGCACATGCACGCACAAAAATTAGAGGTTAGAGCAAGAAATCCTCTCTGTTGCCAGGTGCTCTGGGTTAAAGGCTCCTCCATCAAGTGAGTATAATCTTTATTTTGCCTTAGCTGCCTATAAATCCAGAGAGGAGATGTAAACATGCATACACTAGACTAAACAGCGGCTAAAAAGTGGCCACTACTGACTCTCCCACTCACACATACCATGTAAGTCTGTGGGAAAAACTTACAACGAAACTAAGGAACTCAAGTCAAGTTTTCTGAAAATAACCCAGAGCTGACAAGTCAGTAGGAGGGCCTGGATGGTTTCAAGACACAGTTTTTAACCAAGACTTGGACCTCCAACTGTTTTCTTAAACAAAGATTTACATCCCCTCCTTGGCTAAATTACTTATAAATTAATCAAATTAATTACCCCGAGTGGATAAGCAGGAGGCTGGACAAGATAGTGCTGATGTCAGCCAATGAAGTCTGTGTTGTTTTAACTAAATACATCAGAGCTTAGTTTTAAACAGATCTACTGGGCACAAATATGGTAAGAGACCCACACCCTACCCCCAAATGTTCGTTCTGTTTCCTGTCCTGGGAACAAACGTACCTAGTTTTAATGGAGCTGACATAATGAAAATGTTAAATTTTCTCCAGCACCAAATTCATATCTCTTACTGATTTTTGTTTTTAAAGTAGTGGCTATCATGCTACCTAGACAATTATTTTATAAGGTGACAAGAAATGCTTTTAAGTAAACATATTATTTATAAAGCAAAAGTTAAAGCCACAACCTTCAGTATCTGTAGAACAACGAAACTCGAGCGTTTGGGTTTAAAAATAGCTGTAGAGTGTATCTTGGTGGACCTGCGGGAAAAAGAAACTAAATTCCCCCTTAACTGTCTAACAATCAGAATTCTTTAAAGATCTGTGCTACACCCTGTAGGAAAGACATCAGATCCAGAATGTCTGGGGCTCATTTCCTTGTTTTCTAAGTTCGGACCCATTTTACATTCCATTTTACAGCTTTTGTCTCCCCCGTTTGCAAAGACCAACAACAGCAACACAAAATTGCAGCTTAGAAACACAGATTTTTATGGGTGTGAGGCAATAGAAAAGATTTTTTTTCCCCCCTAAATCATTAGAGGAGTATGATTTTTTTAATTCACAAATTGACTATACTGGGTCACCTTTGAGTAATGGAAATCTGTTTAAACATTGTTTTGGCAAAAGGCACCAAACATTAGATCTTATTTCCAAGCTTTACCAGCTGGGTTTTGTCATTAACATTTATTAACAATCTAAGATATGGCTTTCCCCGTCTAATCCGTACTACACAAATGTTTTGTATGGCCCTCCAGAGGATTTTGCTGTGACAAATTACTGGCAGAGATTAGAGCCCCGTGGCTATTCACCAGAGGCAATGTAAAATTAACATGGTACTAATCCAATTTAAACAAGAAGTTGCACAAACAATCATCTGAACAAAAGCAGAGAGAGGATTCCAATTTTATATTCAAACACAGTAAATGTGTTTTTAATAAAAAGTTCTAAAAAATTGTATTTTCACACATACAAATTGTGCTTAGTTGAAGTTATTAATTTTAATCCTGCAAAAACAGTGAGTGGCAGAGCACAGTTCAGTCTGGCTCTTGCCTTTCTTCCCAAGTGCCGAACCTCGAAAGTTGTCTGCAGACCATCAGTGATTCCTGCTGACCTCAAAGTCTGTTTACAGTGTTGTTTCCAAAGCAGAAAGTTTGTGGGCTAAGGATGAGAATCGGTCTGCAAGGAAGATCACTGCACTCCAAGAATGAGATTTTTTTTTTTTTTTTTTTGGAGCAAATAGTTCCGAGGTAAACCAGCCATGTAGGGCTGTTCTGTTCTTAACACAGACACTAAGTCAGAGCAGCGTCTGACTTTTTTTTTTTTTTTTTTTTTTTAATTTATTTGACAGACACAGATCACAAGTAGGCAGAGAGAAGAGGAAGCAGGTTCCCTGCTGAGCAGAAAGCCCGTTGCGGGGCTCGATCCCAGGACCCTGAGATCATGACCTGAGGCAAAGGTAGAGGCCTCAAACCACTGAGCCACCCAGGCGCCCAGCATCTGACTTTTGTGACAATAACTTCTCTGGAGGAATAAACTGCCAGAATTACTTTGCCAGTGGTTTTTAGGCAAGAGGGTAGAAAAGATGAAGGGATAAAGTGTAACCAGAAAAGAAGGCATTAAATAGGAGGAGCCAGAAAGAGCCAAAGTGTACAAGGATGCCTGTGACAGGAAGGAGGGGCGAGGGGGGGCAGCCTTTCCCTGACAATCCCAATGAAATTCCATTTCAGTACTTAGGGTATTTGCTTTGGAGAAGCAAGTCATCCCTAGCCAACAGCTAACCCTTTTCTACCTTTTCATTATGGCTTTAGCCCTTCTCTGAGTCTCTGAGCCTTCACTATGTAACTTTCCTTCAGCTGCAGGCAGGGTCCTTCCACGTCTTCTCAGTCTACTCTCAGTTTTAAGACTGGAAATGACAGCAAATCTAATCGCGGTATTGCAAACACGGTCTTTAAAACATTTTTCCCTTAGCTTTGAAGGACAAAATACAATGGTAAGCCCATTGTCCTCGAACTTTTCTAACAATATTGTATTATTTTGGCTCACTTCATTCGCATTTTTCACCACCCGGCAAGACCCTGGGGAATGATCAGGGCTCCCAGCTGGACATGGGACTCCACAGGGAAGAGCGCCGCTCAGTGGGGAGCAGTCACTCCTGGGCAAGGGGCACCACAGGCTCCCAGGAATGACATGCTGACAGAGCCACAGCTTCCGTGCACTCTCATCTCTTTATACCCAAACTTTAGGAAGTTCTACAACCTACTTGGTATATCTGCACTTTAGGATTTTTTTTTTTCCTTCTATACAGTTTTCTAAAGAACATCTATAAAGCTACCACATCAATATAAAGTACTGTTACTACTCAAACTATAGCCTGCCCACTTGCCTATTTCTATTATTATATAATCACATCCACCGCTTTTGGAGACTTAAAAATCTGAGATTGTTGAGTAGAACACTGTAGTCACAAATCCCTCCAATATTTTTCCCCAAATACCCAAACCTAGCAACCAATTAGGTCCCCGATGACTAAAACTAAGAATACTCCAGGTTTAGAGCTCATCTCCTTGTAACAGTTCCCAGGTAGTGGGCACATCCTACAACCAAACCTTTATTAAATGCTGTATGAGCCACTCATTCAATTCTCAGAAAAACTTGTGATGAGAGATTAGTCTCCTCATTGGTACGGTGAAAAATCAAGAAGTAGAGCCCAGATTCCGCTCACCTCTTAGGACTCCAAGCCATGTTCTAAACCAACCCCGTGTGCCGCCTCTGAGAGAATTTTAATCCTGTTACCTCTAATAGCTACTCTCAACACATTACTTCCTGTTCCCAATTCCTTGGGACTCCTCCTTCTCATATGGCATGTAACCTAAGGACCTTGGCATCACGATTTGAGCTTCCTCCTGTCCAAAGTCCCTGAATTCTCACCATCAGAGCTCTTCTATCTAACATTTTCCTGGCTGGGATGTGCCAAACTGTGACCAGTACCTCAGTCCTTGGTCAGAAATCTCTAAAGCCTTCCCTGGGTCCCTTTGTTCTTCCTGAAATTCTTTCACTATTTGGCTTCTAGGGAATAAAAAGCTGACATTAGGGCCCTGGAGTGGCTCAGTGGGTTAAAGCCTCTGCCTTCAGCTCAGGTCATGATCGCAGGGTCCTGGGGTCGAGCCCCACATCAGGCTCTCTGCCTGGCAGGGAGCCTGCTTCCTCCTCTCTCTCTGCCTGCCTCTCTGCCTACTTGTGATCTCTGTCAAATAAATAAATAAAATCTTAAAAAAAAAAAGCTGACATTATAAAGGGGAAAGAGCCTGGACTCCAGTTCTCAGTCACTGTATGAGCAGGTGCACCTGACTTGACCTCTAAGTCTCAGTGTCTTTCCTCTGGAAAACAGAAATAAAATGACCTGCTCTGGAAGGATCTTGGTTAGAATGGAATGACAAGTAAGGGGCTAGAAATCAGGATCACTCTCTTTCCACCTGCTGCCTCCAGGATCAGCTCTCATCTGTCCACTGCAAACCTAAGAATGCTCAGTTCTGCCTGTCCCAGCTTCAGTTCCCACCCCTGCAAGGGAGTCCTTGCTGTGTTCTTCAGCCACGGCATCCTCCCCACGTCGGATCCGCATTTCTGATTGCTCGCTGAATGTCCCTCTGCACGAGTTACAGGGCCCAACTTTGTAAGTCCTTTCTCCTTCTCGTCTTAAATTTTCAGATTGTAAGGCTTACGTCTTGGGCATCATCTTTGACTGTCTACTCCATGTTAAAATCAAGTAGATGGTGCTACACAGCATCTACCAAAACTATGTGTGTTTTTGTTTTTGTTTTTTTACATGAGTCTGCATGTCACATTCCCAATGACGTTCCAGTGCTTCTAGCCTCAAATGACTGCTATGAGGGGTCCTCCTCTTGGAGTTCAAGTACAGCCTCTGCTTTCCAATTTGATCCTGTTCGCCATAATCATTTTGGCAGTTTTATTTCCAACATTTCCCTCACTACTCTCCTCAATCACTACCCACTCACCAGAGCTGTATCTCACATACCTCCCCTTCCATAAGCCCCTTCCTAAAGTGCTGTAAAACAGATGTACTTTCCCCTCCTGACTACTCTGGATGGTTCTTCTCAGGGCTCTTAAATATATATTTTATACTTGTAATTTTCTTCCCTACTAGCAAATTGCAAGCTCCCTGAGGGAAAGACTTAAGTTTTACCTACATCAATCAATCTAGGGCAGTACCTTGAATACAGGAGGCCCCCAGTTACACTCATCTATCTTTAGTCCTGCGAACTTTCATAGTCATTCTGTACAATCTCAACTCTTCTAGGAGCTACGTTAAGGCAAACTGTACTATTAATTCTTCTACGGTCTTGGACATAATTCTCTTTGAGGGCAGGAAGTGATCACTACGATACCACGAATTTGTTTAATAGCATTTAATGGTCATGGAGACAGATTAAAAAGAATACAAATTTGAAAGGCCCAAGTGCCAAATTTCCTTCAGAATAAAACTGACTGTTAAAGAAAAGGCAGAAGTTAGAATAAAGCTAACCATTATTGATCCTTAGAAGTGTCAGGTCAAGTAGGTTGAATTCCAAAAAACCTGCTCATATTTTACTTGACCTTAATCATCTGAGGAAATTACATCCCAAAATGAGATTAATTTCTCCTGAGGCTTATGGCATTTGTTACCTAAGGGGGGGTGGGGGGGTGGGAGAGGTAACCTAATAAGAATTCAGGAAACCACTATCACCTTTTAAATTCTTGTAAAATTACGCAAAAAATTGTCTCTGATTCCTTTTCTTCACTGAATATAAATGACTATGAATTCTAGGAATAACATTTAAAATAAGCTGTTCAGTTGCAGGACATGTTATATTTTTAAAGTTATTCTTAAAGTTCTCTCCTGAAAGATACTTTCAGTGGAAGGAATTTCTACTAAGAGAAAAAAAAATGACCATTTTAGAAGTGAAAGTAAAATAAATTGTTCCCACTTTCTTCCAGGGAGGATAGCTGGCTATTACTTAAAACAAAACAAAACAAAACAAAAAACCCTAAAAGTTTTTTTTTTTTTTTAATTAAGAAAAAGCTCTTTAAAAAAGCCCCTAACCTCCTAATGTCAGAAATAGCCCTGACAACTGAAATGAACACATCCGAACATAAGAGATATTGCCAAATATGCATACTTGTAAAGAATCAAGGGGGAAAAGACATAAAACGACCAATCTATCACCAGCTATCAACTACATACCTGTTTAAGTCTGGCAAGTTCTTTCAAAGCTCGTCCCCACTGCTGCTTGTAATGCAGTTTAGACTTAGTTGCAGATTCCAACTTCCTTTCAAGTTCAACCTGACAGTGATTAAAATCGTATCAAGTGAAACACTATACCACTGTGTACAATCACTGAAAGATAATATATACAAAGAGTCTGGCTTAAGAAAAGAGTTTATACAGTGTAACATACGACATCATCTAAAACTGTTATATAATTTACTATAAATATTATGGCACATGAACATTTTCTTGTTTAAAATATAGTCGTATTTTTACTGCCTAACAGCCTATACTAAAAGGAACTGAATCAGTCTTAACCTCCAGACAGTTACTATAAATGTATTAAAACGTGTAGAGAGTGCAAAACACATTCATTTTTTACAAAAAGCAGTTCTTACTGTTAGCATTCCAATTCAGCTGGCACTCTCAATCTGAGAAACCAACTTATTCCTTTTGGAGGCCTCTCATGACATGGAACTTGGTCTTAAAACAAAAAAAGCTAGTAGAGATACTTTTGTATTTCGGCAAAAATCAGAAAATGTCGAAAACAGTGAAATGTTTTATCAGAGCAGTTTACAAAGCAAGAGTACAAAGTGAAAAATATTTTAAGAATGTTAAAATAAACCCAAGAGTAGGGAAAATAATGTTCCTACTAATACTCATCTAACTCTTATTTTCTGTTTTCCCTCAAATATATAAAGAAAAACATGAAAGTGATTCCATTAAAAAAATGGTTATTTATACTTGCAGCAGGCAATCTGTTGTGCATGAACTCAAGCCAACTTGGCTAAGTTCTGGAATGTACTCTCTCAGTGTTTCAAACCAAGTACCAAACAAATTCATGAAGCCAACAGACAGTTTTACTATTTAAGTGATAATGTAATAATATGCCTGAATTACAGTAAAATACTGTGACTCTAAACGGGTCTAAGTTTTTTTATATCAAGTCTAGTTTTTCCCATACACACAGCTCCTTGTGTTTTGCAGGAAAACAAACCCAAAGGCACTCTCCCAAAATTCAAACTCCAGAAAACTTTTGTTTTATTTTCATGTAAGGAAAAGCTGATTGCCAAATTCCCTTCATAAAAGACCAGAACCATTCTCTGCAGTAATATATGACTTCATGGAGTTAAGGTTTTTTCGGCTTTACAAATCCCTGGTGCTTGGATTTAAAGGTGTTGACATTTCACAACTAGACTTACATGTCCTAAATTGAATAATACTGTGAGATTATCAAAGATGATCTCTTCTACTTATGCCCTCCAGATTTGTCCATATTACTTGGTAATTTAACAACAGGGTGTCACTCAGTGGAATAGCAATATGAGATATTGCTCTGAGATAAAAGGGTCTTTTTTTTTTAAAGGATAGTATTTAATTATGAATTTTAAAAGTATTAACCATGTCCATGGGTCCTGGAGAAGGTATAGTAGTCTGGACGGGACCAAGGAGGAGAGTCAGGACGGGACTGAAACCAGAGGGGTCACATAAACCCAGGGATTGACTCAACAGAAAAAGCAGGATAAGGTTTTATCCGTTTTGCCATGAGTCTCAAAATAATTCCCATTTGCGTAGCTATTCATGCTTAAATAAAAAACTATAGTTATCAAATTTCAGGTTGAAACCTCACTTTTCTGAGTTCATTCCTTTGGCCCAATCAATTATTCCTACCTTTATTTTAAGAATATAGGAGCCTCTGTGATTCTAAAGAAAACGTACCAACCCAATTCCCAGAAACATGCACCCGAGAGAAGATTTGATCTACTTCCAGGACACTCACAGACCTCAAGCTAAGACGTCTCCTGTGAGTAGACGGGAGGCTTGAGCTAGTCCGTACACATAGATCCTGAGCCCAGTTACAGACCTCTGGTGTGCAAGCTCACTTCAGGACTTGGAGTCAGTTGAGAGGCTAGCATGGCAGTAGGCACAGAGCCGTGCTCACTGCTGCTCCCATCTGCCTGTCTCTATGCCCAGAGCTCGCATCCCCTACAAGACAGAGGGCACTGCCTTCATCACTGCTGCTCTACTCCCTGGTTTGAGTCTGTCACAGACCAACGATTTAGATTTCTTCCTGGAAAACCTTGGTGGTTTTATTCTTCTATTTTCCTACTGCCATTTCCTTACCCCAAGTTCTTTTCCTCTTCTCTGGTTTCTTTAGCCTGAATCTTTTCTATCTACACGCCCCACTGCCCTCTCTGCTAAGAATCATCGACCATCACTGCGACTTGCCTATAGTCTGGAGCCTGTTCTTCTCTGTCTAGGTTTCACGGTGTTCCAGAATCACACCTGTTCTCTTGCTGAACCTATCTCCTGGGTTTTCCTCAACAGAAGACCCTCTCCTCCTGCCCTCTGGTCCATGTCCTATACATCACCTCCCCTGCCCCACTACTTCCTGAGCCGGTTACTTTTCTACTCTAACTTAAAACTTGAAGCTGTCTTAAAACTGTTTCTAAATTGCCAAGAGTTTCTATCACATTCCCTGGTAGTTGATTACACACAATCACTTAAGGCTGAGTCATCTCCCTAATTTCTTTACAAACTCTTTCAAAGTGAGGTCCCAAAGGATAATGTGTTTTATCCCTTCATGTTTCCCTCTACCTTAAGACACGAGTAGACAGGCAGTAGCTACCAAATAATAAGAAAATTTCAGCATTGGGGTGTCTGGGTGGCTTAGTGGGTTAAAGCCTCTGCCTTCGGCTCAGGTCATGATCTCAGGATCCTGGAATCGAGCCCCACATCAGGCTCTCTGCTCAGCAGGGAGCCTGCTTCTCCCTTTCTCTGCCTGCCTCTCTGCCTACTTGTGATCTCTGCCTGTCAAATAAATAAATAAATAAAAATCTTAAAAAAAAAATTTTTTTAGCATTTTTTTTTTAAGATTTTATTTATTTATCAGAGAGAGAGAGAAGGGGAGAGAGCAAGCACAGGCAGACAGAATGGCAGGCAGAGGCAGAGGGAGAAGCAGGCTCCCTGCCAAGCAAGGAGCCCGATGTGGGACTCGATCCCAGGACGCTGGGATCATGACCTGAGCCGAAGGCAGCTGCTTAAGCAACTGAGCCACCCAGGCGTCCCTTAGCATTTATTTTTAACTTCAGTTTGCCCTACTAAATTGTTTTCCATATTTTATTTAAAAACTGGATTATTTCTAAGCCATTGAAGATACTCCTACCAAAAAGCAAATCATAAACTGACTTCTTATATAACGAAAGGAATCAGGATTGTATTTGGTAAAACTGTATCTTAACTTAATGTTACACCATTTCATGAAAATAGAAATACTTCTTTTACACCGAAGAGAATGGGCAGTCAGAAATGAAAAGCTCTCAGTCAGACATAACCAGAAAATTATATGGAGAACTAGATACCTTTTTCACTTATGCCTTCCTTTTTGTGCTTTTAGGTCTTAGTTATTATGTAGAAATAACAAATAGGATTCTGCCCTCTTCTGGCTCCAAAAAAAATTTACCAAGAATTTTCACAAGAGCAGAGAAGGCTTGTTTTACTGAACACTTACACATGCTGGGTGAATTTGTTAGGTCTGGTGAACTAGTAATTTCTTCCCTCTTGCTCTTAATGACAGTTTACACTTGTATGTTGAGTGATTTTTACCCTTTCACTATAAGTACAGTTGGAAAAAGAGATTCTGAAAATCCCTTAAATGTGTTTCTAAAGGTGGGAAGTGTCAGGTTTATATTTGGAAAAGATAGTGCTTCTGTTCTAATTTTGAGATAGACAGTGTCTAAAGGGAAAAATGAAAATCCTGACACCTACATAACAGGGCCTGTGAGAAGGGCTGAGAAGCCATGCATGTCACTTGTCCTTGGCAGGTACCACAGAATTCAGAGTGGTCAACATGGAAGTAGCTGAACACTTGGTTTATCAAGAGGGGTTGAAGAGGTCTAGCTGCAGTCAAATTCACTGGCAGACAAATGAACAGGCCACCAAATCCAGTGGAAAAATGCAAAGATTGTCCCGATATGTAAGAAGCAGCATCAACCAGGCTGGGCAGTCAAACCCACGCTGGGTAAGAAAAGGAACACAGCACACAGACGTGGACAGGCCGTGAAAACATTTACTGAGTTTGGAAACAGCAGCAAAAACTGTTTAATTAATGTCCACTTCTAAAAAACTTGTCTTCAACTTTTCTATGTATTCTCTTTTTCTGCCTCTTAAACAGTGGCTCTATTTCCCAAGAGAAACTCTTACATGGTCCACTACTCCCCTACTCTGTAAAAGCTCAATTTGTTTTTAATTGCTTTTCCTCAATCTAAAAATATGTGTAGATTTTCCTTCTACCATTTAAGATTTTTTTCACCAGTGTGAAGCCCTTGGTTTAGATTTTATTTTTTCCTGTGCCCAACTTTTCAATAAGCCCCACCAATTTGGCTTCTCCAAAGTTAGTGACTTCTTACCTGTCAAACCCATGACCTTCATTCACCATGTTTGACTTGCCCTTCATGAGGTATGGCCTCTACTACTGATTCTCAAAAGTCCTCCTCTCCTGGCACCGCACTGGACTGTTTTTATTACTCCTCTCAATCTTTTTAGCCTCCTTCTCCCTCACCTTCTGTCCCTGAGGTTGCACGTCCCAGAAGTGTTCAGGGGTCCTTCCTCAGCATGCCTGAGCCCATTGCATCTGCATTATGGTGTTTACTTGATGCCACTGACTCCCCAATCTGTAAGTCTAGTTCTTTTCTCTCTTCCTACTATACTCCCCATTTTTTAACCACTCCATCCACTGTTCCACTTCCCTTCTTCTGCTAGCATCTCAAACGTAGTATGTCTAGAACCATAATTCTCTACAACTTCCACGCCCTCAAAGATCTTCCTGAAAATTCTTCACTTCCATTAACATCCATGAAGCCAACCTGATAAACTTGATTGTCATCTCTGACTTTCCTTACCAGATGAAATACAAATTCTTTAACTTACTATCTAAGGTCTTCCCCTGCCATAGAACCAAAAATTAAAATTCCCAGCATTCTCTTAGCAGTCCTATTTTTATTTTGAAAATACGACAGTAATGATTAGGTTCTAATCAAGCTATTACCAAAATACTAATAGATTTTCTAACCTTGCTCCTTTGCTTGCATACCTCTTTCTGGAATATCCTTCCCTACACATTCACCCATTAAGAGGTCATGTGTCCTTTAGGTTCCACACTTCATGTGCGGATTTCACTAGGAGTAGCTTTGTCTCCCCTTTACATTCACGGCTTTTAGTAAGACAAAGTCAGACAGTAGGAGCCATCATCTTCCTTTCCACTGTTATGACCACCTAGGCTAGGTTCCCTGCCTCTCCATATGACTTGCCGTTTAAGTAACTCTATCCTGACTGTTTTTTAATCATTCACTACAGGATTTAACAGTGTCAGCGTACATCTTTGCTGGATAATGAAAAATCAGTTCTGTCCATCAGGATCCTGCCAGGAAACCAGAAACCACTCTAGGTCTTCCAAAGAGATTATCTTAATACAGGCAACTGGTGAGACAGGTGAAAAGCAGAAATGCGAGAGGGGATGAGCCCCCGCCCCACCCCCCTGCCCCCCACCCCATGATGAGCTGCAGCAGCCAGTCCCACCTCTCCCAAGTAGGAGGGACTACAGAAGGAAGGAGCAGGAGTAGTAGTTTTTCCTACCCAGAACCCAGATACAGGGGTTGTCCGTGAGCTAGAGCCCCAGTGGGGATAGTCCAGGGCAAGCTGAGAGAAGGCCTGGCTGTTGGGAGAGGAAACCATAAAGTACACCTACTACCTGAGAAAATATGAAAAGCCCAGGGACTACCCTGGCATCTTCCCAACTTCCATCCTGCCATCTTCGGGTGGTGCCCCCTAGTGGCTTTTAACTTCCACAGATTATTTTCTTCTTTATAACCTCTGCCATGTTCTTATGTAGGCTGTATCTTTTTAATAATGCCCAGAGAACATCTAATGATAAAATGCAAGAGCCTATACTGTCAAACTTAAATTGGCTGTTGGACCTTACAAATTTTTTAATGCCTAGAACCAGAATATACTTCCTGTTCCCTCTATATAAACAGAGGGAGGACCTGGATTCCAACCACAGGAAACAAAAGAGGATAGACGTCCCCCCTCGAGAGGGACATCATCCTAGAGGAGTGCGGGCTCGAAATGAATCCTCCTGTCAGAGAGTAATACACAGAGAGCATTCCCAACAGCAAGACTGACACCAGAACTGGGGGATACAGAAATCTAGGGACAGGGCCATGATAGCACCAAAAGTAGCAAGAGAAGAGAGTTTTGCGACAGGACAGGCCATGCTGTGCTCCCCTGGTTCTCATTCCTACTCTGAAACCTGTTCTGTAGCCTTCCTCAAAGTTTCGGGGATTCCTTTATTCCTACCGTTAGTCACTTCTGTTGTTTACAACAAACAATTCGGATCAGTACAAGCTAGAACTGAGAAAACTGAGAAAAGCCAAGAAATTCAGGTACTGACAATGTCTCAGCTCTAGAATTCTGTTCTTAGTTGACATCAGAACACTACAGTGAAATATTATTATATTTTATATTCAAATAATACTTACTGACTTTATAAATTATTAGAATTAAATTGCCATGATCTGACATGGGTACCTTTTCCAAGGTGAGAAGATTTATTTCAGACTGTAGACGAATTTCTGGTTTGTTGCTTTGCTGATCCTTGAACTGAAGAAACTCTTTTTCCAAAATCTTATACTTATTTTCAGCATCATTAAGCTGTATTTAACAAAGGAAAAAGTACAGCCATTAAAAAATACCAGTATGCTAAGTTCAATACTACCAAATTCAACAGGGTCATTTTTCCCTTATGCTAAAACATGTTTATAGCAGAAAATTTAGGAAATCCCTAAACTATAATGAGGAAAATTAACAACATACAAAAGCTTTTTAAAAGTATGAAACTTGTTACAAAACCAGTATCACCAGAACATTTTTGGTAAATTTTAGATGGCAAATGAAATTCACTTTACAAAAACACCAATACTACTAGGAGGGCACATATAAGAACATATTGTGCATTATATATATATACCAGCTAATTATGGATGAAAACATAAACTTTTAGTGTGGCATTTATTTTATTTATTATTTGAAGTTAAAAGAACTTCGTAATTCAAATACTATTACAACTTAAGTCATTTCAAGATGATTTGCCCCAATCCCTTCATTTTTGTGGGCCAGGAAGTAGCAGAGACCTAAGTAGCATCGAATGTCTTCATCCCCTAGAATAATGCTCTAAGGAGAGCAGGCAAATACTCTGTTAAATTAAAAAAGCAAGACCACCTTTACTCAAGTCTATATATAACTCCCCTCTAAAGAGTTTCAGAACTACCAACCCCCGCCCCCCCTAAAAAACCAGGATATTAAAATGTTCTTTTTGATTTGATCTGGGTTTTTTTTTTAATGAAATGAAAATAAGCACTGTTAAAGATGCCTTCCAAAAACACATCACACTATGACTACCAATCATTAGATAAACCCATTTATCTTCTCACTAAGACATAAGACTTAACTGAATTTGAAATACTGAGAAAACCTGTGACAGAAATGGAAATTCAATTATCAATAACAAATTCTTATTTCATGCCAGTCAATACAAATCGTTCTAATTAGGATTTATCTAGCATCTAGGTATTAAGGTATTCTGTTACCTGAAAATTCTTCATATGACTGAAGTTTACCTCTGCATATCTGAACTTTCATTTTTAAACTTGAATTAGAACCTTTCTCAAGCATCTCCATCATACTTATTTCTGTTTTAAACAAAAGCTAACAGACTTGATATTTGTTATTTTTTCCAGCATTCAGAGAACTCATCATAAACAATTACTGTGGCTCCAATCAGGTTGTACAAAAGTAAGTTATGAGGCATAAGGGCCTCTTTCTCTTGTGCTAAGTGGTCCCTAAACACGGACGGAGCTGTGCGACTTGCTTTTCTATACGGGCACACAGACACTTGACCACCTTTCACTGACAGGGTGTCTTTTTGTCCTTTCTACCTGTCTTGTTAGAACCGTGTGTTGAGTATATGGAACCTGGTTCTGAATCAGGGCCGAGCATGTTTTCTTTTATATGAACTGTGAAATGTTCCCAGGTAAGGGCTGAGCACTTTCAGCTCCCTGACATGTGTGCTGCCCCACAGCTCCCTCCTACCTCCCCACTAGATTTTCCCCAGGTCTCAGACTATGTTTTAGGAGAGTACTTGGGATAATTTTTCCAAAATACCAGTTTGTGCCAGAAAGGTTCTTCCCACAAAGATGTGAGCTAATTACGTCAGTCTGGGACAAGATAGGAACGGTTTTTTTTAAAAGATCCCGTGATGAGTCTAATACACATTAGAAGCCTCGATCTTCCTGCAAAGTGGGAGAGGCACTACCTGTGAATCCTAGTCACAACTGCCCACTTACATAACTCCATCTTTTATATTTTAAGTGAGGCCTCTATAACAATCATGTTTGTATTTACTATTGCCTAAACAATGGGACTTTAACTGGCCCTGAACAGTAATGGAAACTATTCTTCATGCCAGAATTTACCGAAGAAGTCTGGAGGCATTCACTGTGCATATTTAATCTATGCTGAAATTTCTGAAGAAAGAGAAGCTGAATTTTTAACAGCTTGATCCTGCTTTTTTTTTCAGCAAATATTAAGCTCCTATTATGTTTTGAAGACTGGCTGGACTCCAGGCATACAGATACAAACCCAAAGAATTTTATGGAGCTAATCATTTGACCTTGATCAAACTATCATGCTAATGAAAATAAAAACAAACTGCTCTAACATCTAATAAAAACTCGACTGAGACTTAGAAAATAAGGGTCAGGGAAGATGGCTCTAGGGAAGTGTGCTATAAACCCAAGGAGGCTAAGAGAAGTAGCAGACACTGAGATGCTCTGGGGAAGGCAAGCACAGTCAGCCTGAAGACCGAAGGACACCCAGTGTGGCTGGAGAGCCTCCAGCAGAAGTAAAGGACTGGGAGAAGTGGTGAGAGAGGTAGGCTGGGTCCCCAGGGATGCAGAGGTTTGTAGGGCAAGCTTATCACTCTGATCTTTATCCTAGAGCAGTAAGAGGACACTGGAGGATGTCGGTGGAGGAGGTCAGGCTTCCCAAGTTTCAAAATTACCACACTAGCTGCAAGAGGAAGACCAGAGCAGAGGAGTCCGTGACTGCAGTGTATGGACAGGGGCGTGAGGGTGGGTTTCCCATGCTTTTAAGAGATCCAAGTACAGAAGCCAAAGGGCGATTAGATATTTGGTTCTGGAATGCAAAGGAAAGGGTTGGTACATAAATGTGAAAGTCCCCGAGGTGCACAGTGTCTCTGAAGACACAAGCACGAATAAGACTGTTCAGTACCAACTGAAGCCTGGGCCGGGAGGACGTCCAACACTGACTGGCTAGAATAAGGGAAAAGAAGCCCACGGAGGAGCTGGAGGGGTGGCCAGCAAAGCAGAGGCAGACCAGGAGACCAATGGTGCGCAGGGTGAAGGAAGACAACACACCAACACCAAGATGGACAACAGCGAGGAAGCCACGAGGAAGTGTGAGTCAGAGGACAGGAGTCAGAGGAGAGGTGGCTTCGCAGCACCTGGGCTGACACCTGGCTGCAGGGACAGGGCCGCAGAGGGGAGTGGGAGAGGCAGACAGGGGAATGTAAGGTGACAGAGCACACACTGTTTGTTCCCCAAGCCTGGCTCGCAACTGAACCAGGTCCAGGGGCACATGAACAATGTATTGGCCCCCACGAAATTTACCAGAAATAACAATCTGGAGTGAAACTTAGTTCCTTCTCATGTCAATAATGGTAAAGGAAGGAACATTATCCCAGCGTCATCTTTCACTTTGATTTAGGAAGACAAGCTCTGACTTAAAGTATATCTGAATCCCGCCGCAATCAATATGATCAACAGTCGGATTGACTGTGTATCTTTCTAACTTTTCAGCGACTACAGCTTATCTCTGAGCACTGCTCCCACCTGCTGCTGCAGTCGGAGTTTGTCCTCTTCGAGCTGTCTCATCTTCAACCTCTCGAGTTCAACTTGATGCACACAATCCTCTTTGGCTCTCCGGATAGAGTCCTGAAGTTCTTGCAGGTTCCGTTCACGTTCTAATTTCAGTTCCTTTCTTTCTCTTTGAACCTGACAACAGATGCATCCGTCAGAGGTTGGCTTGCTCTGGGCTACATGACACTTGTCCAGTACTCTCTCATCCTTATATACAATGTTCAGAATATGTACAAATTTATCTCCATGTCCTTTTCGATTATTAGAATTAATGTTTAAACATACTGAAATGCCAAATTTTAATCCATCATTTAATTCTAATATAAAAAGTACCTCCAAAACTCCATACATGACTTGCAATAAACTCAACCAAAAAGGCCCTAATCACTTAAAATTCCTATTTGAATAAAACCCACTGTATTTCCTAAGCAAATATGCCCAAGTTTCTTTTCTTCTTTAGCCATTTCTTATATTCTGAGGGTGCCTGGGTGGCTCAGTCGGTTAAGCATCTGACTCAGTCTAAGATTCTTTCTTCCTCTTCCTCTACCCGTTTTTATTTGCACATACTCTTTATCAAATAAATAAAAAATCTTTAAAAAAAAAACAGGGCACCTGGGTAGCTCAATGGGTTAAGCCTCTGCCTTCGGCTCAAGTCATGATTTCAGGGTCCTGAGATCAAGTCCTGCATCGGGTTCTCTGCTCAGCGGGGAGCCTGCTTCCCTCTCTCTCTCTGCCTGCCTCTCTGCTTACTTGTGATCTCTCTCTGTGTGTCAAATAAATAAATAAAATCTTAAAAAAAAAAAAAAAAAAAAAAAAAAAAAAAAAAAAAAAAAACCACAAATGGGGCTGCCTGGCTGGCTCAGTCAGTTAAGCAACTGATGTTCAATCTCAACTCAGGTGTTGATTTGCGGGTGAAGCCTAGCAAAACGTGGAGCCCACCGAAAACAAACATTCTGCCTAGTAACACAGAAGGTGACTCAGCCTTAGTATTGATGTTTGACCTTAAATATATCAGTTTCCAAATCATTTTAGAAATTCCAGAAAATATATGAGGACAAACTCAGGGAGATATGCTGAGAAAAATTTTGAGAAACACGTGTGGTTAGGGAAGGGGCATATAAATTTAATGTGGAAGAAATTCTAATTATTTTGAAACTTCTGTAGTAATTTAAATAAATACTTTGGGTAAAATTCAGTAAGACCTAACAAAATGGCTAGGTAGGCATAGCACTAACAGAAGTTTTCATCCATCCTTTGGAGCTAACCTTTAATGGTCAACCAAGAAGGGTATTCCGTTCTTACTGAGAACAAGGGCAGAAGGCTGGGCCATGAGCTTGTACTACATTTTCTCTATGTGGGAAACTTCACCAAAAGTCTCTACCATTGCAGATGTCAGCCAAAGCTGGCTGAGTAACAACATTTCTGATAAATACTTTGTTATCTACTCCGCCCATTCTGACCTCTTAATGAATAGCACTTTTCTCCATCATGCCCACAAGACCATTTCCATGAGATGGATTTCGTACGAACACAAAGGAAAAGTAATAGCATGTACCTAGAGTGCAGATTCTGGAAAATGAAGACATAAGACAGGAATAGTTACCTCCGATTCTGCAAGGACAAGCTGCTGCTCTCGCTTCTCTAAGTCAATTAGGGTTTTTTGAAGTTTTCCTTCTAGAACAGTATATTCAGCCACCTACAGTACAATAAAAGAAAAATTACCTTTTCCCCCAAATCAAAACATGAACAAAGTCAACACTGCATACATTTTAACATACTGAAACATATGATGTGGGAACAGGAAAATCATGAATTATATCCACCAATTCAAAGCAGAAATTCTTGCTAGTACTCTAAGGAAGGAAGCCCCTCTAGCGTCTGCTTGGCTATCTCAAGAGACATTCAGTTTCCTGAGGAAGCTCGTTCTCCCACTGGACAATTAAACTGCCAGTAAAATCCTATGTTCAGTCAACATCCAGTTCCTTAAAAATCTGCCTTGGTCACTATGCCAGTATTTCTCTGATGCCCCCTTCATCACTTATGCTCCTTCCCTAGAACTACTTCTGTTGCTAGGTCAGCTCATCAGTTTCAAGTCCATCCTCCTCATGGTTCAGATCCAACTCTTCCCCGCAGTTCCAATAACTGACCTCATGATTACTTCTGACCTCATGATTAGCCTCGTACCCTGGCTGCCGTAGGCCTGCAGTCCTGCTGTGAGTCCCGTTCACAGTAAGAGGTGTGCTAGCACAGCCTACACAGCATGTAGGACTCTTTGACAGTTTCCTGTCCTTCATTTCTAACTGATCATTTTTACTAGGACTTTCTGAACCTCACCAATTAGTCTCCACAGCCCAGGCCACATATTAATCATTTTCCCATAGTCAACAGGAACTCAGTTTTATTCTCCCGAACCTTACTTGTAATCCTTAGAAGAAAAAAATATCTGTCTTCACGTATTTGAATCTGGTGATAGCCATCATATATCCTCTGAGTCTTTTTTCTTCTCCAAGATAAACACAAGTTTTAGCAATTATTCACATATTACCATTTTCACATCTAGTATCTTGGATTTAATCTAGAGTCTAGATTGTAGACTAGGTCTTTTCCAAAAAAAATGTGGTACCCGATGTGATCTCACTACTTCAGAAGCCAAAGAATGTTCCCCGCCAGCGACAAGAACAGCAAGTACATTACCTTGGTCTAAACTCACATGTGCTATTTCAGGATCCTAATCACACCATTTGCTATGTTGAAGAAATTCCCCCAAGGCTTTTGTTTTTAAACCTGGGATAACTATACCCACACATCTATTGTCCAGAAGACTGCTGTAACTACAGAATTTGACATCTGTCCTCATTAAACTTTATTTCAGTGACTTAGGCCCAACATACCAACCAATCATGATCACTTACATAAGAATTCTGTTAATTCTACCACCTACTTTTGGTTTATCTAAAAAAACAAAACAAAACAAACAAACAAAAAACCAACTAAGTGTGCCCTACCTCCTTATAAAGTCATAGAGAGACACAGAAACAGGATGGTGAGTCAGAATTCCAATGTTCTGCCCCTGGCAACGCAAATGCGTGAGTTCCCAGAGCTCTGTCTCAGGTGGTGTCCTTTCCTGCTACATGACCTCTGCAGATGACCTGAGGCACCTACCATCACGTATATGAAGAACTCCCAAATCCAGACTGCCAAGTCAACCCCCTCCAGAGATTCAGACCTCGAATCTACTGCATATACCATTACTCCCTAGATTATCTCAAACTCAAAAATGTTTAAAAACTGGAAATCACCATCATTTAAGTAACGAGTTTTTATGGCAAACCTAGCAGGTATGGGTAAAATAAAGTCCTGTGGTACTTATATTTTGAGGGAAGACCCAACTATGAACAAGGAAGTGGATATTTAAGGTAATCTGAAGTAAATGCCAGGATAAAAATAAGGAGAATGAGTGTCTAGTTGGTGGCCAGGAGCAAAGGAAGAAGGCATATTTCTAAAAGATTATCCTGAACAGAGACCAGAAAGTACTTCTAACAAAAGGACATTCCATAGATCCTGACGTGGGGGAAGGCCAGGTTGTTAAGAACAAACTGTAGCAGCAGGCTGACAGAAATGAGGTCACAGAGGCAGCCAGGAGGTAGATCACATAAGGCCTTGAGGCCTTGTAGGACCCAGTAAACCATGGGAGTTTTACTCTATGTGCCAGGAGGAGCATCACAGGTTTTTAAGTCAAGGAGTGCATTGTCTGACTTCTGGTACCAGAAGTGAGCTACCGGGGTCAGGAAAGAGAAAGGGATACTGAGTTAAGAAGTAAGAAGTAACTAGTCATCTGTGAGACACATAAAGTCATAAAGGAGGGAGCTCAAAGTGGTTTGTTTCCAGGATACATATTCAACGTGGAGCCATGAGGATTTGTTAATAAACTAGATGTGGAATCAGAGAGTCAAGGATAACTTGCCTGTAGCCTGAGGAGCAGAGTAAAAGGTGTCCCCATTTATTTATTAAGAGGTGGAATCAACAGGAACAAACTTATACAGGAGGGAGATACAGAGCTTGTTTTTAGGCAGGTTACATTTGAGTTGCTTATGAGACAGTCAATAGACAGTGTCAACAGCCAAGTGCAGAGTCCAGGGAAGACGCAGGGGATGCAAGCAGATAAAAGTTATATATAATACATGTATATTATGTACACTATGCGTACTTGTACCTAACTCATATAGGACAATCAGAAAGTGGATGACAACACCTGAAGAAATGTAAAAACAGAAAAGAGATTTAAGGACTGGGCCTTGGGGCAAGCCAATAAACCCAGCAGAGGCTGAAGGGAAAAAATGTCTCAGCACGAAAGTGGGGGAGACGAGTGAATTCAGTAGACAGGAGGAGAGGTCAAGCAGAGAAGTGTTTTAGAAAGGGCAAGACCAAACTGGGTGAGCATGAGGGAGAGGGAATAGAGTCATCAGGGAAAGCAGGAGGAGTGGAGGGTAGCCGTGAGTATTCCTTAAGTCTTCAGATGGTAAACCTCGTTAATGCCTTTTCTTTAACTCCCATTCCGCTTTTCTCCACCACCTTATCACAGCTCTGACTTTTGGGCCTTCATCTCCTTTTATATCTATTATTGCCTCCCTGGTCTTCCTGACTTGAGCTTTACCCTCCTCCACTCTCTGCCCACTAGACTTCCACCAGAATAACTGTCTGAAAATGAAAATCTCATTTCCTTGTTCTCTTACATAAAAGTCTTCATTAAAAAAAGTAAGTTTCTCAAATTTCTACCTTTCCCAAGCTGGGTTACCAGCTGAACCACAGAACATAACAAATGATTCAAGTAAGTATTTTCTCTGTCTCCTCCTAAAATGGCACACGACTATACCAACACATAGAAGCACAGGCTAAAATTAATCCATCAGCAACCTTGGATGCTGGCAGGCATTAGGCCTTAATTCTCTCAGGAAACCCTGGCTGGGAAAGTCTGCAGCATCAAGTATAACCTCCTCAAAATGGAACAGAACAGAATTTATATTCCATAAACCTCTCTATACCTTATTTCTTGAGGCATATTCTTTCCTCCCTCCTTCCCACATCAAACTACATACAGTTTTCTTAACGCCAAGCCAATTTCAAACTTCTTTGTTTGGAATGTCCCTTGAGTCCACCTAGTAGTATCTGCTAATCTGTATCAAAGTGAATGCATTATCTTATCCATAAAACACTTCCTCACATTATTCCCTTATGTAGAACTGAGGTCTTTCTTCTTTGTGGGTACACGATAGCAATCTTTTGCTATCTGATGGAAGTCATGCAGAAGACAGAAGAAACATGATGTCAGCTATGCAGAAGGCAGGACAAGAGTATCATACTCATACAACATTAGTTTAAGACACATTCATTACTTAACAATCACTGGGTTTAGCTCATCAGTCTATACAACCAGGTCTTTAGCAATATACTGGATTCTGGAAATACAGATTTGGAATATTTCACTTTTCCCACAAGGCCTCAAGGCCCCAAGTGGATGGTAGATATAGGTCATTATGTTATCTGTTTCAAGGTTAACTAACCCTTCATTTATTTGGGGGGAAAGTTTATGTATAACTCCAGAGAATAATAAATTATTTTATCAAACAGAAAAATTTCCACTAAAATAATCTGCTCCTTCTCAGGGAACAAAATAATCCCTCCAAAATGGTCCCAGAACATGACCACAAAATATTAACTGATAGACTAATAAACCCAATCACCCACAAGGATATATACAATTAGATGCCTATCATAAGCTTAAAATATTAATTTGTTATTATGAAATACTGGTGTCTTGCAGATCTGACTCCATGTAGTTTTATTTACTACCTATACTCCTTCACCACTACATCCTGAATTGGTGGGCTATTAGCTAGTTAGCATCTTTTTGGTAAGGCAAGATGGAAGTTCCTCATAATAAGCAGATGAGTTCCATTTTACTATTAACTAGTTATTTTGTGCCAAAGAGCAGAAATAAGAAGAACTTTAAATGGCTGCATAGTATGTTCCACCAATATTACCCAGACTCCTTCAGATGAACTTTCTAAGTATTGAAAGAGTTATACATTGAAGAAAACAGGTAAATAAAGTGAAAATGAATGAACAGAAAAGGCTCACACATTTTAGACCTAAAATAGTACAGTGAGATTCTCAGAGAATTCAGCTTGAAAGGTTTCATCCTACTAAGGAAAAAATTGTTTTTTTCTCCCCTAATGGACTTAATTTTACAGTAACTTATCAAGTTTTAGAAAACAGATCTCATCTGAGTTGACCATATTCTTGTAAGATGGAGCACACCCTACACTAGATGACTTGTTACTGTTCAGTGTATTTCAGTCGAAATACAATGGCAACATCCAATGTACTTTTTGATGGGACTAATTCAAATAAACAGCTCAGCCACTTACTAGACAAATTTCATATTCCATTTTCTGAGCAGAGCCCTTACTAACTAGTCAGAAGCTTGTCAATTCAAGCTGAAATGGTAGGAGAAATTGTATATATGGGAAGCCAATTGAGAAGATTAAAAAGCAAAATTACAACCAACCAAAAATGACTTTTTTTCAATTCATTACATAAAAACTGATTTTTCTTTCTTTCCTTTTTTTTTTTTTGGCACTAGAAAGCTCAATTAGGGCACAAGCTGGATTTGTCAAAATTATTAACTAAAAAATGTTTCAAGATTGGACTTTTGCAAACCTCAACCCTGGAAAATTCTTCAACAGCATTTAAAAAATGGTACAACAATAAACTCGTCTTGGGGCGCCTGGGCTGCTCAGTGGGTTAAAGCCTCTGCCTTTGGCTCAGGTCATGATCTCAGGGTCCTGGGATCGAGCCCCACATCGGGCTCTCTGCTCAGCAGGGAGCCTGGTTCCCTCTCTCTGCTTGCCTGTCTGCCTGCTTGTGCTCTTTCTGTCAAATAAATAAATAAATAATCTTTAAAAATTAAAAACAAAGAAACTCCAATAAACTCGTCTTGCCTTAAAAGCTAAATGAAAAATTCAAAAACTTTAAATATTATATGGCTCACTCAGATGCAATTCATAAAGGATACTTGAGAACTATAAATGCTACTTAATATACAAGTCATATTTAATACAAATACACACATACTATAAAGTTTTTGTGAGGGCCTCTGACTTTTTAATTTCGGTTATTTGCATATTAAAGAACAGATGCTTTAAAGTAGTCCTATTATCTTTTTCTTATAACTCACTGGTTTTTCACATTTTTAATGGTTGAGAATTAAGGGAGATAAAGTTCTGTTCCTTTCAAGTCAAAGGCTTGGGGGCCTTCTGCTCAGTCTACCCACAGAAGACTAACTGCCCTGACCTCCCCCAAAACACAACTGGAACAACCCACACAAAACAACTGCTTTCACACACTGAAGAATGGGTGGCCTGGGACCATCATCTCTGACAGAGCAGAAAAAAATGAGGCCCTAAAAGGAACTCTAGTGCACTTCCTAGAGGCATTTTCCAGACACTAGTTCAGAGAAGGGGGGACCCAGCAGAGCCTCACAATCTGGCTGAGTTGAGGCAATAGGTGAGTGAAGAGACAGAGGTGAGTCAAGTTCATGAGGGAGGAGGGAGATGCAGAGAAAGTGAGCCCCAGAGATGTGCAGAGTAGTCTACAACCCCGCAAGGCCGGGACATTACCACTGGAAAGCTGTAGGATGAAGCATTCCCAGAGCTCGGACAGGTCTAAGAGGAGTGTGCGTTCCTACCTGTCCGATGGGAGAGATGCTGTAACACACCAGGCATCTACATAATCCTATGGAGCCCAAGCAGAATGGGGTGTTCTCAACTCACCCTAGCCAAACTAAATTTAAAGGATCCTACTCATCCCAAGTAACATCACGTCACGACAAGATCCATCAACTGACAATGTAAAGTTCACAATTTCTGGTATCTAACAAAAAATTATCCATCATGCTAAGGAGAAAATGTAACCTATGACCAGGTGAAAAAATCAACAGAAAGGGACCTCAAAATGATATAGATGTTGGAATAAGTAGATAATATATTATAAAAATATTGTAGATACTAAAAAGGAAAACATGACCATGAGGAAAAGTGGAATATGTTTTAAAAAAAAAAAAGGAAAAAGGTCCTAATGGACCTTTCAAAGATGAAAAGTGCAGTATATGAAATGAAAAATTATGCTCAATTAGGTTCATGGCAATTTAGACCCTTCAGAAGACAAGACAGGTGAACCTCAAGTCCCACCTCTTAAAAACACCCAAAATGAAGCACCGAGAGAAAAAATCTAAAAGCAGATTTAAACCCAAGCATATTAAAAAAAACCAAAATAACAAACCCCTAGCATGTCCGTAATTACCCATTAAAAAAATGGTTGAAGTCAGAGAAGAAAATAAAGTAACTTCCAAAAACATTCTAGTCAGTACCCTGCTCCTATCTCCTGGTCAAGTGTAGCAAACCATCCTGCCATTGGCGTCTTCTCCCACTTATAGATACATCATTAACCACTAATACAAAAGTTACATTTCAGTATTTGCAACACGTCTAATTTTGAGGGTTTTTGTTTTACACAATAACTTGAGTGTGAATAGGTTAAGTACTGAACTTCTGCTTTCTGGATTAAGATCAGATGGTCTCATTTTCTTTTTAAAGATGCCATTTTTTCCAGAATTAAGTTCTTTAAAAGGGCTTCTAAGTTTCTGATTTTTTTAATTAACAAATCATAACATTTATATATACTTAAATGTCTTTTCTTTTTACATACAGAAGTAGGCTTTTTTCCTAGAGTATTCATTTTTTGAAAGAATAATACATTTGCAGGGTTCAAAATCGAAAAAGCACCTAACAGCTTAAGAGAAAGGCCTTCCTCCTATTCCTGACCCATTCATCCACTTTACCCAAGCCAATGTACAACCACTATAACTTCGATATTCCACAGATTTTCTTTAATGCATGTACCAGGTACTGTCGTTAATAGTTTCCCTTTCCACCTTTGATGTCTACAGATGCGATTACCTTTTTCTTTACAAGCGATTCTCTCTCCCGGTCTCTTTTCTTCCATTCCTCTGCAAGAGCCTGCATATGAGCCAATTCCTTCTGCTTTAGCTACAAGAGGAAGACAAAACCGTCCCAGCAAACACATCAGTATTTCCAGCACACAAATCAGCTGTTCTGTGGTAAAGAATTAATACTGTTCACCACTATGTTTCTTCCAGGATTCTCTTTTATTCCTAAACTAAACAAAGGGAAGGCCTGAGGCAAGGAATGCCCATATGAGAATAAAGCTAACGTAAGACCTGTTCGCTCTCTTGTTTCCAGAAGGATGATTCCAGGCTCCAGGAGGGAACGCTACACGAGGGCCTGAAACTAAAGGAAACATTCAAGTATTCAAACTTTGCCTTGTAACCTTCAGTCCGAATCCTGCCCCAGAGTCACGGAGAAAGTTTAGGGGAATTCTGTGTAGCTTCTGCCCACTTGTCATTTATGGAGTACTTTTTTATTGTTTTTCTGTAAGAGCAAAGCATTCTGGATATTCAGAGGGACTGGGTAGGGTACCCAATGGACAGAGGGAGAAAAGCCTTACGGAGAAGAAAAGCAATGTAGTCAGTGGATAAAGTCACCTGATTTTCAAAAATGTCTTCCTGCATCTCTTTCCACATTTCCAGCTCCAGAGCAGCTTTGTATTCTAAGGTTTCTCGAGGCTCTGTCTGGACTTCTGAAGGACAAGGTGCCGGAGGAACGGAAGGTGGCTTTTGCTGCACAGCAGATAAACCCTGACATCGGAACAAAAATGAAATGAATCCCACATGCTCACACCCGCAGTGCAGGAGATCCACCGTAAGGAGTCAGGTTTCATTTTCAGGGATACTGACCTGAGACGAATCAGAGACAAGGATCTCACGCATTTTTACGAGTCCATAATCTTCGAGAGTTACTGTGTAAGAAAGATCCATTATCCTGTTGTTTGACCTACAGATGGATCAGAAATATCTTAAAATTCATGGAAACCCTTTCCCATTATTGCTTCGTTTATTTCCCCAATGCTATACAGTGACTCGGTCACATTTCTTAAACCTGACACTCTCGCTACTCCAACTGCAGTTAAGTTCTCTGGGCTTCAATCAAGACCTTCCACATACAGGATCGTACTTGAGCATAAACACTCTAATTAGCACATACCCACATTTATTTTAAAATGACCTCTAACACTGTAGATGTAGAAAAATGTAAAAACTTAATGTCGGTAGGTAATCATTACTGAGCTTTCATTTCCTTCCTCTCTTCCGTTTTCTGCATGTGCAGAGGGACATGCACTCATGCACGATAAGATCAAACCATTCTGTCCCTCTCTCCATTTCCACCTGGAGCACTTTTCTGAGGTCATGAACATTAACTCAGTGTATGCTTTAATACCAATACAATATCCTAATGAATTTACATAGTAAAATTAAGAAAAAAAACAATTCCCCTCATCTTGATTATATAAAGATTATTCTGAATTCTTATTCTACCTTTTCCCTTGGACGAAGCACTTGTACATAAATCTTTTACTGGATGTGAGTGTTGCTTCAGGATAATTCCTAAATATTTGTTAATCATATGTAATTATTACAATGAGGATTTCTCTATCAGAGAACTACTAGGTGCATTTACAAAACTGTTAGAGGAGAATACAATCTTGGGTACAAGAAATGTAGCTTTGTCTAAATCTATCTGTTCCATAAATCCTTGGTCAAACACAACTTCAGTGAATGGAACCCACACATGCAAACCTTTAATAATCAATTTTTACATTTTCTTCTAATCTCATAGCCTTTAGAAGACATGAATAAAGCAAAATTAAGCACTGTCTTACCTAAGTGTCCTAAAACGTTTCTGTCTACAGAGCAGGGCAATAAAAATTAATGTTTATAACCCACAGATTTAAAAGAACTCATAATGATCTGATTATTTTCACGATTTCCTACTTATGTGACCAAACCATGGTTATTATTATTTTTTTTTAAAGATTTTTTTTATTTGGGGTGCGTGGGTGGCTCAGTGGGTTAAGCCTCTGCCTTCAGCTCAGGTCATGATCTCAGGTTCCTGAGATCAAGCCCCACATCGGGCTCTCTGCTCCGTGGGGAGCCTGCTTCCCCCTCTCTCTCTGCCTGCCTCTCAGCCTACTTGTGCTCTCTCCCTGTCAAATAAACAAATAAAATCTTTTGGAAAAAAAATTTTGTTTATTTGACAGAGCTGGAGAAGGAACACAAGCAGGGGTAGTGTGAGAGGGAGCAGCAGGCTCCCTGCTGAGCAAGAAGCCCGACGCAAGGCTCCACCCCAGGATTCCCAGATCATGACCTGAGCCAAAGGCAGGCACTTAACCAACTGAGTCACCCAGGTGTCCCAAGAATGGTATTTTTAGAATAATTTTCAGTTCAGCAGAATAACTGACACTGTAAAATACCTGTTCCCAGATCCTCCAAATAAGTTAGTTTTATTCAACTCTTCACTCCCTGGAAGTAAGTAGACGTGGCGAAGAGTAAGGGAAGAGATTTCAACATTACTTTTAGGACCACAGCTTTTTACTGATCCTGATTTCTTTCTACATTCTAATTATGCTTCAAAAATCCAAGTATGTGATGTATAATGTTCAAGTTTATTTAAACTTCTGTTGCTAAATTTAAAAAGCTCAAAAGATGTCTTTTGTGGAAGACATGTGAACTTCAGTTTTTCACTGTGGTAATAAAGCCCAGGGCAGAAAAACAATACTCTTCTTAAAGTGCCAAACATTTGTAACATTCTCAGCAATTAGAATTAAAGCAGAAGTTGAAATATTGTCAAGTAGAAACAATAGTCACTCCCAATACAAGACAATGTAACAATGGATCATAAATTTGACCTTGACTTACCAAAAAAAAAAAAAAAAAAAAAAAGGCCAGAATTTACAATTGTCAGGCTTAAGGTGGGTGGGTGGGAAATACTTAAGAGCCTGAATGTTAACAGTATCACAGGGTATGGTGGTACCTGAAAGCTACAGGGGGCTAGATAGCAAAGGAGAATATAGACCCCATATGAGAACAAAAATGACAGGAAAGGACAAGGCTGTAGCCAGCTAATGAGAAGAAAAGGCAAGGGAAGGCCAGTTCTGGGAAATCCATTACCCCTGTGCAGCTATGAAAGGCACACTTTCACTGTAAGTCTGACGCCAACACTGTTCACCACTGGAACCTAAAAAGCGAGTTTTTTCTGAAGACAGGACGTTAGAAAGCTGGATTCTGGCGATCCCCAGAAGTAAATCTTTACTCATTTTATCCTTGTGCCATAATTCAACCAGCAATGGAATCCTAAGGAAAAGAGAAACCAGTGTTCGTAACTATCAGTTCTGAACTAAGGCACGGACATCTTTGAGTTTCCTGAATGTATTCAGAGATGGTTTGTTACCTGGATCAGAAAGGCTCAATTCCATAGGTAACAAACAGAAAATACTATCACATTTTCAACATCTCTTTCTGTGCAATAAAGAAAACCCTTCAAATACCATTCTTTTTTTTCTTCCTCCTTCTCTTTAAATTAATATGCAAATTTGAATGGCGATACCCTGAGAAAGTAAGAAGACATTTCTGATCTCACTTTTCTTCACAAATCCAATTCAGACGGCTGGATTAACACCTCCATTTTATACAGATGACCAATCAGAAAAAGCAAGCAATACACTACAGTCAACTGGTGAAGCAAGAATAAAAAGTAAATAGCTTGCTCATATTTATCTTCACATATTAACAAAAAAAGAGAATACTTTTCAGAGTTTCTTCTTTACTCGTAGACTGTATTAACACAGGTCTTCCATGCAAATCAAGACAAATAAGACACGAAAATCTACAAAGAGCCTCCATAACTACATTAAAACTTGACATCAGAAGGACAAACGTCACCGCCCTTCTTAGCACATTTATTTCTAGGTTTTTTTGTTTGGGTTTTTTTTCTAGGTTTTCAAACGCACTGACTGATGTGAGTCTAAAATTCTAGGAATTCCTCTTGTTAACAGGGTATCAATTTTCCAGACTGACTTCAGAGCATACGCACCGTATGTGTATTACCTTAAGAAGGTATCCTGCAGCTGATGAGGGAGAGTTGCAAAATCAAATGCACAGTAAGACTGTGGAAGAAAAACCTCCATGTTTTTGCGAACTTCTATGGGAGGATTAGTCATAATGGGAGCTGCGCTACCAAAGAATGGATAGGAGTACCTAGAATGTAAGAAAAACAAAGTCCTATGATACACTTGACAGATAAAACTTAGTCTGTTTTTTAAAAATAAACTATGAATATAATGAACAAATACAATTTTTAAAATTGGTAGATGGTACAAATACATGATGGTTTTAGGCCTAACACCAACTTTAAAATACTGCCAATACTGACATAGGAACTGTAGCAGTTCTAGAGAAAAGCATTCTGTGTACAGCAGTAGTTCCCAAAGCTGCTTTACAAGTGATCCTAGAATGACCTTCTGGGGAAGAATTCTGGTATTTTGAAGGCAATGACACCAAATAAGGAAGAGCTGATCATTTTGACACATTCTAAGTAAGACTAAGATTTAGGAAGGACAATGAGGCCACTAAACAAAGACCAAGCTGCTATTTGTTTAGGAGTTCCTTGAGGGCACAGGGTCCCATGTTTTTTTATCTGTGCTGTCCCAGGAACAAATAAACAGTTTGGGGCACAGAATAAACATTCAAGAAATACTTGCTGAATTTAATTTCAAAACTTATTTTCTTTATTCAATAATCTCTTGATGTTTATGGACTAAAAAAACTCCTAGTCAGCGCCAAAAGGGTGCACCCCTGGCATTCTGTCTTTGAAAATCAAGAATGAAAGCAGATGAGTAATGAGTACCAAGTCTTTCTTCCTGTCATCGCAGAAGCCGCACCAGATTAAATGGGAGGCTGCCTGACTACTGCAGCACTTACTTTGTATTGACAACATAATGCTCACTTAAATTTCATCTTCTACCTTGTTATCCATTAGGAAAACTGGGGCTTAAAGCCTAGTAGTGAAAACTCCTTTTCCTACAACTAAGAATCCTGTGCCCGCACTCACTTCATACATAATTATACATCACTGAAATCAGGTCATCTCAAAAATCCCATTATGCAGTTGCCAACTGCAGTTTCATGACAGTTCATGAGAGCACAACACCATAAGATTTCTCAAACTCAAAGGTAAAGTGTTTTTTAAAAAGCCATAAAATGACTTCCAAGACAGAACCAATGGCCCTTATCATCAAGTGAATTCCATGGAGGGTGTGTAAGTGAATCTTAACTGTACCATTGGTTTATGGTACTCTCCCCCTTTTCTTTGCCAACTGGACTTCTGGCCTCCCTCATGTATTAACCTCCTTCTCAATGTGTCTTCTTCACGAGGCTGAGCACTTTGTTTATATGACCCATAAACTCCCTAACATCAGGCACACAGGTATTCATGATTCAATGATGGCCCACAAGACAGGACTGAACCACAAAAACTACGACGAGTACCTACTAAGTGGGCTGGTTCAAGGCTTCCCCCTCACAGCTTCTAATTTCACATTATCAGTATTTCTATGCTCTGGCTAACAACATCTCTAAGCACCCTGAGGTCACAGTCTCTACCAGCAGCAGTAAAGAGATCTCAGTTAGAAAACTAGAGGGAAAAAGACAAAAAGGTAAAGTAGAAAGTCAATAATAATTCTATTTCTAAAAACCATTTTAAGGGATGTTTTAGAAACCCTCTGAGAAAAGCTCTATTTGTGAGATAAGCCTTTTTTTTTATTTTGGGCCCTCCATTTTCATAATGATTCTCGGCCTCTAACAAGAGGCAAAAAGCAAAACAAGCTGTGACAGAGAGACACCTGTTCTGTGAATTCACAATCAGACTCAGTGTTGAGTCCCTTTGATTCTGTCCGTTATTCACACCAAAGTCCAGAGGATTTTGGAAATCTAACAACTGAAAAATGAGATACAAGTATGAGTTAATTTATGCATCGGCAAAGCAGGTATACCTTAATACCATCAGGGAGCACTGTGTAGTGGTGAACATTTCTGCCAACGGAAATCCCAAATGACAGAAAAGATTTTCACATTTTAAAAACATAAGTAGCAGGCGCCTGGGTGGCTCAGTGGGTTAAAGCCTCTGCCTTCGGCTCAGGTCATGATCCCAGGGTCCTGGGATCGAGTCCCGCATCAGGCTCTCTGCTCAGCAGGGAGCCTGCTTCCCTCTCTCTCCCTCTGCCTGTCTCTCTGCCTACTTGTGATCTCTGTCTTTCAAATAAATAAATAAAATCTTAAAAAAAAAAAAAAAAAATTAAAAAATAAAAACATAAGTAGCAACAACTTTATTAGAAATGCTAATGCTTGCTCCAAAGACATGTATAAGGAAAAACTAAATACTCCAAACTGAAACACATTATTGTATTACATTTAATATAAATTTCAGCCAGAAAGTTGATGAAAATTTATTTTTTTTTAATTTTATTTATTTTTTTTTTTAAAGATTTTATTTATTTATTTGACAGAGAGAGATCACAAGTAGGCAGAGAGACAGGCAGAGAGAGAGGAAGGGAAGCAGGCCCCCCGCCGAGCAGGGAGCCCGATGCGGGACTCGATCCCAGGACCCTGAGATCATGACCTGAGCCGAAGGCAGCAGCTTAACCCACTGAGCCACCCAGGCGCCCGATGAAAATTTATTATTATTAAAAACAAGCTAGTGAGGGCGCCTGGGTGGCTCAGTGGGTTAAGCTGCCCGATGAAAATTTATTATTATTAAAAACAAGCTAGTGAGGGCGCCTGGGTGGCTCAGTGGGTTCAAGCCTCTGCCTTAGGCTCAGGTCATGATCCCAGGGTCCTGGGATTGAGCCCCACATCAGGCTCCTTGCTCGGCAGGGAGCCTGCTTCTCCCTTTCCCTCTGCCTGCCTGCCTGCCACTCTACCTGCTTGTGCTCTCTCACTCTCTCTCTCTCTCTGTGTCAAATAACTAAGTAAAATCTAAAAAAAAGATAAAATAAACCAAGCTAGTAAGACCATTTAACTGACTAAAATATATACGTAGTTCAATTTTGTACATGGAACGGGGTGAACACATTCCACTTGTGCTTCTGTAAGTATGGTTCTTAACAGTTTCAGTTACTTAGTGTAGGTAATAGACTACAACCTCCCATTATAATAGAATTTTATAGAAAAGTTAGATACTGGAGCACCTGGGTGGCTCAGTGGGTAAAGGCCTCTGCCTTCGGCTCAGGTCATGATCCCAGGATCCTGGGACCAAGCCCTGCATGGGGCTCTCTGCTCAGTGGGGAGCCTGCTTCCTCCTCTCTCTCTGCCTGCCTCTCTGCCTACTTGTGATCTCTGTCAATAAATAAATAAAAAACTTAAAAAAAAAAAAAAAAGAAAAAGAAAAGTCAGATACTATACTTCCCTTATTTTGACCTATGGTCCCTTTTCTAGAAACAACCACTTTTAAGCTCAAGAGTCACTTTGTTTTGTTTTGTTTTGTTTTTTAACAAAGAAGCCTGAATCAACTGTCATCAATACCTACAATTAGTATTAGCTCTCCTACCACCAATGCCACCCTGGTTTAAGTTCAGTCATTATGAAAGAGCCTGGCCTCCTTCTCAGTTCAGGGGTTTAACAATTGTTTGAATGTCTCTAGTGAGAGTTGTCCTGCTGCAATTCCCAAAGAGAGGAAAGGTATTGCTCTTCAGAAAATAATACTTGGGGACAAAATCAGATCACACCTTAATATACAGTTGATTGGAAAACCAACTTCCAAATCATGGATACTCCTTAAGTCTATTGAAAAGCAAAAATGATGTGATGTCGCCGGCACAGCAATCTTCTGTCCTGAGGCTGTTTCTGAAGCATGGGATGCGGGCACTGGCTGGGCCACAGAAGCAGGTATGGAAGGACCAACGGCTAGAATGAACACAAAAATTCCAAAGAAAAAATTCCACTTGGTAACCGTTTCTCTTAAGTTATTTACATCACTTACAACTATCTCCCTTTACATGAAGTATGGCACTTTTAAGAAAAGATACCTCATTTACCTTTAAGCAAGGAATTTGGTCACTTGCCTCTGTGAACATATGAACTGAGCCATCAACTTCTTAAAGTAACTTACCCAAAACAAGGGAGGCTTTTAATGCCATCTTAGAACCATGTAAAAAAGATCTTACTCTTCACACAGCATGCAAAACATAAAAGCATATGCTACTGTCTATTGTTGCAGGGATGTATGCCTTCAGCCTGGCAGGCACCAACTTCTTTCCAAGAGGCAGCAACACTTAATATTTGAAGGGCTGTACTTGAGGCTTAGGGCAGATAATAACAACATCACTTTTTAAGAAGTAGCTTTGGCTATTTTAGGCACATATGTTGTAGTCTAACAGAAAGAGCCATCTAGTGCAATCCTATTACAGACCAGAGAGGTTTAGCAAGTAGTTCAAGTCCTACAGCTATTTGGTGACCAAGTGAGAAGCTCCACCTTAACCCTTCACTGCTAATCCCCCACTACTCTAATTACTTTCACTACGAAATCCAACCGCAGACCCTCATGCAGCAGATGGGAAAAGTTTTTAAAACCAGGTAAAACCATTCCGAGTCTCTTCCTTAACTGTACGATCAAACAATAAGTGTAATGATTACTGCCGTAGGCAGTAAGCTCTTCTCCCTCAAATTCCAATGAATTCACAATGTTTAAGTGTTTACTAGTTAAAAATATGTTCAAAAGAACTACTTTCTGTAATTTCTTCTGAATGAACTATTGCTTCTAAAATAAAAGTAATAGAAAAATTCTCTTACCTTTTAGCAAATTCTATGGTGAAGTTATAAACTCAATTTAAATTTAATTCAATTTAAACTGATCTTTTTTTTTTTTACATCACCAAGCATCATTGGCTCTTTAAAAAAAAAGCTCACCATTTACTTACAAACCTTGAAAACTCTCTTAAATCATTAATTAGACGGCTATAAATGTACACCTAGAATATCTATAGAAAGAACATCTTACCCTTTGGATTTGGTTTTGTGTCCTTATCATACTGTAAGCTTTCCGCTTCACTTCCTGTTGCATCATCTTTTGTGGGAGGTGATGGGTTTTGAGGTGGAACAGGGGACACACTTGGTGACTTTGGCCCAGTGAGTGTCTTCTCTTTTATAGGAGTTAAAACTTGCTTCTTTGAATGCTGTAGTTCATGTTCATTCTGGGTCTTTAACTCAATTAAAGACTAAAAACAATTTTTAAATAAAGTATAATTTGCAAAGCACTTTCCTTCATAATTAAGCAAAAAACGGGACGTTGTTTTTTTAAAAATATAAGCTTCCTTTCCCAGTTTGGATATTCCTAGTCTATTTTTCTTCATAATTTGCAAATTTTCTTATAGCATCTAGGACCAGAAAAAGGAAGATGAACAGGAAGGAAATATGATATCCAGAGCTGAGTACCAAATTGCATCCTAACTGGTAAGAAGGGATATTTGATATAACAAGTCAGGCCAGATGTCCCTGGGAATCGTTATTACCAAGGCAATGAACACAATGGAGGCCTGTTACTCAAACAAAAACATATCTAAATTGATTTTCTTCCTCTCCTTTGTTCAACTTTCTTCTAAAGATATATACATACATACACACACACACGTATATGCACATACTTAAACTCTCGCTTCAGTTTTTCTACCTTCAACTCATAACCTACCTAAAGATCAGTTCCTCAAAAGAACAGTACCCTAAAGTTGATTATATAGAATCAAAAAATGTTTTTACATCTGAACAAATACCGATCTCTGTTGCCTAAAGACAGTATGAGGACCATAAAGCACCAATGAACCAAGAACTTTGTCTTGGCTCCAGCAGTCAACTGAAACCATTACCATCAACACAGATTCCCAGAAACTAGGTCTAACGACATTCTCTTTCCCAGGAGTTCCTTTTCTGGCAGTGACTGACCAGGAGCTGGGGTTGGGGGGAATGGTTCCTACTACATGAGAAGACAGTATGGGGGCATCTAGGAGTCTGCTTGAGATTTTTTCATTTTGCACCCTCCTCTCTAAAAATAAATAAATCTTTAAAAAAAAAAAAAAAAGAGCAGAGGGCATCTGGGTGGCTCAGTCAGTTAAGCGTCTGCCTTTAGCTCAGGTCATGATCTCCAGGTTTTCGGATCAAGCCCAGCATTGGGTTCCCTGCTTAGCGGGGAGTCTGCATTTTGCTCTCCCTCTGCCTCTCCTCCTGTTCGTGCTCTCTCTCTAATAAATAAAATCCTTAAGAAAACAAAACAAAACAAAACTGCACACATGGACTCTATAAATACTTAATGAAGCAGAGTTGGGAAGCTAAGGTACTTTTCAGAAAGGAAGTTATCGTATAACGTAGGCCACTAATTAATAATAACAGTTTCCTACGAAAGGTAGCTCTATGGAAGTTCAGCTTTTAGGAGCAGTCCCGAGTGACACCGCAAAAGCTGGAGGAGGGGCTGGAGGGTCACCACTTGCCTGGGCGTCTATGCCTTCTCTCTGCAGAGCCACAGACACGCCGACAGTCGGGGCTAGCTCCATAGGAATAGGCGCAAGCTTTTGTTTGGCTCGGTTTGGAGGGTCAAGAATAAAAGCACCCTCGACTGTGACTGGGCGCTGGTTGATTTCTGTACTCCCTTTTTTCAGGAGTCCAGTTAAGGGTACCTCTGTACTTCCAAGTGACTGGTCTCCACAGCAAAGATGGATCTAATGTGAAAGAGAAAAATCAAAAGAGGCTTAATATTCTCTCCGGTCTCCTAAACACAGAAACTTAACAGACAGTTAAGGGCACCTGGGTGGCTCAGTCAGTGAGCATCCAACTCTTGGTTTTGGCTCAGGTCATCTCAGGGTCATGGGATCAAGCCCCATATCCAGCTCTGCACTCACGCTCAGCACAGAATCTGACTAACAGATTCTTATACTTGATGGTTAACATTGTTAATAAGGCACAAAGTTTACTAAGAACTCAATAATAGGGGCATCTGGGTGGCTCAGTGGTTAAAGCCTCTGCCTTCAGCTCAGGTCACGATCCCAGGGTTCTGGGATCAAGCCCCACATTGGGCTCTCTGCTCAGCAGGGAGTCTGGTTCCCTCTCTCTCTCTGCTTGCCTGTCTGCCTGCTTGTGCTCTCTCTGTCAAATAAATAAATAAAATCTTAAAAAAAAAAAAAAAAAAAAAAGAACCCAATAATAAAGCCATTTGCCTCCACTTTTTTTTCTCTCACTACTACATACTCATAAATTACCACCCTTCTCTCTTTTAGGAGTTATGGTTACTTTAATATTTTACTATGCTGTTTCACAAACTGTATCATTAATACATGCATGTAAACAGAAAACTAATACTTCGAGCATTTTTTTCTATTTCCATTTCAACATTAATTTAAACACAGTTCTAAAAAGATAAGTAAGTTAGTGGATCCTGCCCTATTTGGCAACTATTTGTGTTCCCTCTCTCATTGTCTCTCTGTGTCAAAATAAATAAACAAGCAAACAAATAAATAATAAAACTAAACTAAAATAAAATAAAATAAAAGCAACTTTCTGCAATGCTTACCTGTAGTTTAGACTGAAGAGCCAGGTAAACATGAAGAATTTCTATGCTGCTACGTATTCGAACAGATGCTCTCTCTGGCTCAAAGTTTGGGTTGATTAAATCATTGAAGGGTTCATTTGTAACATCATTTCCCAGCAAAGAATAGTAAAAGAAAAATTCAGGCTGTCTTTCTGGAAGCTTCATGGTACATGGAATTAACTAAACATTCAAGGAAAAAGAAGAGAGTATTAATTTGTAAACCACGCATGTCTTTAAGATATCTGCTTAAAGACCTATCTTGAAGACAAACTTTAAGATATCTGCTAAAATACTGATTTTTTTTTTAAACTTCTAAGTCTACAATTATTCACTCAGAATTCCTACATCTCTGAAAAATTACAACCAAATGATCGGTTTAATGTTTCAAGGCTTATTTCAGAAAAGCCCAGAGACTAAAACATTTTTAGAGACTTCTGTTGTTTTCAAGTTTACTTTTCATTCAACTGACCCATGAACGAGTACATGGAAGTTCTTTTAGAAGGAAGTGGTCAAGTATTTTAAACTGAGCTTTCTTTATTTCCATTTACCTTATTTCATCTTATTCTCACTCTCCTACCCTCTTCATTTCTAAGAGAAGGGTTTTACACAACTGTAATCCAGACTATTAAATGTAACACCTTAGCCCAGGCCTTCGCAAAATACGCTTTCTAGCCAATCTGTCCAAACTGGGAAAACTATAAATTAATAGTTGCAAAAAGACACTTGCTTTAATGGGAGAGTTACTTCGCAAAGTTTGTACTTTCATAGCCACTCATGGCAAAGACGTGGATTCTTGGACAATACAATATGGAGTCATCTAACAGACCAAGTGCTCACTAGCACACTGTTAAAAAGACAGTGGTTGTGTTCATCGATGGGTTTTGAATATATCCTAGTGATCATACAACAGGGCTGTTAAATAACTATATCCTGACATGACAGTTACCTAAGACATCCTTTTAGGCCAAGCAGAGTTACAGGACAGCTTGTAGAGTTCGTGACAATAAAAGAATTAACCACTTAGAATAAAACAGCCCCCCATTCAATAGTCACTGGTCTTGTGTGAAATAACACAGTAGATACTCAACGACTCTTGTTTCATATATATTTTTGTATGTGAAGTAAATGCTTACTTGAACCCCATACATTCAACTGTATTTGAGTAGGTTTTAGTCTATCTAGAGAGAGCCAGCACTTCTATACCTACAGTTGTTAAGAGCAGATTCTGAATTAAGCCCCCAATTCTGGTTCCATCCATGGGTTACTGTGAAGCTTTGGATGTCACAGTACTACTAACTATTCTATCAATCTGTACCTCCATTTCTTTTAGGCTTGTTGGAAGGACTGGAAGAGAGAATACTGGTTCAATAGGACAACTCCATCACACAGCACAGAGTCAGCTGTGCACAACTGAGCTGTGCTCAGGAAAAGCTCTGAGGCAAAAATATAGTATCCTTACCAGTGACTATTTCAGAGTTTAATTAGACAAGACTTTTGTTTCTTCCATCATCAGAAAGCAAAAAAAAAAAAAAAAAAAAAAAAAAATCTTAAGAACTAAAGATAGCCCTTAAATATTTCACAGTATATTTAATTTTAAGTTAATTCCCACTAAGAAAAGATTCTTTCAAAAATCCTTTAACATCTTTGTATTTGGAAGGTAATTTTTTTTAACCTTCGACATTCAATATTTAGAAAACCAACCAGTCCTCCTGCTCCTAACTCATTCCTCCGTTCTGTAACAGGACAGCACATGTCCTGAGTCACTGAGGAGCACCTGAAAAGGTATTATTTCTTACCTTTATTTGTTGCTTGGTGCTTTCTCACACTACACTTCTCACTAGCTTGAGGAAAAATCTAAATGACTAATTTATAAAACCCTTGGCTTGTCTATACATAATGAAAAAAGGAAACAATATCAAAAGATAACTAGATTACTGGGTCCAATTTTTTGTTTTTTCATTATTGTAAAATACATGTAACAGAAAATGTGCCATTTTAACGATTACAAAGCATGCACCTCAGTAACACTGAGTACATTCATAATGCTGTGTGTGCACTGGTCACATCTGGTTCCAGAATGCTCTCATCATTCCCAGGACAAATACTGCACCCATGAAGTAAAAGCTTGTTGAGAGTAGTCTCATTAGTAGTCTCCATTCCCCCTCTCCTCCAGCCCCAGAAAAGCACCCATCTGCTTTGGATCTCTATGGATTCACCTACGCTAGTCTATTTCATATAAATGCAAGCACACATCAGGTGGCCTTGTGTGTCCAGCTTCTTTCACTTGGCATGCGTTCAAAGTCTGCCTACACTGCAGCACCTGTCAGCACCCTGTTCCATTATAGTTGCGTAATATTCCATTGTACGGACATGCATTTGGTTTATCCATTCATCCAGTGGCGGACAGCTGGGTTGTTTCCACCTTTTGGAAACTGTGAATACTGCTTACTACTTTGCTGTGCACGTTTTCATTTTTACACCTGCTTTCAGTTCTTCTGATTCACACCTAGCATTGACATTGCTGGGTTCCACACTAGTTCGGTTTACTCTTGAGAAAAAACTGTTCGGCTTCCTTTTTAGCAGAGGAGCCAATGGTCAGTCATCAATCTGGTTTTTAAGTTTTTAAAAACTAAACGGAGTGACTGGTCCCAGTAAGTCATCTTGTATTACGAAGAGCTGTTTTAGTTGTGGATTCAATAAGTCAATTACTCTCAACAAGCTTTTACTGTACAAATGTAGCTTCACACATACAAACTACATGATAGTCATTTTGGTTATATTATCTCATCCCTCATCCTTATATGGAAAGTTGGTATTATCGTCACTCGACTCCTGAGAAAACTCAAGCCTCAGGAAGGTTACGGTGCCTAAACTGGAGGAGCCAGCTAGTAAGCAGTGAGTAAGCAGAGAGAACGCAAGCCCCATAACAATCCATCTTACTCCAAAACCGTGTAAGAGGGAAGAGAGCATAATACTGGAACAAGAGAATGAGGGAAGTGACTCTATGTCCAGAAATACGCAGGCCCTTTACTTAGCTGTAAAACCTTCCTAAGAAATGGTTTCCTGATCTTGAAAATGAAAATAATAATCCCCTAAAATTGTGGGAGGATTAAACACAGTAGTTAGCATAATCCCTGGTCCATAGAAAAGGACACACAGTAAATGATGAGGAACAATTATGCCACCCAGAAGAGTTGAAAAAAATTAAAGTGGTAATGTAAAATGCCTTCGCATCTACTTAATAACACAGTAAAAATAGAACAGCCTCATTATCTAACATGTACCCTGATGTGGTTAATGAAGGCAGTGACATCGGACCTTCCCCCAGCAGGAACGGCATATTAAGGTGGAGCAATTCATAAGCAGGGCTTTATGAAGAAAAAGAGAGAAACTGATGGAGAGAGCCAAAAGCATGAATATGGAATGAAAAATTTTAAATATTTCCTGAGAAAAAGTGTTACCTGACACTCTTCCAAGTCATGTACATATATATGGTCACTATCAGGTATTTCACTTATAAACGTAGACCTTGTGGGAGCTTTGTACCTCTGAGGAAGTTAACAGTACAGTAAAAATTGAAGTCATAAGCCATTTTCTCTATTTTCGAAATTGTTATTTCAGCTGCTATAGACTAATATAATGTTGAAAGTGGGCTGGATCTTGAGAAAAACGATGGAAGGACAGCTCATTTTGGAAGGAGGCAACGTTGGCATGGGTCGTGAGTGTCCCTGCTCTCCTTGCTGAGGGCACCGAGACCACCAGGCCCGGAGCACTCTCCCCCAGGCTACTTCCCGGGGTTGCTTGTACAGCTTATAACCTCGAGGGATTAAGTATGTTCCTAGAGAGAGACCAGGACTTTTTACATTGCCAGTGGTCTATCTCCCAAGTTCTGTGCTCCTCAGCTGTGGAGCTGTTGCTTCTCCTTCTGTCTGCCAGTCCCCCTGCTTGTGCTTGCATGCAGTCTCTCTCTAACAAATAAATAAAATCTTAAAAAACATAAATGATAAAAATAAAAGAAAAATCAATGTTTTCGGATCATTGTGAATCCCTCATCAGAGGGAATGTCTCACCTGCTCCAGCTGGGTGGCGAAGGCTATGGTCACCGACATAATGAAGAAGTCAGAGCAGTACTCTGCTGGGCCGATCTGATGGTAGCCTCCCTCCTCATTTAGCACCACCACAATGTCCTTGGGGTCAAGTCCAGAGAGGCTGGCAGGTACTTTATGGGGAAAACCACAATGCAACTACATTACAGTTTGCCATAAACCACGGTAAGATTTTGAAAGCCGGTTATGCTTTGTATTTTGCTGGAGAGTTTTCATGGATACACTCAGTACCTCGGTAAATTTCTCTATTCTTTTTCTTTCTTTCTTTTTTAAACACTCTCTCCCAAGAAACCATTTTTAACCACCATTTTCCTTCTAGTCTGAAATATGGTAACATTTTAAAATTGAAAAAACTGCAGAGAAGAGACCCCATAGGTTTCCAGAAGGAAGTGAATCTTTTTTTTTTTTTAATATTTTACTTATTTACTTGACAGAGATCACAAGTAGGCAAAGAGTCAGGAAGAGAGAGAGGAGGAAACAGGCTACCCATTGTGCAGAGAGCCCAATGTGGGGCTCGATCCCAGGACCCCGAGACCAAGACCTGAGCTGAAGGCAGAAGCTCTAACCCACTGAGCCACCCAGACGCCCCAGGTAGTGAATCTAAACCACAGACTGAACCATCAGCCCAGCGTGGCTAAGAAGAGAAAGGGCAATGAATGGAGAATAAGGGAGTAGGAAACAGTGTTCCAGGCAGAAGGAACTGGAATACACAGCCTGGGAAGAAAAAGCACGCAGTGGGAGAGGTGGAGGGGTGGCGGGGGTGGCGTGTTGGCTCACAAGGTGAGGACTGACAGGCAGGAAGATGCGGGGTCGAGGCCCAGTGAAAGATTCCCTACACTCCACACTCTAATGCTGGGGTCATTTTTCAAGATTAAGAGGAGAGCATGAAACAATTTTGGGAAGAGAAGTGATATAATGCATACCTCAAAGATATGCATCCCCCATCAATAAGCAATCCTCTCCAGATTCCTATTTTGCAGCCTGAGAAATTGTACCTTTGGCTTGAAAAGGAGCTTTAAACCAAACGGTTCCCCCAAACAGTCAGGCAGCTGGAAAGACAGCTCGGACTCTAATAGGGGGAAGGCAGCATGCAGGGTTACCCCTGAAGAAATGAACTTCCTACAGCACTGGCTAAATATAGCCAAACAGTTAAGCACACAGATGCTCCAGTAACACAGACCGAGGTTTCAAACCAATTCTGCCATTTACCAGTTTTATGAAGAACCTGTAGGATTTCTTCCTGTTTCCATTTTTTGCTCTGCAAAGCTTTTATAATGTTGTTTAGAAGATCAAATTAAATAATCAAAGTAAAGCATCTGACAATCACTTTAATTAAAGACATCCACAAAACAGTAATGTCAGCAGAGCTTAAAAATGAGAAGAGGATGGGCGCCTGGGTGGCTCAGTTGGTTAAGCGAATGCCTTCGGCTCAGGTCATGATCCTGGAGTCCTGGGAGTCTGCTTCTCCCGCTGATCTCTCTCCTCTCATGCTTGCTCTGTCTCTCTCAAATAAATAAATAAAATCATTAAAAAAAAAAAAAAAATGAGAAGAACTATGACAGGTCTCCTAGTGCCAAGGAGTTACAGGCACAAGTTAAAGTTAAAGGGACGAGAACAAGGATAAACCTCCTGTAAGACTGGAAGGACTAAAGGTGTCAGTGTGAATGTACACGGTTCACTAAATGTACAGATAAACAGATATAAAGGCATATGTACCCATTTTCATATATGTGTGTTTATGTATACCTACATAAACCAAATCCCTCACTTTTTTCATTAGAAGGCCCTGGCAGCAGAACACCCCAATAGCAATAGGCATACCTTGCACCTAGACTCTTTCTTGTAAGGAAGCAGGGCTCCCTGAACAAACAGCTGAATCCAGGCCTAGAGAGGAAAGGACATCAGCCTGTACCATCTTCCTATGCCAGAAACCAAGAGAAAGTGCAAAGAATTATGGAGACAGGCTAAAGGAAACAAGCAGCTTGAAGGGGTTCTCCTTGCACAAATCTGGGACAAACAATGATAGATATTTTAACCCATTAAAAAAAAAAAACAGTAAATTGAAGGTTTAAGGAATGAGTACTTTGGCAATTTCTTAATAATGAGTCACAAAATATCAATTCCCTAAGAAAATAGTAATTTACAGTTGAGAACAGATACACACTACACCTTAATCAAGTGATCAGAATGAGAATCATTTTATCATCAGTAATGAAGCAAATCCAAATTACATGCCACCTGCAAAGATGAAATGAGAACAACAGAGAGCATCACATCCGTGATATTCATGCCAAAGATGTACAACCTCCATCTATTAACAGACAAGCTGAAACGGTGCAGGGGGACAGGCTCACCTGCACCCAGTTATGGGACTACAGAAAGGTTCGCCCTCCCCACACCTTCCCTCTATGTTACAAAAGGCTTATTTTCTTTTTACCCAGTATATCGTGTCCACCTTGCAACAAATAATTACAAGGCATATTAAAAAGCAAAACAAAAAACTAGGTTTCTAGCTCAGGAAAACAGAAAAAACGGCAGCAAATTTTTGCAAATTAAGTTCAAAGCCAGCAGAGGGAGAGAAATAATTAAAAACTAGAGCTTCAATCAATGCAGGAAATCAATGAAGAAAATCACAGAAATCAAAAGCTAGCTCTCCAAAAACATCTATCAAACCATTAAGCATTTTGCCAATGTAACTAAGAGAAAAGGAGAGAAAACACAAATTATTATCAGAAATAAAAGAGACATCTCTACAGATTCCATGGACATTAAAAGGATACGGGGGGGGGGGGGGGGCGGGCAAGATGGCGGAGAAGTAGGAGACCCTGTTTCAACTGGAGCCCTAAAGTGAGCTAATTATTTACCAGAACACCCTGAAAACCATGAAATCAGCCTGAGACGTAGGATTATACACCTCTGGATCTCTACAGAGGCAGAAGACACCAGAGAGAGGTAAAGCAGAGTGGGAATGCTCAGACTGATACTGGAAGATAAGCAGACAGGGGAGGGAGCCACCAGAAGCGACCCATTAGAAAGTAATACCCCACACGAAAGTGCTCTGTGGTTGGGAACCAGCATTAACTTGGAATCTCATTAAAAGCACTCAAAAAAAGCGAAAGATCTTAAGGGGCAACTGGTGGAATCAGGCAGTCATGGGCACGGGCCTAGGCCCACCGCCAGCAACCACCGGTGCCAGAGAGAGTGCGGCGGAGCCTCCAGTTTCTGGCCACCGAGCTCCCCCTGTGTTGTGTAGCTCGTACCACCGCTAGGCTGGGCGCACTCCCGCCCCCACAAGAGGGAGTCTGGTGACCTCGCCAGCCTACGCTCCCTAGAAGTACAGCCTTTTGCGCTCTGTGGTACTATGCAAACGGGGTCTGACCCACTCCCCAGCCTGGGCCTGAAGGAACTCAGCACGACCTCTGGTCGGGATCCCTTGGCAGCAACCTGGGCAACCATCAAGTCTGGACCCCAGAATCAGTCCCAGCAAAGACAGCCAACAGAAGTAGACTCCCTGGACCAATATCACTTGCAGCTTTAGAGGCACAGGGGTGCAGAGACAAGCGGGAGCTTTGGGCGACCCCTGAGACAGTGGCTGGGGACTTACACTGCCTGCACTGAGGTTGCACGGTTCATGGAGTTTGCAGAGGGGAGTCTGTGTGCTCTGAACCACCCAGAAGGGAGCAGACTGAGGCTTCTCTCTGAGATGGAGGTCTGGGTGCAGTTCCGCCTTCCACTAAACTTAAAAGCCACTAAAACCTCCAGAGAACAAAAGCCTGAAAAACCGGTTTCCACAGAGCCCAGCCCCTTGATAGGGGACAGGAGGACTCAACCCACAAATCTGACTGAAAAACAATGGGGCAGTCCTCTCTCCCAGAAGACAAGCCAAAAGAACGGGAAGACAACCACTACAGGGTCCCCATAAAACTGTAAAACCCCAATATCAGGGGAAAACAGTATGTTAAGCTCCTGGTATTGCCCTAAAACCTGTATATTTCACAGATCCAACTTTTAATTTTTAATTCATTCTCACTATTCTTGTTCTTTTTAATTTTTTAACCTACTTACCATTTCAACCGGAGGATTAATACAACATATTCCATAATAACCTTTTACTTGAACTTTTTTTCATACACGTACCGTGTTTTTTCCTTTTCTATTTTTAATATACATATACATATAAGCTTCAAAGTAATCCTCTTTCACTAATCAATACTACCCCTATATATAAACCAGTTTTAATCTCCCTTCATCTCTAGAAAGTTGAGTCCTTTAACAAAGTTATCAAGATACACCCAGGAATAATTCCTCACCCACATCAAGGATTTATAACCACCCTCCCATCTTTTTCTTCTGCCAGTGTTTCTGTGTATTTGTTTTTGTTCTGGTAGTATATAAATCTTATCCTTGGGGATCATTTTGGCTGGGTTGTTTTTTTTTTCATTTACTTTTGTTGGTCTTTTGGTTTGTCTGTTTTTGTTTGTATACCTTATAAATCTTATCTTTGGGGTCCATTCTGGCTGGGTCTTCTCTTTTTTTTCCCCCTCTCTCTTTCTCTTTCTCGCTCTCTTTTTTTCTATCATGACTGATATATTCAGCGATACATCCCCTCAACCACCTCGCACCAAAATGATTAGGAGGAGGAACACCCAACAGAGGAAAAATTCAGAGACTGTGCCCTCTCCATCAGAATTATTGGATAAGGACACAATTCAGGGTTAGAATTATCTAGGCAAAGGCTAGGTTGGAAAAAACCATTAGTGACAACACAGACTCTCTAATGGCAGAAGTGAAAACCGCCTGGGAAGAAGTTAAAAATACTATCAATGAGATCCAATCTAATCTAAATACTCTAACAGCTAGGGTAACCAAGGCAAAAGATCTAGAGGACAAATTGACAGGAAAAAAGGATCAGGAAGAGCCCTGGAAGAACACCTCAGAAGCCATGAAAATAGAATTAGGGAAATAAATGACCCTATGAAACGGTCCAACGTCAGAATTATTGGGATCGTGATAAGGTGGAGAAAGAGAGAAGACTAGAAGATAGAGCTGAACAAATTTTGGATGAAAATTTTCCCAATCTGGGGAATGGAACCCACGTTTGTGTCCTAGAGGCTCAAAGATCACCCCCCAAGATAACCACTCTAGAAAGACCTCGAGGCACTTGATTGTGAGACTGACGAATCGTAATTTTAGACAACTGCTTCTGAGGGCAGCTATGGGGAAGATTCCTTACGTACAGAGGAAGGTCTATCAGAATAATGTCAGATCTGTCCACAGAAATCTGGCAAGGCAGAAAGGAATGGCAAGACATATTCAGGGCACTAGATGAGAAAAGCGTCCAGCCAAGAATACTTTATCTAGCAAGAGTGACATTCAAAATGGATGAAGAGATAAAGAGCTTCCAAGACCTGCAGAGTTTAAAAGAGTATGTGACCACCAAGTGAGCACTACAAGTAATAGTAAGGTGGGGGGGTATAAAAGAAGAAAGAACCCAAGACTGACTTAGAACAGAAATTTACAGAGACAATCTACAGAAACAAGGACTTCACAGGGAACATGAGGTCAATAAAAACGTGTCTTTCAATAATCACTCTCAATGTGAATGGCCTAAACGCTCCCATAAAACAGCACAGGGTTGCAGACTGGATAAAACGACAGGACCCGACCATATGCTGTCTACAAGAGACATGTTTGGAACCTAAAGATACATCTAGACTGAAAGTAAAGAAATGGAGAAGCACCTTTCATGCCAATGGGCCTCAAAAGAAAGCTGCGTAACGATTCTCATATCAGATCAATTAGATTTTAAACTAAAGACTATAGTCAAGAGATAAAGAAGGGCGCTAAAACATTCTTAAAGGGTCTATCCACCAAGAAGATCTAACAATTGTAAATATTTATGCCCCCAATATAGGAGCAGCCAATTACATGAGACAACTGTTAATCAAGATAAAGAGTCACATTGATACGAATACATTAACAGAAGGGGATCTTAACATGCCACTTTCAGTAATGGACAGATCACCCAAGCAGAAAATCAATAAAGAAACAAGAGCATTAAATGACACACTGGACCAGATGGACCTCATAAATATATACAGAACATTCAACCCTAAAAAAACAAAATACTCATTCTTCTCCAGTACACACGGAACCTTCTCCAGAACAGACCACATACTGGGTCACAAATCAGGACTCAACTGATACCAAAAGACTGAGATAATTCCCTGCATATTCTCAGACCACAAAGCTTTGAAACTGGAACTCAACGACAAGAAAAAGTTAGGAAGGAATTCAAACACCTGGAAGCTAAAGACCACCTTGCTTAAGAATGTTTGGATCAACCAGGAAATCAAAGAAGAACTTAAACAATTCATGGAAACCAATGAGAATGAAGACACATCGGTCCAAAACCTATGGGATATGGCAAAGGTGGTCCAAAGGGGGAAATACATAGCCATCCAACCTCACTCAGAAAAAACTGAAAAATCCAAAATGTACCAGCTCTCTTTACACCTTAGAGAACTGGAAAATCAACAAAAAATTAAGCCAACCACACACACAAGAAGGGAAATAATCAAGATTAGAGCAGAGATTAGTGAGATAGAAACTAGAGATACAGTAGATACATCAATGAAACTGGAAGTTGGTTTTTTCAAAGAAAGATCGATAAACCACTGGAATGAATCCAAAAGAAAACCAAATGAATCCAAAGGAAAAGAGAGAAGGACCCAAATTAATAAAATTATGAATGAAAAGGGAGAGATCATGACTAATACCAAGGAAATAGAAATAATCATCAGAAATTATTATGAACAGCTATATGCCAATACGTTAAGCAACCCAGACGAAATGGATGCATTCCTGGAAACCTATAATCTCCCAAAACTGAATCAGGAAGAAATAGACAACCTGAATAGACCAGTATCTAGAAACAAGATTGAAGCTATGATTAAAAACCTGCCCAAATACAAGAGTCCAGGACCTGACAGATTCCCAGAATTCTACCAAACATTCAAAGAAAAAACAATCCTATTCTCCTGAACCTGTTTCAAAAAAAAAAAAAAAAACAGAAACAGAAGGAAAACTTCCAGACTCTTTATGAAGCCAGCATTACCCACACCAGGCAAAGATCCCATCAAAAAGGAGAATTTCAGACCAATATCCCTGATAAATACGGATGCCAAGGTTCTCAACAAGATCCTAGGTAAGGGGTGCCTGGGTGGCTCAGTTCGGCTCAGGTCATGGTCTCAGGGTCCTGGGATCAAGCCCCACATCAGGCTCTCTGTTCAGCAGGGTGCCTGCTTCCTCCTCTCTCTCTGCTAATTGTGATCTCTCTCTCAAATAAATAAATAAAATCTTAAAAAAAAAAAAAAAAAAAAAAAAAGATCCTAGCTAAAAGGACCCAACAGTACATTGAAAAGATTATCCCGGGCATATGGATGGCTCAGTGAGTTAATGCCTCTGCCTTCAGCTCAGGTCATGATCCCAAGGTCCTGGGATTGAGCCTCGCATCCGGCTCTCTGCTCGGTGAGGAGACTGCTTCCCTCTCTCTGCCTGCCTCTCTGCCTACTTGTGATCTGTCTGTCAAATAAATAAATAAAATCTTCAAAAATAAATAAATAAAAATAAAAAGATTATCCACCATGACCAGGTAGGATTTATCCATGAATTTATCCATGTGGGATGCAAGGTGGTTCAACATTCACAAGTCAATGTGATAGAAAAAAAATCAATAAGAGAAGAGAGAAGAACCATATGGTCCTCTCAACTGATGCAGAAAAAGCATCTGACAAGATACAGAATTCATTCCTAATTAAAATGCTTCAAAGTGGGCCACCTGGGTAGTTCAGTGGGTTAAAGCCTCTGCCATTGGCTCATGTCATGATCTCAGGGTCCTGGGATTGAGCCCCACATCAGGCTCTTTGCTCCGTAGGGAGACTGCTTCCCTTCCTCTCTCTCTGCCTGCCTCTCTGCCTACCTGTGATCTCTGTCAAATAAATAAATAAAATCTTTTGAAAAATAAAATAAATAAAATGCTTCAAAGTATAAGGATAGATGAAACATTCCTCGACTTCATAAAATCTATGAAAAACCCACAGTGAATATCATCCTCAATGGGGGAAAGCAGACAGCCTTCGCTTTGAGATCAGGATCATGACAAGGTTGCTCAACATAGTAATTTAAGTCCTAGCAACAGCAATCAGACAACAAAAAGAAATAAAAGGTGTTCAAAGTGGTAAAGAAGTAGTCAAACTCTCTCTCTTTGCAGATGACATGATACTTTATATGGAAAACCCAAAGATTCCACCCCCAAACTACTAGAACTCATACAGCAATTCAGTTATGTGGCAGGATACAAAATCAATCCACAGAAATCAGTTGCTTTCTTATACACTAACAATGAAAATACAGAAAGGGAAATTAGAGAATCAATTCCATTTACTATACCACCAAGAACCATAAGATACCTGGGAATAAACCTAACCAACAAAGTACAGGACGTGTACTCGAGGAACTGCAGAACACTCACAAAAGAAATTTAAGACTCAAAAAGATGGAAGAGCATTCCATGCTCATGGATCAGAAGAACAAACATTTTTAAAATGTCTATACAGCCTAGAGCCATCTATACTTTCAATGTCATCCCGATCAAAATTCCACCAGCATTTTTCAAAGAGCTGGAACAAACAATCCTAAAATGTGTATGGAACCAGAAGAGACCCCAAATTGCTAAGGAAATGTTGAAAAAAGAAAAGCAAAACTGGGGGCATCACGTTGCCTGATTTCAAGCTTTACTACAAAGCTGTGATCAAGAGAGCATGGTAGTAGCACAAAAACAGACACAGACCAGTGGCACAGAGTAGAGAGTCCAGATATGGACCCACAACTCTATGATCAAATGATCTTCGACAAAGCAGGAGAAAACATCCAGTGGAAAAAAGACAGTCTGGTCAATAAATGGTGCTAGGAAAATTGAACAGCTAGGTATAGAAGAATGAAACTCGACCATTCTCTTAAACCATACACAAAGATAAAACTCAAAATGGAAGACCTCAATGTGAGGCAGGAAACAATCAAAATCCTAGAGAAGAACATAGGCAGTAACCTCTTCGACATCAGCCACAGCAACTTCTTTCAAGACATGTCCCCAAAGGCAAAGCAAACAAAAGCACAAATGAACTTGTGGGACTTCATCAACATCAGAAGTTTCTGCAGGGCAAAGGAAACAATCAACAAAAGAAAGAGGCAACCCATGGAATGGGAGAAGATACTCACAAATGACACTAAAGACAAAGGGCTGATATCCAAGATCTATAAAGAACTTCTCAAACTCAACACACACAAAATAGATAGTCACATCAAAAAATGGGCAGAAGACATGAACAGATGCTTCTCCAAAGGAAACATGTGAATGGTTAATGGACACATGAAAAAATGGTCATCATCATTAGCCATCAAATCAAACACATTGAGATACCACCTTATACCAGTTAGAATGGCCAAAATTAACAAGACAGTAAACAATGAGTGTTGGGGAGAATGTGGACAAAGGGGAACCCTCTTACACTGTGGGTGGGAATGCAAGTTGCTGCAGCCACTTTGGAAAACAGTGTGGAGATTCCTTAAGAAAGTAAAAATAGAGCTATCCTATGACCCTGCAATTGCACTACTGGGTATTTGCCCCAAAGATGCAGATGTAGTGAAAAGAAGGGCCATCTGGGGGTGCCTGGGTGGCTCAGTGGATTAAGCTGCTGCCTTCGGCTCAGGTCATGATCTCAGTGTCCTGGGATCGAGCCCCACATTGGGCTCTCTGCTCAGCGGGGAGCCTGCATCCCCTTCTCTCTCTGCCTAGCTCTCTGCCTACTTGTGATCTCTCTCTGTCAAATAAATAAATAAAATCTTTAATGTGTCTGTTTAAAAAAAAAGAAAAAAAAGAAGGGCCATCTGTACCCCAGTGTTCATAGCAATGGCCACAGTAACCAAATTGTGGAAAGAACCAAGATGCCCTTCAAAAGACGAATGGATAAAGAAGATATGGTCCATATATACAATGGAGTATTATGCCTCCATCAGAAAGGACGAATACCCAACTTTTGTATCAACGTGGACTGGACTGGAAGAGATTATGCTGAGTGAAATAAGTCTAGCAGAAAGAGTCAATTATCATATGATTTCACTTACTTGCGGAGCATAAGGAATAACACGGAGGACATTGGGAGATGGAGAGAAGTGAGCTGGGGGAAAACAGAGGGGGAGACTTATCAAGAGAGACTGTAAATCCTGAGAAACAAACTGAGGGTTTGGGAGGGGAGGAGGATGGGGGGTTGGGTGAGCCTGTGGTGGGTATTACGGAGAGCAGGTATTGCATGGAGCACTGGGTGTAGTGCATTAACAATGAATTTGGGAACACTGCAAAAAATAAAATAAAATTTAACAAAAAAGGATACTGAAGAACAATTGTGAGAACTTTATATACACAAACCTGATAACCTCTATGAAATGAATTCCCTTAAAAGACAGAGTCTGCAAAACCTCACACAATCTGAATAGGTCTGTATCTTTTAATGAAATTCAATCAATAACTTTACAAAACAGAAAGCAGCAGACCCTGATGACTTCACTGGTGAATACTAGGCAACATTCTAGGAAGATAAACAAATTCTCTCTCATCGTTCTCAGATGACAGAAGCAGAGGTAATAATTCCTAACTCAGTCTATGAAGCCATCATTACCTTGACTTCAAAACCAGACCAAGACATTACACACACACACACACACACACACACACACACACACACAACCAGACCACTATCTATCATTAATACACATGTACAGATTCTCAACAAAATAATCGATGACTGAATTCATGGATTCAGTCATTTATCTATGGATAAAAAGAACTATGTACCACACTTGGAGGAAGCAAGGAGAAGTAGGAGACTGAAATATCATTAGGTCCCATGAGTTCAGCTAAATACTTACCAAACCATTCCAAACACCTACAAACACAACAGGAGATAGAAGAGAAGAAGAGCAGCAATTCTAGGAAGAGAAAATCGACCACTTTCCAGAAGATAGGATGTACAGAGAAGTGAATCTAAGTGAATCTACAGGAAGATAGACCGTGGGGGGAGGGGCTGGCTCCCAACAAGCGGCAGAGCAGCAGAGCACAAAATCAGAACTCTGAGAAGTCTGCTCCACTGAGGAACATCATTCCAGAGGCTAAGCGGGGATGGAGCCCTTGTGGGGACAGTGTGGTCTCAGGTCCTGCTGGGTCACAAAAAGACCAGGGGTGTGTGAATGTGGCAGAGCTCCCAGGTATCAAAGCGGAGAAGCCAATTACAGAGAGAGACAAACAGTGGGCTCTCAGCTCAGGGCTACCTTAAACCATGATCTGAGACACAGCAGGGCCACTACTCTTCGAGCAGGGACCCCACAAGTGGCAGATCTGAAGAGACCCTCTCCTTCTTCCTCCAGGGGGAGCAGCGTGGGAAAGCGTGATAAGAATCTGCTGGGTTTGGAGACTCCAAATGGGGCCATGTGACAGAGACAGAAATGCTCAGTCACAGGCCGGGTAAGCACAGCTAGAGACCAGGGAGAGGGGAGGGACTGACCTTATCGCTGACGGCACACTCAGGAGCGGGGCCCTGAGCTCTCAGCTCCTACCAGCTGGAGATTGGGAAGCCACCATTTTCATTCCTCTCCTCCAAAGCTGTATGGAACGCTTTCAGGGAATAAAAGCTCCTAGAGTGAACCAGTGCAGATTACACAGCCCGGACGCTGGCAAGGCTGGTACAATTCCGCCTCAGGCAAAGAAATTTGAGAATCACAGCAACAGGACCCTCCCCCAGAAGATCAGCAAGAACCTCCAGCCAAGACCAAGTTCACCAATCATCAAGAACTGTGGGGGCACCTGGGTGGCTCAGTGGGTTAAAGCCTCTGCCTTCTGCTCAGGTCATGATCTCAGGGTCCTGGGACTGAGCCCCACATCGGGCTCTCTGCTCATTGGAGAGCCTGCCTCCCCCTCTCTCTCTCCGCCTGCCTGTCTTCCTACTTGTGACTTCTTTCCCTGTCAAGTAAATAAAATCTTTAAAAAAAGAAAAAAAGAACTGCAGAACTACAGAGCTAGGGGAAAACAACGAACAGAATTCATGGCTTTTTCCCCCATAATCCAGCAAAGTTAAATTTTCTTTTAATTCTTTCTTTAATTTGTTTTGTCTTATTCTTTTTTTAAAAACTTTTCCTTTCTTCTTTTAATGTTTTTAAACTATTAGTGTTTTTAAAAAATCTTTTAAAATTTTCATTGTTATAGTCATATTTTATCCCTTCACTGTATTTAACCTTATTTTTGTATACATGGGGTTTTTTTTCCTTTAAAATTTTGGGATATAATTTCTTCTAATAGATCAAAATACACTCTAAATGTAGTGCATGGGCTTTGTTCTAGTCTCCAACCTGATCACATTCTCTTTTTCCCCTTTTCCAACAAACTTATTAATTTTTTTAGAATCTTTTTTTCATTTTCATTTTCATTTTTTACACTCATATTCCATCCCTTCATCATGTTTACCCTTATTTTTTAATATACAGTTTCTTTAAAACTTTGGGAGGTAGTTATTTTTTTTTTAAGATTTTATTTATTTATTTGACAGATAGACATCACAAGTAGAGAGAGAGGCAGGCAGAGAGAGAGGAGGAAGCAGGCTCCCTGCTGAGCAGACAGCCCAATGTGGGGCTCAGTCCCAGAACCCTGGGATCATGACCCAAGCCAAAGGCAGAGGCTTTAACCCACTAAGCCACCCAGGTGACCAGGAGGTAGTTTCTTCTAAGAGACCAGAATAAACCCGAAATCAAGTGGGTGGCCCTGTTCTACTCACCAGTCTAATAGGAAATTATTTTTAATTTTTTTATTTTAAATTATTTCCCCCTCACTTCTCCCCCTGGTTTCAGGTCTCTTCTGATTTGGTTAGCATATAAAATTCTGGGGTCTCTCCCACCCCTTTTAATATTTAGTTCTCATTCATCTATTCCTATCTGGATAAAATGATGAGGTGGAAAAACTCACCACAGAACAAGAACCAAAGAAGAACAAGAGGCAGTACTAACAGCTAGGGACCTAATCAATACAGACACTGGTAATATGTCAGAACCAGAGTTCAGAATGACGATTATCAAGGTGCTAGCTGGGTTCAAAAAAGGCATTTTTCGAAGGAAGATATTAGAGAATCCCTTTCTGCAGAAATAAAATCCCTTTCTGGGAAAATAAAAGAATTAAAATCTAACCAAGTTGAAATAAAAAAAGCTATTAATGAGGTGCAATCAAAAATGGAGGCTCTTACTGCTAGGATAAATGAGGCAGAAGAGAGAATTAGTGATATAGAAGACCAAATGATGGAGAATAAAGAAGCTGAGCTCAAGAGAGACAAACAACTTCTGGCCCACAAGGAGAAAATTTGAAAGATAAGTGATACCATAAGACAAAACAATGTTAGAATAATTGAGATTCCAGATGAAGAAAGAGAGGGGCAGAAGGTATATTGGAGCAAATTATAGTAGAGAATTTCCCTAATATGGCAAAGGGAACAAGCATCAAAATCCAACAAGCACAGAAAACTCCTCTAAAAATAGGTCCACAGCTCATCATCTAATAGCAAAACTTGTAAATCTTAGTGATGAAGAGAAAAATCCTGAAAGCAGCTCAGGACAAGTGGTCTGTAACATACAATGGTAGAATTATTGGATTGGCAGCAGACCTATCCACACAGACTTGGCAGGCCAGAAAGGACGGGCATGATACATTCAGAGCGTTAAATGAGAAAAATATACAGCCAAGAAAACTATATCCAGCTAGGCTGTCATTGAAAATAGGAGAGGGGCGCTTGGGTGGCGCAGTGGGTTAAAGCCTCTGCCTTCAGCTTGGGTCATGATCCTGGGGTCCTGGGGATCCAGCCCCACATTGGGCTGCTCCGCAGGGAGCCTGCTTCCTTCTCTCTCTCTGCCTGCCTCTCTGCCTACTTGTGATCTCTGTCAAATAAATAAATAAAATCTTAAAAAAAAAAGAAAAAAAAAAAAGAAAATATAAGGAGAGATAAAAAGCTTCCAGGACAAACAAAAATTAAAAGAATTTGCAAACACCAAACTAGCCCTACAGGAAATACTGAAAGGGGTCCTCTAAGTGAGGAGAAAGCCTAAAAGTAGTAGACCAGAAAGGAACATAGACAATATACATTAACAGTCACCTTACAGGCAATACAATGGCACTAACTTCATTTGTTTCAATAGTTACCCTGAATGGAAATAGGCTAAATGCCCCAATCAAAAGACACATGGAAATAGGCTAAATGCCCCATACTCAAAAGAGTAAGATTGATAAACCCCTGGCTATTTAGCCTATTTTATCAGAATGGATAAAAAAACAAGACCCATCAATCTACTGTCTACAAGAAACTCATTTTTAGACCCAAAGACACCTCTAGATTTAAAGTGAGGGGGTGAAAAAAATTTACCATACTAATGGACATCAAAAGAAAGCTGAGGTTGCAATCCTTATATCAGATAAATTATATTTTAAGCCAAAGACAATAATAAGAGATGAGGAAGGACACCATATCATACCTAAAGGGCCTGTCCAACAAGATCTAACAATTTTAAATATTTATGCCCCTAATATGGGAGCAGCCTATTATATAAACCAATTAATAACAAAATCAAAGAAACACATCGACAATAATACTATGATAATATTATAGGGGGGACTTTAACAACCCCCTCAATGAAATGGATAGATCATCTAAGCAAAGATCAACAAGGAAATAAAGGCTTTTTTTTTTTTAAGATTTTATTTATTTATTTGTCATAGAGAGAGAAGCAAGAGCAAGCACAGGCAGACAGAGTGGCAGGCAGAGGCAGAGGGAGAAGCAGGCTCCCTGCCAAGCAAGGAGCCTGATGTGGGACTCGATCCTGTGATCATGACCTGAGCCGAAGGCAGCCGCTTAACCAACTGAGCCACTCAGGCGTCCGGAAATAAAGGCTTTAAATGACACATTGGACCAGATGGACATCACAGATATATTCAGAACATTCCATCCCAAAGCAACAGAATACACATTCTTCTCTAGTGCACATGGAACATTCTCCAGAATAGATCACTTCCTGGGTCACAGATCAGGACTCAATTGGGATTGATTGGGATCATTCCCTGCATATTTTTAGATCACAGTGCTCTGAAGCTAGAACTCAATCACAAGAGGAAAGTTGGAAAGAACTCAAATACAAGGAGGCTAAAGAGCATCCTACTAAAGAATGAATGGGTCAACCAGGAAATTAAACAAGAATTGAAAAAATTCATGGAAACAAACGAAAATGAAAACACAACTGTTCAAAATCTTGGGGACACAGCAAAAACGGTCCTGAGAGGAAAGTATATAGTGATACAAGCCTTTCTCAAGAAACAAGAAAGGACTCAAGTATACAACCTAACCTACACCTAAAGGAGCTGGAGAAAGAACAGCCAAGAAAGCCTAAACCCAGCAGGAGAAGAGAAATCATAAAGATCAGAACAGAAATCCATGAAATAGAAACCAAAAGAAGAGTAGAACAAATCAACGAAACTAGGAGCTGGTTCTTCAAAAGAGTAAGATTGATAAACCCCTGGCCAGACTTATCAAAAAAAAAAAAAAAAAAAAAAAAGAGAGAGAGAGAGAGAGAGAAAGGACCCAAATTAGTAAAATCATGAATGAAAGACGAGAGATCACAAGCAACAGCAAAGAAATACAAACAACTATAAGAACATCTTAAAAGCAACTACATACCATCAAGTTTCACAATCTGGAAGGAATGGATGCATTCCTAGAGATAAATAAATTACCAAACTTGAACCAGGAAGAAATAGAAAATCTGAACAGACTCATAACCAGTAAGGAGATTGAAGCAATCATCAAAAATCCCCCAAAAAACAAGAGCCCAGGGTTCGAAGGCTTCCGAGGGGAATTCTATCAAACATTTAAAGAAGAATTAATACCTATTCTCCTGAAACTATTTCAAAAAATGGAAGGAAAACTTCCAAATGCATTTTATGAGGCCAGAATTATCATGATCCCAAAAAGGAGAATTACAGACCCATCAAAAAGGAGAATTACAGACCAATATCCTTGATGAACACAAATGTGAAAATTCTCACCATAATACTAGCCAATAGGATCCAATAGTACATTAAAAGGATTATTCAAGGGGGTGCCTGGGTGGCTCAGTGTGTTAAAGCCTCTGCCTTCGGCTCAGGTCATGATCCCAGGGACCTGGGATCGAGCCCCGCATCAAGCTTTCTGCTCAGCTGGGAGCCTTCCTCCTCATCTCTCCCTCTGCCTGCCTCTCTGCCTACTTGTCTGTCAAATAAATAAATAAAATATTTAAAAAATAATAAAAATAAAAATAAATAAATAAAAGGATTATTCACCGTGACCAAGTGGGATTTATTCCTGGGCTGCAAGGTTGGTTCAACATCTGCAAATCAATCAGTGTGGTACAATACATTAATAAAAGAAAGAACAGGGGCACCTGGGTGGCTCAGTGGGTTAAGCCGCTGCCTTCAGCTCAGGTCATGATCTCAGGGTCCTGGGATCGAGTCCCACATCAGGCTCTCTGCTCAGCAGGGAGCCTGCTTCTCTCTCTCTCTCTCTCTCTCTGCCAGTCTCTCTACCTACCTGTGATCTCTCTCTGTCAAATAAATAAATAAATAATCTTTAAAAAAAAATAAAATAAAATGAAAGAACAAAAACCATATGATACTCTCAATAGATGCTGAAAAAGCATTTCACAAAGTACAGCATCCTTTCTTGATCAAAACTCTTCAAAATGTAGGGAGAGGGTACATACCTCAATATCATCAAAACCATCTATGAAAAACCCACAGCAAATATCATTCTTAATGGGGGAAAACAGAGCTTTCCCCCTAAGGTCAGGAACACAGTAGGGATGTCCACTATCACCACTGCTATTCAACACAGTAGTAGAAGTCCTAGCCTTGGCAATCAGACAACAAAAAAATAAAAAGAAAAGGCATCCGAATCGGCAAAAAAGTCAAACTCTCACTCTTTGCAGATTATATTATACTTTATGTGGAAAACCCAAGACTCCACTCCAAAAATGCTAGAACTCATACAGGAATTCAGGTGAGTGTCAGGATATAAAATCAATGCATAGAAATCAGTTGCATTTCTAAATACCAACAGCATGACAGAAGAAAGAGAAATTGTGTCGATCCCATTTACAACTGCACCCAAAACCATAAGATGCCTAGGAATAAACCTAACCAAAGAGGCAAAGAATCTGTACACAGAAAACGATGAGTACATAAAGTACTCATGAAAGAAATTGAGGAAGACACAAAGAAATGGAAAAGCATTTATTCCATGTTCATGGATTGAAAGAACAAATACTGTGAAAATGTCTATGCTACCTAAACCAATCTACACATTTAACACAATCCCTATCAAAATACCATCAATTTTTTTTGAAAGAAATGGAACAAATAATCCTAAAATTTATATGGAACCAGAAAAGACCCTGAATAGCCAGAGGAATGTTGAAAAAGAAAACCAAAGTTGGTGGCATCACAATTCCAGACTTCAAGCTCTATTACAAAGCTGTAATCATCAAGACAGTATGGTATTGGCACAAAAACAGACATAGATCAATGGAAGAGAGAGCCCCAAAATGGATCCTCCACTCTATGGTCAACTAATCTTCAACAAAGCAGCAAAGAATGTCCAATGAAAAAAAGATAGTCTCTTCAACAAATGGTGTTGAGAAAATTGGCCAGCTACATGCAGAAGAATGAAACTAGACCATCTCCTTACACCACACACAAAAATAGATTCTAAATGGATGAAAGACCTCAATGTGAGACAGGAATCCATCAAAATCCTTGAGAAGAACAGAGGCAGCAACCTCTTCGACCTCAGCCACAGCAACTTCTTCCCAGAAACATCGCAAGGGAAGGCAAGGGAAGCAAGGGCAAAAATGAACTATTGGGATTTCATGAAGATCACAAGCTTTTGCACAGTGAAAAAAACAGTCAACAAAACCAAAAGACAACTGACAGAATTGAGAAGATATTTGCAAATGACATATGAGATAAAGGGCTAATATCCAAAATCTATAAAGAACTTATCAAACTCAACACCCAAAGAACAAATAATCCAATCAAGAAACGGGCAGAAGACATGAACAGACATTTCTGCAAAGAAGACATCCAGATGGTCAACAGACACATGAAAAAGTGCTCCACTTCACTCAGCATCAGGGAAATACAAATCAAAACCATAGTGAGATACCACCTCACACTGGTCAGAAAGGCTAACATTAACCAGTCAGGAAAAGACAGATGTTGGAGAGGATGCAGAGAAAGGGGAACCGTCCTACACTGTTGGTGGGAATGCAAGCTGGTGCAGCCACTCTGGGGAACAGCATGGAGGTTCCTCAAAAAGTTAAAAACAGGGCTACCCTACTACCCAGCAATCACACTACTGGGTATTTACCCTAAGGATACAAATGTAGTGATCCTAAGAGGCAAATGCACCTGAATGTTTATAGCAGCAATGTCCACAACAGCCAAACGATGGAAAGAGCCTAGATGTCCCCCAACAGATGAATGGATAAAAAGACGTGGTGTATATATATACACAATGGAATACAATGCAGCCATCAAAAGAAATGAAATCCTGCTATTTGCAACGACATGGATGGAACTAGGAGGTATTATGCTGAACAAAATAAGTCAATCTGAGAAAGTTAATTACCATATGATCTCTCTGATATGAAGAATTTGAGAGGCAGGGTGGGGGCCTGTGGGGGATAGGGAAGGAAAAAATGAAACAAGATGGGATCTGGAGGGAGACAAACCATAAGAGACTCTTAATCTCACAAAACAAACTGAGGGTTGCTGGGGGGTGGGGGTGGGATAGGGTGGTGGGGTTATGGTCATTCGGGAGGGTATATGCTATGGTGAGTGCTGTGAAATGTATAAGCCTGATGATTTACAGACTTGTACCCTGGGGCAAATAATACATTATATGTTAATAAAAAAAAAAAAAGAAAGACAGAAATGTGAACCACAACCAAATGCAATTTTGCTCAGGTATATGCGAAGCTAGTTCAACACTGGAAAATCTGTTACTCTGATCCCTCACATCACCAGGCTAAAGAAAGCATAGGATGGCATCAAAAGATGCAGAAAGAGCACGTGACAAAATCCAACACTCAGTACTGATAAAACACCCTAAGGAAACTACAAATAGAGAGGAACTTCCTCAACTTGATGAAAAATGGCCACAAAAAACCTACAGGAACAAGGTGAGGATATCCCCTTTCCTCAGTGTTTCTTCGCATCATACTGCAAGTCCCGGCTAATAAGGTTAAGATAAACAAAGGAAACAAAGGCCTGCTGAGTGGGAGTACAGACATAAAACCGTCTTTGTCAGCAGATAATGCAAAATATATTCCTAGCAGAATCATATCTATAAATACACAGAGAACAAACTGATGGCTGCCAGGGCGAGGGGGAGGGCAAACTGCATAAAGGAGAGTGGGAGGTAGAGGCTTCCAGTTATGGCACGAGTCAGTCATAGGGACAAAAGGTACAGCACAGGGAATACAGTGATGGGATTGTAATGGGCTTGTATGGCGACAGAGGGTATCTACACTTATGAGCACCGTGTAAGGAACAGAATTGTCAAACCACTGTATTGTACACTTGAAACTAATAGGACATTTATGTCAACTATCCTACAATTAAACAAAACAACACAACAGTGTTTGCCAGTTTGGCAGGAGGGAGAAGCAGAGCAGACAATTTTCAGAGCAGTGAAAGTCTTCTGTTGGATACTACAATTGCAGATGGGTGTCATTACACATTTGTCTAAACTCATAAACTGTAATACAAACACCGTAAGTAAATCCTAGTATCAACTATGGACTTTGGGTGATTGTTAATGTCGGTTCATCGATTTTACCAAGTGTTTCCCTCTGGTAAGGGATGGTGACAGTGGGGGGCTGCGTGACAGGGAGATCGGGGAATGCGGCAACACTCTGAATTTACACTCAATCTGCTGTGAACCTCAAAATGCTCTATAAGATAGAGTTTATTTAGTTAAAAAAAAATATGAAGGTGCTGTTAATAGGTGAGGGAAAAGAGAATAGTGTGTGTTTTTGGCTTTCCTGCACTCATCCTAGGAAAAAATTTTCCTATCGATTTTTAAGAAAACAAAATTCTGCTTTCTTCTGTTATATACCACATAAAAGAAACTCTCATTCTATTCCTTGGTTTTGTAAACAAGAGCTTGGAGCAGCAAGGGTTGCATGTTTAACAATCTCAAAACGTGTGTGATGCACTACAGTAAAATCAGTCCACTCCCGAGTGTGTTTTCCTATCAAGCCACTCAGCCACTCACCATTCCTCAAGTCCCAGTCCCCAGTTACAACTTTTTGGAGAATGACTGTAGAGATGATGCACAAACCTTTTCCATCTCGAGGGGGGGCTCCTTTGGCTTTAAAACTATCCACTGGGGCCTTTGTATCTGTTTCCAAAGCAATGCCTATCTGTATCTCAGTCTTGAACTTGGTGTATTTATTGCTCAACAACTGGTACCATTTTGGAGCCTGGAGAGTAAAACAAAACAAAACCACTTTAATCATTAATAGGCAATCAACGAGAGTGGGCAGCATTCTATTAGGTTCCTAATATATCCCCTGTCCTTCCTCAGTACTTTCTCCTCTTTTAAAATATTTTTCATTTTCCTCCAAAGACTTTAATCCTGCTTGGGAAGCTAACTGAACTTCCTCTTGGAAAAAAAAATAAGTAGTTTCTACTACCAATTTTCCATTTCCCTAAACCCTCATTTTTCATTTTCTCTGGCATACCTCTGCTGCCTGATCCCATCTCTGCTTTGTTCGGCATGTATCAAATGAGGCAAAAGGAAAGCTAGTGGTAACAAAAAAACACTAACAAAATACTAAAGCAGAGACCTCAGGCAGAGGGCTGGGTTACAAACCATACACTTGATGGAAACACAAAGGCTTTCTCACAGAATCAAGGATCCTTGATTATTCTAGTACTGGTGAGCAGTCTATAACTCAAGTCAGCCAGCGCCATCACGGCCCAGGACCTCCTGTTTCATTCCTGCAGGAGCACCACCGTCGTTCACGGAAAGACGCTCCGACTTTGACCACTGTTACATAAAGCCATAGAAGCAGGTGCTTTACAGATCAAAAGCAAAAGCTGCTGTTGTGTATCAAGTTACATGTGACACGTAAAAGAGGACTAACTAGGCCACAGACTTTAAAAAATCCACACCCAAGGTAAAAGCAAAAAACTCAAGAGTCTTGTGCTGTTTTTTATGATGGATATTTTATCATTTTAAGTATGAGCCTGAGGAAAGCATTTCAGCAACTCAAAATTTATGACCTATTTTTCTGTTACATAACTTAGAATAACAAATCTGGGTTTTTCTGTGTGGATGTTCATATATGGACAATTTATTTTGAACTTCATATATTCTACTCACCAATTCAAATATTTCTGCTAATAAACAGGAGAGAATAAGCAAGACAACATCCGGGTTTCCTAAAACTCTTAATTCTGAAACATTTCTCCTTAACAATGATAGAGATAAAAAACCACTAGGAGGACAAAGTGTCCTATAGTACCAGGAGTGGGGCCGGGGTGGGGGAGAAGAGAATGCCAAGAGCATTTACGGACATGACCTCCTCTTAGGTATCCTCCCCCTAAGAGAATTCACTTTCTCTGTAACCAAAGACACTGCACAAGTGTCTAGATCAAGTAGTAAAGCTAGTTAAGTAAAATATCAGGGGTACAATCATGGTTGCAGGGCTAAGACTAGAGAGAGAAAACTTTTTTCAGAAGTGGGTGCAGAGAACTGAGGAGAAGTATCCAAAGAGAAAGAAGAGACAGATTCTTTTTATTTTTTAAGATTTTATTTATTTATTTGAGAGAGAATGAGTGAGAGAGAGCATGAGAGAGAAGAAGGGCAGAGGGAGAAGGGACTCCCCAAGGAGCTAGGAGCCCGATGCGGGACTCGATCCTGGAAGTCCGGGATCATGACCTGAGCCCAAGGCAGTCGCTCAACCAACTGAGCCACCCAGGCGCCCAAGACATTCTTTTTTAAAACATTTTAAAATTTCAGTTTCTTCTCAAGGATTCCAAATTCGGGCTAAGCTAACTGGCCCATTTGTAAATATCATGGCTACCGCAGCAAAAATGTTGGTAACAGATCCATTTTCCTCACAGAATCCTAATTTAGGATTCTAGTCAAGAATAAAGGTCTTTGGGGCGCCTGGGTGGCTCAGTGTTTAAAGCCTCTGCCTTCAACTCAGGTCCTGATCCCAGGGTCCTGGGATCGAGCCCCGCATCGGGCCCTCTGCTCAGCAGGGAGCCTGCTTCCTCCTCTCTCTCTCTGCCTGCCTCTCTGCCTACTTGTGATCTCTGTCTGCCAAATAAATAAATAAAATCTTAAAAAAAAAAAAAAAAAAGAATAAAGGATTTCAAAAGACAAATGTGTGTGTATTTACCTTCTTATCTTAAGAGAGTTGTGAAAAAGGTTATCCAACAAAAGCTGAAAGGAAGCACTTCCCAAGTCAGTGACGTAAGAGATTTTAAGAAGATGGAAGAGACATTTTCAGTAACAGAAAGCACTGAGCTAGGAATCAAGATCCTAAATTCTTTTTCGGGGCGGGGCGGGCAAGTGAAGGCAGGGTGGTGTGGGGAGACGGCTGTTTCAGTCATCTGAGAGCACTTCACGTGCTCTGACAGCTCCAGGAGGAACACAAGGAGCAGGACCCAGAGAACACGATCAGAAGGCTACCACCACAGCCACGTTAGAAAAGCACGGTGGCTTCGGCTGCAAGGGCCATGGTGAGAATGGAGAAGAGTAGCTGGATCAGGAAGTGGGGCTGGAGGCCTGAAACCCAATGGAAAGGGCTACAGAGGTTGAAGAGGGGGGGTAGAGAAGACTCCTGGCCTTCTAGGCTGCACGCCTGGAATAGGAATAGGGAGCATTCACTGAAGGGAGCACCACTACAGGAGGCTTACCACTAAAAGCAGAGCTTGGCAGGTAACTGAGCGCTGAGCAACAGGTAACAGCAACATGACCAAACGTTCTAGCTCAGAAAGAACATTCTTTGAGAAAGACAGTTCTAGGTCAAAGAAGGGACCGAAACCTAAGAAGTGCTAATCTGGCTCCAACCCCCCCTTTCCCTGACCATTCAGGTCCATTATTCCACCACCTTTTCAGCAATCTGGTATCTACTAAAAATCGTCAACTAACAGAATCGGTAAGAAAACATCCAAGGCTACTACCTGCTTTGTTTCTTGAGCAGTCCTTAAGTCTAGAACAATGTAACCTATAGTCTCCTTGGCTGAAGATACAGGATCCAAGGCAAAACACTGTAGTTTGATAGGAGTACGCTGCAACCTGTAAGGTAACAACTTACATTAGAAATAACGTAGCTCCTGCTTAATTCTGAAATGATGTTCTGTTAGCTTTGAAAAAGCTGGTCACTACTATAAAGTATATTATAATTTTGTTGAATAACACTGTTTTCTGAAAAATTCAACTGACATTAATGATTAATTAAGCCTATTTATCTTTATACCAAGTAATATTCAAAACCACGTCAAAAATCTTGGTCTCCTCATTGGAGATGGTCTAGGACAGTGTTTTTCAAGCTTCTGTAATATGCAGAACTCTTTTCAAGTGAAAAACTACCATGACTCCTCAAGACTGATTTCAAAATATTTTCCTTTTACTGTCACATACACACATAAAACTACAAATATATGTATGGGCCTAAAGCTCTTTTTTGACTAAAATAATGAAACAACCTTAGGAATTAACTGCCAGAAAAATCACAAACTACTCCAGAAGTCATTAAAAACACAATTCGGATCTTCTCTAAGAACTGATTACCCTTCCACATGCCCCAAATAAATCCATGGGCTCATTTAGCCATAGGAAAAAACAAATTTCTTCTGACATTCATTTTTTAACTCTGCAATTTTATTTGCTCTAGTCCTAAGTCACAGCAATGAATGATTTTGTGTTTCCCAGAAAAACAAAAACAACAACAAAAAATATTTTCCATGCCTTTTAAAATACAAGTATCTGTCCTCTTGCCTGTTTCTAATCATCTGGGTCCATGAAATAAGACGTTCTAACTTTAAGCCTGTTTTATGTACTGATACCAAGTGTTTTTATGTCTAAAATCAAGTATAAAAATAAATCAATAAATAAAATCAAGTATAAAACTAAGTAGAAGGGGGTCTCTTCTGTAATTACTACATACATATCTCTATATATCGTTAGCAAACCAGGTCAAGTGTATAATAAATGAAGTGACAGAAATTACAAGGAATTCCAACCCTTATTTAATACTGGGTAAGCATCATCACAGCCCTTCTAGAATAGTTACTTCTCTTCTAGAGTATCTATTCTCTCAGAAATCAGGGGGTAGTTGCAGGGGGCAGTTGCAGAGGTTAGTAAGGTACCCTCCAGAGCTCAAGTGGTTGGGCTCTAGTGCTATCCAGCTGACAAGTGACTTCGCTTCTTGGGCCTCAGTTTTCTCACCTGAACTGGGGGGAAATCCTAACACCTGCTTCATAGGTTGTTCCGATGCTCAAGTGAATTATTATGGCCAAGTACTCTGAAAAATCTCCTGGCACGTGACAAAAGCACTAAACATTATTATTATTGTTACTATAGTAAGATAAAAATTTATTCACCTCTAGGAGCCCAGAGAAACAGAGCAGAAGGAACGGACAGTAAGAGTCACCTGTGCTGATGGAGGGCTTTCCTGTCGATCTCCCAGGCTAACTCGGTAGCAAATTCTGGCTGGTCAGTGTGCTCCACAGGGTCAGTAGCCAACTGCTCTCCATCAAACTTTGCCTCCACTACAAGCAGATGCTTTGGACGCTTGGGGAAATGGCGACCTGGAATAAAAGACCACACAGGTGAATTAAGAGCATACAAAAATCAAACATCATCTTTTAGCACATGGTTTTAAAAACTCATCTGCATCAGGCTGACTTAACATATTCCACTACCTACCTACTAACACGTACTCAGACGTACAAATTCATGATCCTTAAGAAAGGGATCGAACTGAAGACTACAAGTTGTAAATTAGTGCTTCTCAAAGGTTAACATGCATGAATCATCTGGGGACCCTATTAAAATATAGATTCTGGTTCACTAGGTCTAGGATGGGCCTGAGAGGCTGCATTTCCCATGTGATGTCAATGCTGTTGTCCTTGGTTCACCCTTGGAGCAGCAATGATTTCAGTGACATTTAGAATTAAACAATTAAAAATGTGATGCCACCAATTTTAGATATTACTATACCGGCTGTTAATATAGAAGAGTGAAGTCATCCAGAGAGTCAGGAAATAATCAAATAAGCAATCACCCATCAACCTTCATGTTAATTTACCTCTTAACATGGTTGAGAATACTCAGCCAATCAGCCAGAGAAAAGCAGTCACATGTATTCATTCATTCATTCAAATCTCAAGGACAATTTTGTAAATTATCGAATTTGGTACTGCCTGACTCTGTTCTTTCACTGGTTACTGAAGGCCCAGCACGTCCAGCAAAAAGCACTGCAAACAGGAAGCTGAAGAACTAAAGCACAAGAATCTTATCGTCCACCTGTTCACAAGTTTGGTGAGGGGCACTTTGGTGAGACGAGCACTGACGCCTATTAAATAAATGCATCCCAGCTGCTACTCACCCTGGCACAAACTACGTCGTATGCAAGGGCTCCGAGAGATCTTGATTGCCATCCTGTGACCTTCCACCTGAAGCTCTCATTGGAAACTCCCCGCTTAGCAGTCCTACCACATAGCACATGGCTCTCTCAACCAGCTATCAGAGAGGCCTCTCTCTGGACATCATTTTGAGCTGCTCTAAAAGATCACCAGCTTCCCCAAATGAAATCCATCAGTACCAAAAACAAAGATAGGGACGCCTGGGTGGCTCGGTGGGTTAAAGCCTCTGCCTTTGGCTCAGGTCATGATCTCAGGGTCCTGGGATAGAGTCCTGCATCGGGCTCTCTGCTCAGCAGGGAGCCTGCTTCCCTTCCTCTCTCTCAGCCTACTTAGGATCTCTGTCAAATAAACAAATAAAATATTTTAAAAATAAAAAAACAAAAAAGAGAAACAAAACAACAACAACAAAAAACCTTTATTTTCAGTCCCTCTACCCTAACTATAAGCTCCAACTAGCCTGACAAAAGAATATGTACTAGAAGGAACTGGTGCCTGCCTCCTTCCAAAGACAATACTTAGAGAACAGAAACCTTGTCTTTTTCATTCTTAGCATCCACTATATAGCCCCAGTTTTGCTCATGGTAATTTTCTTTTGAATATAGGGCATTTCCAGAGGTGCAGTCAAGAAACTGCAGGTAGCTCACTATAACTGAAGAGCTGGGAACAGGGCAGGAGAGGAGAGCAAACTGAAAGGCAGGCAAGCAGTGTGTCATAAAAGGCCATGAATCCTGTTCTAAAAAGTACAGACATTATCCTTTAGGACACTGAAGGATTTTAAGACAATTAGATTTGCATTTCAAAAAATCACCCTAGAGAGTAATGTGAGCAACAGAGATTCTCTGAAAAGGGGGGGGGAAAAATACCATTCACCAAACAGACTACTGAAAAGGTAACTACTAGAGCCTCAAAATAGGATGCTCAAAGTGGAGAAATTTTCATTCAGACGTTTACATGAAACCCCTAGTATTATTCTAAAAATAAAGCCAACAAAACTCGGGGACCATTTGGAAGGTGCAGATGGAGAAGGAACCCAGGTAGGTGAGGACTCTCAGGTTCTGGGCTTGAGGCAACAACACAGAGACGATGCATGGAAACACAAACAAAAGGAGAGTCTGCAGGGAGGCCCACCCTCCAGGGTCAGCCATATTTGTGGCAACACCTAACTGACTTCCCTAAAGCCAGGTTCCCTTCCCTGCACAGTCCCTGCAAAATTTGCAAATGACGCTCTCCTGCTTAGGAATATGGGCAGGCTCTCTCTTTTTTAGAACATTCCATCTAAACTCCTTGGCTTTCAAAATCCTCCAAGGTCTATTCACTCCAAATACGCAAGCTTATTTTACCAGAATATTCCTCAGTGTTCACCTCCCTTGACCCTGGGCATCCTGAAGGCCTCTCCACCATTCTATCCACCACACTTGCTCCATCATTGGCCTGGGTTATCTAACCACCAGCAAGGACTTTCTTCCACCCTTACTTACCGCTCTCAGTGCTGAAGCCGTCATCCCCACTCACCCCCCAAAACCTATATTTACGGCCCACATCCAGTACTTTTCATATTAGAAAGCATCCCAACATAAGGTGCCCTGCAGATCAATCTGATCTCCCCAAGAAGACAAAAGCCTGCAAGTTGGAAATGACAAAAGTGCCCTTTATTTTTGCCTTTTATGTTTGGTTTGCTGCCATGCTACAGGGCGCAAGAACCAGGTCCAAAAGCTTTTATTAACCAAATTACAAGGGGGATTCAATTCTCTGTCTTTTAACAATGAGTAATGAACAGTGAAAAATGCCCCAGCACTTTACAGTCTCTGGTCAGCCTTCTGTCCCACAACTTATTATAACTCATTCCCTCTCATCCCCCGCAACAGTGGTAGGCCTCACAAAACACCTCCACTGGTGGTTTAAAAAAAAAAAAAAAAAAAAAAAACCCAAAACCACCAGCCATTGCTCTGGCCCACTCAAGGCGACTGTTGTCACAATACTAGTAACTTGTCCTCACTCTCCCTCCCAAATCCTATGCCTCCCCTCTTTCTGCCACCTACTCCCCAACCACAGGAAATTTAAGCACTTGCAGAATATGCCTTGCTTTTCCATACCTGTAAGTGCTCCTTGCTCTTCTCTTCCTATGGAAAGCCCTCCCTTCCTTTAAGACCCAAATCAATGTCACCTCCGCTGGGAAACCAGTCCCCAGAGCTGGTCTTTCCTTCTTCCACGCCCTGAGGAATTACCCACCTTTCCCCATGCTCTCCCCTGAGTTTTTAGGGCTAGGGATCTTGCTTCCTTCCATTCCCAGCGCGGGGCCTGACACTCAGGAGGGCCTCCGATGAACAAATGCCCCTGATCCAACCAACCGCACTTCAAGCAACGCACGTCCGGTGGACCGTCTTGACAACTCCAGTCTTCTAAGTCCCGTACCAAGACCCGTAAAAAGGGAACGGCCTCCCGCCCGCGGTACTTCAGACCGCAGGAAATCTGCCCCGCGACCCGAAGCCAAGTTCTCACCAGTGGGGTCACCGGGAGGCCGCTGAACAGAACGTGCGTTGCAGGCACACTCCGCTCACAGATAAAAGTCATCGACAAGCTGCCTCGGATGGAAATCGTTTTTCCTACATTCTCTGGGGGCTCCGGCTCCTCACGCTAAATACCACGTATCCCTAATAGCTCTCGCGCTCCCTTGGGTTGGTTTTTAAAATCAATCGCTCCATCTATGAACATGTCCGGGGGGCGGCGGGGGCCGGGGTAGCGCGAAAGCAACGATTCTTAAGGCTAACCAAGCCTCGGTCGCACACCACGGTCACAGCTCAGCAAGCAGCAGCTGCAGAAGCCAGCCCCGCGCCGCTCACCTTCTAGGATGGACACGACGATGAGCAGTTGGTCGGACTTGGAGACCATGGTCGCGCTGCGCGGCCCGCAGGCGGGGTCTGCTTGGGGGAAGAAGGACCCGGGTGAGACGCGGCAGGCCCGCGACCACCAGCAGGGCTCCCGGCGGGGCTCCCACCGCCCGCCCGGGGGCTCCCGACCTCGGGACCCCGCTCCGCGGCCCGGGCCTGCCGCCGCCTGCAGCGCGCCGGGCAACCCGGCCCCGGGCCGCCAGCCCAGCCCTCGCCCTGCCCCGACTGAAAGTAAAGGCAAAGGTTGCTCGGCCGCCCGGCCCGTCCGCAGGGAGCGGCGAACCCGCCGCCGGAAAACCTTTTGCCGCCTGCGTTGCAGCTTTTCAAACGCCCGGGCAGCCGCCGCGGCATCCGCCGCGCCTCGCTTCCGCCTAGCAACCAGGCTCGCAGGCCCAGTGCCGGGGGAAAGCTGGAGGACAAAGGGTGATAGAGACCAGGGCAGTGGCGGATAGAACGCCCCTCCTTTCGCTTCGCCTCCTGCCCTTTTATGCTATGTTCCAGAGCCCTAGGGAGAAGACGCGGCCATTGCCTCACAGCGCCCCCTGCTAGCGGGACGGGGGAAGGCGGGAGCGTTGGCGGGACACGACTGCGCAGGCGCACTACTGCGGCCGACGCTTCCTGCAGGGCGCCTACGAGGAGCGTGGATGTGGTGTATTCTCGGTTTTTGCACCCCCAGACGCAACCTGGGAAATACAGCAGTGGAGATGGAGAACTCTCGCGGGCACACACACAGACACACGCACACACCCCCTCCGTTCAGATCCCCAGCGTCACGACTGCTTAAAATTAAGTCTGAACTGAAAAATCCCTAAGTAGGACGCGCACCGCCCCGCAAACGTTCCCGTTTTGGAAAACAAGTAGCGTTAATACGGTAATTACTGTAACTGCTGGCGGTGACGTAAACTCGCCGAGAATTTCCTGAACTTGAGAAATTACCCTGAAACAAAAACATTGTCACGTGGGCAGGGAAATTAAAAGTATAGGTTCTACGGCCCCCTGACGAGAGGGTAACTAATTAGCACAATCAAGACCCAAATTAAACAAAGCACATCCCCCCCCCCTCGCCCCGCCCCGCCCCGCCCCACAACCTTCGGGCTTTATTTTACTACGGATTAGGAATCCTCTGGAGGTTATAAGCTTGAAACTGAATCTGGTGTGGGGTGGAGGGGGTGAGTAAAGAGGAAAAAACAATCCCCATCCCACCGCCATTGGGTGGGCCTAAAAGGAGAGGAGAAGAATATGCACTTTGGGTTAGAGGACTTCGAAGAAGACCCTTTCCCTCCCCTTCCGAGCTCCCTGAAATGAGGCATTATGCAATATAAAACCGAAGTAATGATCTACTTTGGGTTCATCGTCGAACAATGCATTCTTTTGTGTAAGATGTCAAACAGATTCAAAAGTAGATAGAATGATAGAGTGAACCAGCAAAGACCCAAAACATGGCTTCAACGATTATGATTGAAGACCCATCTTCATCTGCTCTGTGAATTTGGAGGAAATCCTTAACATTGTATCAACTCATCTCTTTAAATATGTACCTCTATGGGCGCCTGGGTGGCTCAGTTGGGTTAAAGCCTCTGCCTTCTGCTCGGGTCATGGTCTCAGGGTCCTGGGATGGAACCGGAATCAGGCTCCCTGCTCAGTGGGGAGCCTGCTTCCCCCCTCTCTGCCTACTTGTGATCTCTCTGTCAAATGAATAAATAAAGTCTTTTAAATAAATAAATATATAAATATGTAACTCTTAAACATAGTATATCTTCCTCAACCTCAATTGCATAAAAAATTTAAAAAACAATTCCTTAGGGGCGCCTGAGTGGCTCAGTGGGTTAAAGCCTCTGCCTTCAGCTGGGGTCATGACCTCAGGGTACTAGGATGGAGCCCCCCATCGGGCTCTCTGCTCAGAGGGGAGCCTCCTTCCTCCTCTCTCTCTTTGCCTGCCTCTCTGTCTACTTGTGATCTCTGTCTGTGAAATAAATAAAATCTTTTTTTAAAAAATCTAATACTTAAAAAAAATTCCTTAAAACCTTTAAGTGCACACTCTTCAAATTTCCCTAATGATCTAATAATTACTTTTCAGTTGCTTCGTTCAAATCAGGATTCGAAGAGGTTCCAAAACACAGTGTATTTGGTTGATCTGTCTTTTGTGTCTATTCATGTAGAGGTACTCACTTCCATTTTTTTCTCCCTCTAAACTCTTCATTAAAGAAATTGGTCATGTACCCTGGGGAGTTTACCACAGTCTAAATTTTGTTGATACCAGAACAATGTTATTATTGAACACCTCACCTGTTGAGCAGTCTAATGAAGATGTCCAGTCCAGATTGACAATACTTGAGATCAGCAAACAGATCAACAACAGTGAGCCAAATACAAGCTTATTATGGTGTAAACACTATTTAGCTTAAACCCTAGACAAAAGGAACCAATCTTCAAAGCAAAGAATGATTCTGGAAGTCAGAGTTTGGGACCTAAATCTACTATCTTATGTTAGGTGACCTTAGGCAAGTCACTAGCCCTCTGAGCTTAAATTTCAGCTATACAACAGTAGTATACATAATTTCTTAGTTCTGGACTTAAGTGTAACAAAGGGCATTTATTTATTATCTTTTTACATGAACAGTAACAGACCTTAAGTTACTAGATGTACAAGAACTAGGAGATTGCCATCAAGATGTCTCATTGTTTTGTTTTAGGATATTTCAGGCTGAAAAGCTAGATTGTAAACCACCACTGAATGTCAGAAAATAATCTCAAATCAAAAAAGAAAACTCTGACAAACCATTAAAATTAACCAAGAAACTCTTTCACATAGTAAAATTTTCATACAGTTCCTTCTATCTGGACTCTTTCCAGCAACATTTATGGCCCAAGACAGGAAGGATCAGGAGCGCTGCCTCTGTCCGTTCCCTCTTCTTCCCCCTTCTCACCACACAAACACACGCACATACACACTCACACACACACACACATGCACTTATTACAATTTCAGACAAACAACATGAGCACAGTAACTGAACACCTGTGATGTCTAAGAGCATGGTCCAGACCCTGACCTTCCAGACCCTGACGTCCCCCTTCAGGCAGAGGGAAGGAGAGTGGAGGCAGTAACTTCTACTCACTCAGCATCCGCATGACTTGACTTCCAGCCCAGCATCTGATATCATTAAACCTGGCAATGAATTTGGGTGCCCTTACTCCCCTGAAGAAGGGTCACTAATGTCTATGGCAAGAGAGGCAGGGTAGCCCAGTAGTGAAGAGCCTTACCGACCTGTCTCCCAAGTTCCACTTTGTGACCTGGCCACGTCTGTTTTCTCTGAACCTCCGTTTTCCCTTCTGTAAAACAGGGATAATAGGTGTTCGTGAAGATTCGTTGGCGTTACTTCAGGGAGATGAAATCTCTGAACGCGGCAGCCATTTTGATTGTTGATTTGGACAGATATATCATTGTGTCATTTGTTTTTGTTTTTTTTTTTTTTTCCTTCTGGTCCTGCAAAGAAAACCAGCTTTTTTATACTCCCTCAGTTTGGCCTATATTTATGTTCTAAGGGTGATGTACTCCTGAAACAGTTTCTCTCCCTGACTCTTAGGAAAGGCCACAGCAGGGCGCTCCAAAGTCACACACTCGTTCAGGTCAGGCAGGTGCTAGTAACAGTGTCAGGTGCACAGAAGCAGAGCCTGGTGCCTGCCCAAAGAGCAGCCCTTCCCAGCCCAGCTGCTTATGGCCAGGTAATAAAAGTCAGGCTTTCTAAATTTCCATAAGAAGCTAGAATGACAGAAATCAAGAGTCAGACACTTAACCAATGGAGCCACCCAGGTGCCTCCCTCATCTGATTTGTTTTTTTTTTAAAGATTTTATTTATTTATTTGACAGACAGAGATCACAAGCAGAGAGGCAAGCAGAGATAGAGGGGGAAGCAGGCTCCCTGCTGAGCAGAGAGCCTGATGTGGGGCTCAATGACCCTGGGATCATGACCTGAGCCGAAGGCAGAGCCTTTAACCCACTGAGCCACCCAGGCACCCCCTTCATCTGATTTTTAAATGCCAGTTATAGCGGCACCTGTTGTCTGACTCTTTTTTTTTTTAAGATTTTATTTATTTGAGAGAGAGAGCATGAAAGGGACGAGGGGCAGAGGGAGAAGCCGGCTTCCTGATGAGCAGAGGGCCTGATGTGGGACTTGATTCTGGGACTCCAGGATCCTGACCTGAGCCGAAGGCAGTTACTTAACCAACTGAGCCACCCAGGTGCCCTGTTGTCTGACTCTTGATTTCGGCTCCAGGCATGATCTCAGGGTCCCTAGATGGAATCTGCCTTCTGTCTCAGCAAGAAGTCTGCTTCTCCCTATGCCCCCCCCCATTGCTTGTTCTCTTTTTCTCTCTGTCTCAAATAAATAAATAAAATCTTTAGCAACAATAAATGCTGGTTATTAATTTCAGCTAAAAAACAAACGAACAACAGCAACAGCATTACAGGAGCCAACCAAAACTTCTTTCAATCACACTTCAGTTACCTCTGGCATTAATTCAGGAAGGTGGTTCTAATGGGTATTCCTGAAGGGCAGAGAAAGGACAAGAGTCAGGAAAGGAGACAAGATCACCTCCAAGTGGGAAGGAGAGGACTGAAGGACAGTGTGCTGGGGAACCCCGTTGCACTCCTTAGCAGAACCTTCAGAAAGGGCAGAAGCGGAGATTAGCCCTGTGGGATCCCCAGGAAATGGAGACCATAGCCCCCCATTTATCACCCTTGGCACAAGTTTTTATGCCCCTAAATTGACACAGAATCAGAAGACTCACTAGATAAGTCAGGAGACCACAGAGGCTTGGATGATAGACAACTTATCAGTTAAGAGGAAGAGCAAAACCTCCTAAACCCTCCACAAATATTTGCTTCATGTAAGAACCCAAACACCTTTGCACAACATTTTGTGCGTGCAGTGGGGAACCCCAGGAGCGACTGAGACTGACTTTCTGCCTGACAGGAGAAGCTTGCAGTCAAATGTAAGCATCAGAAGAAGAGCAACATTCCTTGCTCTCCCTTCTTTGTGGAGTAAGCTTCTGGAAGTTCCTTTAGGCTGGGACGGGGTCTGAGGTACCGAGTGGCTCTGCCTCTGAGGGGAGGCACAGAGCAGAGGGTGGGAGAATGCCTCCTACTTCACAGAGAACAGACAGAGCTAGAGATATTTCTGCAACTGTGGGTAAGGCCTGTAGGCCAACCGAATTTGCTTTAGAAGGAGGAGGCCATGAGTAGAGCAACGGCATACTAGAAGCAGCAGCCTTTTGAGAGGACTTCTTTTTATTTTGTTTTTATTATTTTATTATTTTTTTTTTTTTAAGTAGGCTCCAGGCCCGGCATGGAGCCCAGCACGGGGCTTGAACACACAACCCTGAGAGCAAGATCTGAGCTGAGGTCAAATTCAGACCCTCAACTGACTGAGCCACCCAGGCTCCTTGAGAGGACTTCATTTTAGGGGTAAAGGATGCAACAGATGTTCTATGCTGGGATGAAAGCCCAATCACTGGGACACGGTGTCATTGAGAGACACTCTATGACGTGATGGGACTTTGATTCACCTATTATGTAATGTCTCCTGTGTGTCAATTTCTTTCCCCTCTGAAAAGCTTCCTTTTGAAACCTGGAAGCCAATGGTGGAGGAAATGCTGGAGTCTGCCTACTCAGCTATCTAGAGGAGACATTCTCCAGGCTTCTGGGGGTTTTAGTCCACAGAAGTCTGACCCCATCAAACGGTAACATGGTCTTCCTCACTGTGAGATATCTCTGGTATAAGGGTTTTGGTTCACAATGAAATTACAAGGACACCCAAAGGGTAGCAAACCATTTCCTCCCTGTCTGTGTTACGACCACCATCAACAACCAGAAATTACAACAGACAAACATTACCCATCTCCCCCACCCTTCTGCCTCCCATCAAATGAATTTGGAGAAAGGCTCTAAACATATGGCCTGGATTCAGAGAAGACAGACGGCTCCCTCAACTTCTCACCCACATCCCTGAGCGATAGCACAAGCAGCGCCCACAGCCAGCAGCCAGCACGCTTAGTCACCTCATTTCCCAAGTGGTATAGCAAAGCTGATATCCCTTGGCAGTTGCCTAAATCACTAAACTGCCCTTCCTAAATTACTGTGTGTTTTCACTGTCACTATAGGATTTTTCATTTGCAAAAACGTGTCCACTTCCAGGCAGAGTCTAGTCAGTGTAATAGGTAACAGTATGTTGGATGGGGACTTTGTTGCCTTGGAGATGTCACCCATGACTCAAAGGATGACAAAGAGGTTGTCGTGTCTCCTTCATTGTGACGGGCACCCAGAACGATTAAGGCCCAGAAGCCTCTCCTGGGCCACTTATCTCCTGGGCTTTGAGGAGGTGACCACCTGGTTCAGCACGACCATCACCTGGGTAGCATCTAACACTATGTTCAAACATGGAAGGCTAAGGAGTGGTTAGTGATAAGCCTGAGGGCCTTCCTGTTGTAGAGAGTGAAAGTGCTCCCCCTCTTCAACCCAGGCCGAGTACAAAGGAGTAAGTCAACAGGAATTTCTCACAAAGGTGCGTGGGCATGCTAATTAGCAGCTCACTATAGATACTTAAGTAGGAAAAGAGAGAGAGAAAGAGGCTGTGAGTCTATATGGTTATGACAGAGAGAGAGAGAGAAGCCTACTTTGTCTTGTTGTGTCAAAAATGTGTGCGATTCCCATGGATGAAAAGAATATGGTGGTAGGTCCCATTCATTGAGCCATTCTGGTGTCCAAGAAGCCAAGTCACTAGGTGAGAAGGCTGCAGCCTTGAGAAGCTATGGGGTCAATTCCAATATGGGAATTGATCTAGTTCCAGAAGAGTTGAGCAGGAGGAATCAAAAATGACTGAGTGAGGGTAGGTCTTTGAGAATACAACACATTGCACTGGGAAGCTCCCCCATGCCACCCCCAACAACATTGCCACTAGATGCAATTCCCATGTGTGTCCCAAGAGAAACAGCATTTATCGGGGAGTCACTCACAGGACATCAGAGACAGATCTTGAACAAAGAAAGCGCGACAGATGAAAGAGGACCACAGCTGCATCTGCGAAGTTAGGGATATTTGCTGCTGTTCCCCATCTTGGATCCCAATTCTTTGGAGGAGTAAGGGTCTCCAAAGAAAGGGAAGACAGAGGGTGAAAAAGTGGATCCCATTTCTTGCCCCATTCAAATACCATAGGTGGAAACTTTGTTGAACAGGGAAAATGGGAAGAGACGAGATTTCAAACAGATATGAAGTGACCTTTTAAAATGGATTAAATTGGACTAAACTGATATTTTAAGAGCTAGAAGTAATCAGAAACTTCTGATCAAGCTGTCATTCAGGGATAGGAGGAGACACTGTGGAGCACAATTAGAAGCAGTAACTAGAAAAAAATGGAACCATTTTATATCTGTACCTTGACTGGGATCCAAGTGCAGAATCTTAATTCAAGTTCAGGTCATGGTCCCAGGATCCTGGGCTCCTTGCTCAGTGGTGAGTCCGCTTCTCCCTCACTCTCTCCCTTTCCCTCTGCTCCTCCCCCTGCTCGTGCTCTCTCTCTCAAATAAATAAATAAAATCTTCTAAAAATGACAGAAATTAAAAAAAAAAAAATATCCTATCAAGTCTTCCAATCTTCCCAGTGACCCTGTGGAAAGAAAAGCATCTCTGCTTTTCATTACTTTTTAACACATGAGACAATGTGAAGTTGGATAACTGGAACAATTGGATAATAATGAGAGGCCAGATGGTCTGACAGCTTGTGTTAAGCGACCCCGGTGATTTCGAAGAGGGATGCACGTATGACCTGAGCCCATGGAGCCATGCTAGGAAATGAGTAGAAATTCCCATATCCTATCAGAGAACAGCAACGTTAGTCAATAGTAAAAAAAACCCATGAAGCTATATGGATACAATGGACATTTTTGCATGACTTAAAAAGAAAAAACTTGGGGCACCTAGGTGGCTCAGTGGGTTAAAGCCTCTGCCTTTGTCTCAGGTCATGATCCCAGGGTACTGGGATCGAGCCCCACATCGGGCTCTCTGCTCTGCAGGGAGCCTGCTTCCTCCTGCTCCTCTCTCTCTCTCTCTGCCTGCCTCTCTGCCTACTTGTGATCTCTGTCTGCCAAATAAATAAATAAATAAAATCTTTAAAAAAAAAAAAAAAAAGAAAAAACTTAATCCTTCAAAGAAATTCATTTTGGATCACATCTTCAGCCTTTTCCCCACACAGACTCCATCAGTATCAACCCTCTGCTCTAGCTAAGGGGTCATTTTGATGGACTGGCTGAAAAGTTCATTACTGACATTTTTTAGCCAGATTTGCTTTACTATTCACGATACTGAAAGAGATAAAGACAATATCTAAAGGGAAGGAATGTCTTAGTTCCGCATAGGGCTCTAAGGGCTTGGAGAAGATTGAGTTTGTTTCCCTAATCGTACATTGAAGTCATTGTTATTTCAAGATGGTGGGAAGTTCTCAGGAAAGCTGACTTGAATATTCTAATTACTTCAGATATAAATGGTTGGACGGTTAGCTGTGAGGTACTCTTGTGTGATACCAGAACATTAGTATACTCTATAAATTGTTAGGGAATTTTTAAAAAGATTTTATTTATTTATTTTGAGAGAGAGAGAGAGTACAAATGGGGGATAGGTGCAAAGGGAGAGGGAGGAGCAAGGAGCAAGGATCCTGACGTGGGGCTCGATCCCAGGACCCTAAGACCCTGACCGGAGCTGAAGCCAGACACTTAACCGACGGAGCCACCCAGGTGCCCCAAATTGTTACAAATTTTTACCATAAAATGATGAATGTCCCAGACAAGGGTTGATTTCAAGGTAAGAAGCAGTGATTTTTTTTTTAACTTTTAGCCAAAAATCTGCAATGTCGGCATTAACTGGATTATTCTACCATTAACCAGAAATATGTAATCTCCCAAAAATCAGGAATAGCAAATTCCAGTAAACTAGAGAGCATGTCTATTTTGTTCATTACTATATTCCTAGTGCCTAGAAGAGTGTCTTGAGTAAATTTGTAGCAGAGGCTCAAGAAATTCTCGTTAAATAAATTAAGCCAAACTTACAACGATGTTAGAATTGTATCTGTGCCACTGATGGATAGTCATAGAGATATAATCTTACACGAATAGAGAACCAAGGTGAATATGGAATTTGACACAGATTAAGAAATGTAGCTACGAGGGGCGCCTGGGTGGCTCAGTGGGTTAAAGCCTCTGCCTTCGGCTTGGGTCATGATCCCAGGGTCCTGGGATCGAGCCCCGAATCAGGCTCTCTGCTCGGCAGGGAGCCTGCTTCCCCCGCTCTCTCTCTGCCTGCCTCTCTACCTGCTTGTCATCTCTGTCTGTCAACTAAATAAATAAAATCTTAAAAAAGAAAGAAAGAAAGAAAGAAAGAAAGAAAGAAAGAAAGAAAGAAAGAAATGTAGCTACGAGACTGCTTGTTCAGATTGTACCAGCCATTCTCTGATGCATTAGGAAACACTTCGCAGTCTATTTGATTTCAGAAACTTTCTACCAGGATGAGAAGAAGTGATTTATTGGACTAGAGGAGAAAAGAAAGATTTATGGCCTTATTTTGGGAAAAATTTGAAGGTTAAGAAGCTCTATAAACAGATAATTTTAGGGCACCTGGGTGGCTCAGTGGATTAAGCCGATGCCTTCAGTTCAAGTCATGGTCTCAGGGTCCTGGGATCGAGTCCTGCATCGGGCTCTCTGCTCAGCAGGGAGCCTGCTTCCTCCTCTCTCTCTGCCTGCCTCTCTGCCTACTTGTGATCTCTGTCTGTCAAATAAAAATAAAAATTTTTAAAAAAAGGATAATTTTACACAAATATCAAGTTAACCTTGAAAAATATAATTATTGTATAAGTGTCAAGAAGAGAAAGAGGCAAAACTGAAGGAGAGTAAAGGAAAAAAGAAACTAAATATGAAACTCGTATATTTCTTTAGCATTCTCATTGACAGTGCCGCAAGAATCTGATAAATGAAGAAGATTACTTCATCAGGGAGTGAGAAGGATACTTAAAATGACAAAGAAAGGATTTTTTAAAAAGATTTTATTTTTATTTATTTCTCAGAGAGAGAGAGAGCACACAGGGAGGCAGAGTGGCAGGCAGAGGCAGAGGGAGAAGCAGGCTTCCTGCCGAGCAAGGAGCCCAATGTGGGACTTGATCCCAGGACACTGGGATCCTGACCCGAGCCGAAGGCAGCCGCTTAACTGACTGACCCACCCAGGCGTCCCAAGAAATATTTTTAAAAATCTAGACTTTTGCAGAATTTAAGTCAATGCTCAGAGAGGCAATGAGAAGTATCTTCCAAGTGTGTTTGCACAAATATGTATTCACCAGCCCTTTCTCATAATTTTTACTTAGATAACATTGGCATCATACCAAGATATGGGATGTTATAGTTTGGTCCACCACCATCCAGACAATGTTTACTAACAAACCAGTTTCTGTTATCTCCATCAAAGAATATGAATACACCAAAAGGATATCTAGTCAGCAGAGTAAAGATAAAAAGATATTGTATTACTTGTTCATTATTCTTTTCTTATTGGGAACTTTAACATTATTTGGATACATTGCAACCCAAATCCTTGTTTAAATTAACAATTCAGTTGGCTAATAGCACAAATGCCAACAAAGTATAATCTATTAATTAAGTTCCATGAGATAGGGACCTTATCCCCAGGGTCTGGAATAAGTCGATGGCACACGATAGACATTCAGTAAATATTTGTTACAAAAATGGCAAAACTATGATGGATTTTAGGCAGGAGATGGTCTTTAAACCTGGCATGTAATATATTTGAGTAATACCTTCTATTATAAAGTAAAAATATAAGAATATTAAACATTTTTATAATTTTATAATATAAAATTTATATAATATAAAATGTTATATATTTTTTTTAGATTTGGCCAGCAGCTTTCTACCTTGGTCAAACTCTTAAGTTTCAGGTTTTTAAATGTAGATATCGAAAGTTTTGAAGGACTTTCTCCTATTTCGTAATTGGACCAAAACAGAACCATCAGCTCCATCAGATTCCCAGGGGGTTCTTTAAATTTCAAAAATATCCAAATTCACATTGCTGTCTATCTTGGAAAATATTCTCACTGAACTTAATCAGAGGGATTAAATAAATTTATCATATATCTATTTTCTACCAAATTCACTGTTTTTTTTTTAAAGTTAGCTTTTAAGTTTTAGGTAAAGTGATCAGATATTCCACTTTCCTTCCATTTTCAAAGCATTAAATATCAAATGCATTGCAATGGACCCAATTATCATGCTATCCAAATAGTTAACTTAATCACTTCTGAGACGGAGAGCCTAGGGAGTACTTATCTTACACACGTGCTGGGGTTTCTTTTCTTCTTGTCCTTTCCCTAAAGCGTTTCTGCCCAGATCAATTAACTTTCTCCCGACCCAGGATGGTCCTCATGTGTGTGGGTGCCTCGTGTTATCATTTTGATATAAAAAGGTAGAACTTCATAGCCATTCCTCAGATGCATTCACTTCAAATCCATTTAAAACAAGCAACGTGCTTCAATCTGATACCGGGAGTGAGACAAAATTATTCTATACGTTTTTTTCTCCCAGTCCTCTTAGATTAACTTTGGCTCTATCCAAAGATAATAACGTATCCAGTCGTGTTATTCACTTTGGTTAAAATTTCACTCATTAAGATATTTTGTTTACAGGTCCTACCCCCCAAAGTCTTTTTGTATTAAAATGTGTTTGATTTTTTTTTTTGGTAAATAGAACCCCCAAATAGTCTCAGGTTAGCTGTTTGGACCCTATACACCCTATACACCTTTCCATTTTAAAGTCTCAAACATGAATTTCCACACACAAACAAAAAAAAAATAGAGATAATTTAATATATTTCCCCTTAATGCAAGAGCTTTCTCTTCCAGCATCGCTCTTTCTTTTTCCCACTTTCTTGTGTCAGCAAAATAGAAATCAGTTTAAGTCTAGATGGTCAATATCAAGCCAGCCTGAATACTTTTTTTTCCTCTATGGCCACATACTATTATGATGTGTAAGAATGTACGAATCTAGCAAATTAAATATAAGTAAATAATGGAGGATGGATACGAAAGTGCCTATGTACCTTGAGTCTGCAGCATAGATACTGAGTTCAATGGAGAAAAGAAAATGGAAACCTCAAAACAAGCATCTTTGAAGGACAGAAGATTTCCTATGAAAAGGGAGCATAGCATTTCCACAATGATTCTGGCACCTAAGTAACCTTCAAAAACACACATTTTCAATGCAGTTACATTTCTTCTAGAGAAGAATCCTGTAGATTACCTGGCATCTGGGTTTGGGTTTATGGTTTTTGGTTTTAAGGTTTTTTTGTTTGCTTGGGCTTTTGTTTTGTTTTGTTTTGTTTTGTTTTGTTTTTTTCTATCACCTGTCCTTCCCATACACTTAAAGGTACGGATTACTTAGACAAGCAATTTATGGAACAAAACATGAAATGATTTTACCAAAGAGGGAAAAAGTTGAGTTTTTTTTTAATTTGACCTTTTATATTTACAGTTTTGTTATTTTAGAATATTTCAATAAACTTAAAGGAATGAATGGATTATCTGAAAAAAAACATCCCTTTAAAAAAAAAAACCGTAGGATTGGGTACCTGGGTGGCTAAATGGGTTAAAGCCTCTGCTTTCAGCTCAGGTCATGATCCCAGGGTCCTGGGATCAAGCCCCGCATCAGGCTCTCTGCTCAGCAAGGAGCCTGCTTCCTTTCCTCTCTCTCTGCCTGCCTCTCTGCCTACTTGTGATCTCTGTCAGTCAAATAAATAAATAAAATCTTAAGAAAAAAAAAACATAAGGATTATTCTTGTGATAGTATAAATGGTTATTGAAATCTCTCTGCAATATAATTCTTCAACTTGATGATCTGATACATGAATTATTCACTAAGAAATGTATCTTAATCACTTATCAGCACCAATATTTTAAGATTAGATCTCAAGGACATTATAGGTAAAAACATAATTTAAGCACAAATCCTATTATTGAGATTTGCTTCACAATCATCGGCGTTCTGTGATTGCTAAAAGCCCTCATCTCTTCTAACCAACTGTATTATTATGCTGTATTTAATGGAAACTTTCGGTATTAATATTTAAGATGCTATCTAAGGGGATTAACTTAAATCAATAGTTAGAGACCGAAGCAGATTCTCTTTCCCTATTCATCCCAATCTATAAAGTAAAACTCCGTTCACACTAGAATCATGAGCCTCTATTTTGAGGAATTTTTCAATATTACCTACATTTTATCAGTATTAGTGTGCTTTCAGCTGTGAGGAATAGAAAAGTTCCCCCTACCCCGCTGGTTACAGACTAAGGCAATGGTTGCCACTGGGGCTTGAGCAGCAGGAAGGGTATCAGGTTGAGTGAGGGTAGCTCCTGTGAGTTCGTTATCTGGGTTCTTCAATTAGAATTGTTTCATTTTCGCGTCCGCTTCCTTCACTGTGGAGAACGTGAAGTAGTCCTGTACATCACGGCTACAGAAAACAACTTTCAGAGAAAGAACTTATCTCTCCCAGGGATTTTCTCCTAACAGGGACAAAATTTCTTTCTAACCAGCTAAATAAAGTCCATTGGCTAACCTTGGCTCTTGCTCATTCCTGAATAATCCCGTGGCTGGGGAAACGCCACGGTTGACGTGCCCAGGTCCTAACCAGTCACTGTCACAAGCGTTTGAGATGACCTTTATTATTATTAAAAAAAAAAAAATTATGTCCCGTTAGCCAGTGCGTAGTACATTGTTAGTTTTTGATGTAGTGTTCAATGATTCATTACTTAAGTAGAACACCCTTCAAATCACCCAGGCTTAGCTCTGAGGCTAGAGATGAAGTCACCTTGCCCTGAAGCATCTGGGTTTGGGAGACACAACAGGAAGGACAAAGTGAGGAAGGGTGAAGGGAGAATGCTAACAGTGTTTAGCAGAAGACAGCCAAGCTTTTTTTTTTTTTTTTTAAATAGGTGATGTTGATCTACTAAATATTCAATAAAAGCCAACAAAATACTATAAAGCAGTAATTCTCAAAGTTGGGAGGGGGATATCAGAAGCAACTAGAAATAATTTTATCCAAGTAAAATCACTCCCCATTCTGATTTGCATCTGTATGAGGCTCTCTTGCCTGCCTTCTGGAAAATTAATTACACTTTGGAACCATGTTGGTTCGGCTAGATGATAGGGGTTCAAAAGACTGAGAACTGCTGCCACGGAAAAAGCTTTATGATACGGGGGGAGGGGGCAAAATAAATGGTCCATAAAGAAATAATATGATGTATCTGGTTATTGGTATTGTATCTTGCTGTCTGCCTCTTTTTACTTGTCCTTCGCTTTCACAAACCCTGTGATCAAACCTATGACAATTTTTTCGTCTCTTTGAGGAAGACAGAAAGATTTCACCTAACCTGGTGTTAAGAAAGTCAGGCAAGTTGTTTGGTGGTGTTGACCTTGTATCTCACCTAAGACCGTGTCTCTTGGTAGAAAATGGCTCAAAACTAGCTATGGCGTTTCCATTCCTTTCTCAGCAGAGGGCGAAAAGAATTTCTCGAAGAACCCCCACACCAGCAGTGGTTCGGTCTTGCTTAGAGGGTAGAGGCTTCATCTTGGAAACATTTGAATAGAACAGTTTGTTCGTTTGTTGCCCCCCACCATGTGGTCTGTTTGAAATTTAATAGTATTTTGATAATTTTAAACAAATTAAAAATGAAATGCAGAAGATTGAGAACATGTAGAAAAAAGTATAAAGAATACAGTTAAAAACCCTTATCTGTTCAGCTAAAGAACCATTAATAACATTATGGCATACTTTTCTAATTACATATGAATCAATTATTTCAGATAATGTATGTATACATAGAGTGCTTTAAAAAAGTGGGTTAAAGCCTCTGCCTTCAGCTCAGGTCATGATCTCAGGGTCCTGGGATCAAGCCCTGCCTCAGGCTCTCTGCTGAGCAGAGAGCCTGCTTCTTCCTCTCTCTCTGCCTGCCTGTCTGCCTACTTGTGATCTCTGTCTGTCAAATAAATAAATAAAATCTTTAAAAGAAAAAAAAAGTAGTACATTACCAGAAATGCTGTTTTGTAAACTGTTCTCTTTGTTTAAAATGCATTTCCCCCATGGATTAATAATTCTTCTAAAACCATCATATATAAGATTATTTAACCAACCTTAACTGGGGGAAGTATCTTACTCTTGCAGATAAAATGTTTCACAAAGCTAGGAGGTCTCAAACACAGTCATAAACCAAGCTCCTTCTTGAACAACCTGAGTCCTAAAATTAGTGTTAAATCAGAAATCTGGTAGGGGGGCGCCTGGGTGGCTCAGTGGGTTGGGCCGCTGCCTTCGGCTCGGGTCATGATCTCAGGGTCCTGGGATCGGTCCCGCGTCGGGCTCTCTGCTCAGCGGGGAGCCTGCTTCCCTTCCTCTCTCTCTCTGCCTGCCTCTCTGCCTACTTGTGATATCTCTCTCTCTCTCTCTCTGTCAAATAAATAAATAAATAAATCGTTAAAAAAAAAAAAAAAAAGAAATCTGGTAGGGAAGTGAGGAATGAAACCACAAATTGTAAAACAAAAATGTGGCAAAGAGACAGAACAAGCTTGGAAAAGAATGATGAGTAGAATATAGGCTGGGATTTCCTGGAAGTCTTCAGATCCAAGTCAGAAACGTTGCTTTGTCTACACGTGTCTGCTTTCAGCTTCTGTAATAAGCTGCTCCTTTACCAAGAGGAGGGCTGGATGTCAATGCTGGAACTGAAGTAAAAGGAATAAGAAGATCTAGAGGGGGAACCTGAGATTCTTTTGGATCCTGGGTATGGGAGTTTTCAGAAGAACAGCTGGGGAAGAAAGCTGTGCCCTACTATGTCCATCACTCTGGGGGAGGGGAGCAGGACCCTGGAAACCAGCGTTGACCACCACACTGACAATGGTAACTCTGGGTTGGATCTAGAAGTGCCTTTGTTTTAAGGTAGCATCCCCTCGTGGACAATTCAAAAACCGAAGACCACTATTTCTGCTTACCTTAACCTGGGCGAGCGGCTTCTCTAAGACTTTCCATCCTTTGTAAACTGCCTTCCTGATCTTTCCATCTGTGCCTATAGTGAGCACCATCATTAATATTTTTCCCTCAACTGAGTCTTTTTTTAACTTAAAGACTTCGTGTTACGTTAAAAAATATATATATATCATGAATTTAGTGGGAGAACAGAATCACCACAAATGGAATAGTGGGTGACCTCATGAATCCAGTGAAAACCAACACGCTACAAAAATAGGATTTAGTTAGGGATGGGCGCTGCAGCTTGCCAAAGGCTCTTGAGCCTGAGGCCTGATTTCTGTTTGTTTAGGAAAAGGGGGGTAGGCGGGGGAAGCCATGGGTAGGGAGGACTCAGCAAGTGTTAAAAACATTACCAACAAACTCCCACTGCCAGATGACTTCCTCAGAACCCAAAGGAATGCGGTCACTTTCACTATGTGATTCAACTTTATTTATACCATCTAGCTTCCTGTCTGGTGGGGTACACCCCTCTCTAGCAAACACTGCTGGAGGCAGCTGCCCTCCTCTGTGAAGCAGTAGGGAAAATATCCCCATGCCACCCGTAGGCCAAGTTTAGGAGGTCTTAGGAGTTGAGGACTTAGCATAAAATCCTGTATACTCTGTAACTGAAAGACAGATTGGCTAGAGATGCTCTCCTATCTTGTAAACGTTCCTGTTACTCCCTGTCATGTGCCCTCACCCCGCCCACCCCCAGATTCATAGTTTGGAAGCCCTCACCCCCAGTATTTCAGAATGTGATTGTATTTGGAGATAGGGCTGATAAAGAGGTAATTAAGTTACAGTGAGGTCATTACAGTGAACCCAACACCAGTATAACTGGTGTGCTTATAAGAAGAGAGAATTGGGAACCACACGGAGCCAGACACACAGGCCCACGTAATGGAAGATGGTGTGAAGACACCAAGAGACAATGGCCACTTATCAGCTAGGAGAGAGGCCTCGGAAGAAATCAACCATGCCAACACCTTGATCCTGGATGTCCAGTCTCCAGGACTATGAGAAAAGAAACTGCTGCTATTCAAGTCACCTAGTCTGCGGTACTCTGTTCCGGCAGACCTCGTACACTAAGGCATCTTCTGAGTGGAGCAAAGTTTGAAAGAGATTTCATACAACTGCTGCGGCTTGTTTCCTGGAATATGACAAAGGTAGTGCTGTCTAGAACACACATGGAGACCATCTGGATTTGGTTCTTTGGGTGGTGATGGGTATTTGGGGCTACTAATGGGAATTCTGTATTGGGGGTCAACCAAGGATGCATATTCAAGTCAAGTGATTAAAAGCAATCCTGTAGGGGTGCCTGGATGGCTCAGTTGATTAAGCTGAGGTCATCATCTCCGGGTCCTCAGATCAAGCCCCACATTGGGCTCCCTGCTGAGCAGGGAATCTGCTTCTCCCTCTGCCCCTCCCTGTTGCTTGTGTGTGCTCTCGCTCTCTCAAATAAATAAAATCTTTAAAAAAAAAAAAAAAAAAAAAGCAGGGGCGCCTGGGTGGCTCAGTGGGTTAAAGCCTCTGCCTTCGGCTCAGGTCATGATCTCACAGTCCTGGGATCGAGCCCCACATCGGGCTCTCTGCTCCTTGGGGAGCTTGCTTCCTCCTCTCTCTCTACCTGCCTCTCTGTCTACTTGTGATCTCTGTCTGTCAAATAAATACATAAAATCTAAAAAAAAAAAATAAAAGCAATCTTGAATATTGTTGATGGCATGAGGTGTGTGCTTCAAGGGAGGAAACCATCTCAGGCTAAAATGGCGCCATGAGTCTGACTGATGGTGTTCTTAGAGGTGTGGCCCTTGTCACAAGAGGTAATTGGAAGGTATTCCAAAATATGGGCCCCATAAAATCATACAATAATCCATAAGTGAGATAGGCATTATCTCTATCAACTAATAACCATCTATTCTGGTGTTCAAATTTTAAAAGTCTGACTGTCCACCAGATGTATCTGAGTGAGACCCAGTCCGGCCATACAGAGGGGAAGCTTGACTCCTGAGGAGGGCGGCGAGACTGATACAGAATGTGGGCCCTCCCTCCAGGCATGTTTCCCTCTAGCTTCCCGTACAGTGGAAGGGAGGAGCCGGATGACAGAATGGTCAGTAATACAAATCAAAGATTTTCTGTACTCTGTTTCTTCAACCTGCAAGCGTGCAGGATAGTAGACTGTCCATGAGATGCTGCTGTGTGAATGAGGGGGAAACACCTGACTCAGCAATACCACTTCCCCAGGAGGTATATATACCTGCCTCAGAACATATCACACAGATGTGATCATTTTCACCATTTGTATTTTTAATTTTTGTTTAGGACCCTCCTGCTAATCCCCATTGAGATCCAGAATTTTTCAGCTGACTACTTTATCCTCAGCATCTTCCAGGGTGTGTGACACATAGTCCATGCTCAATTAGTACTTTTCGAAGCAATGATAAGAGCCAAGGGCATAGATTGTGAAGCAAGAGCATCTAGATGGAAATCTCAACCGGGTCATTCAAGTCGGTCTGTGACCTTGGGAAAGACTCTTCTCAAGCCACAGTTTCTTTTTTCTTTTTTTTTTTTTTAAGATTTTATTTATTTATTTGACAGACAGAGATCACAAAGAAGCAGGCAGAGAGAGAAGAGGAAGCAGGCTCCCTGCTGAGCAGAGAGCCCGATGTGGGGCTCGATCCTAGGACCCTGGGATCATGACCTGAGCCGAAGGCAAAGGCTTTAACCCCACTGAGCCACCCAGGCACCCCATCAAGCCACAGTTTCTTTATTGTAAAATGGTTGGAGAGAAACCTACTTCACAGTGCCGTTTTAAGAAATCAGTATAGCATAGCACCTGGCATGTAAGTGCCTAATAAATATTAATATCATTATAATTATTCTAATATAACAGAAAAACTGAATCCATTTAATTGACAGAGAATGGAGTGTTTGGCCAAAGTAGATCGTACAAATCATTGGTTTCACTACATTTTTTTTTTCCCTGTGTGCCCTGTAGATTTTTAGTTTAAAAAAATCCTGAATTCCTTCAGCGCCTAGGTGGCTTAGTGGGTTAAGCCTCTGTCTTCAGCTCAGGTCATGATCTCAGTGTCCTGGGATTGAGCCCCCACATCCAACTCCCTGCTCAGCAGGGAGCCTGCTTCTCCCTTTCTCTCTGCCCTACCTCCCCACTCATGATCACCCTCTCTCTCTGTCTCTCTTTCAAATAAATCATAAAAAATTTTTTAAACAAAATCCTGACAGCCAAAACACATTTAGAAATTCTCAGAATATTATACTGTAGTAGTTATAAGAATCAGTCTACTTTTTTTATTTTAGAATTTGGTGTTCAAATCTTGTCAGCATATTTTGTTTATAATTAATGAATAACTCAATATATAGACTACTGCATGTAATTACAGAAAGTAGTCTCTTATAGCATACAATGCATTTCAATGTTTTTATCATTATTTTGTATGTAATGAAACATGCCATATCTTTATCCATTATGAAATGTCCATAAAGGATAAGGTCGTTCATGCAAATCATTACAAAAACTTCAGATTATAACTGATTTATATAAGCGTCTAAATGAAACCCTTCTGTAACAAAAAGAGAGGCAAGCAGTAAATGTCTTGTAATCGGCTGTTATCTAGAAGCCCGTGTGGGCGTGTGGGTGTATATTTCAGGAACATAAGACACTCTTGGGTCCTCTGAATATAAAGGGTTGTACTTACAAAGGGAGGCTAACAAAACTCGAAGTTCCAGTTTAGCCTCAGAGATATGTCTAACGACAGCCTTTCATGCAAGAACAAATCGCTGACGGTCAAATGGCCACTTAGATTGTTGATTTTGCAGAAAAAAAATAAAGGTTTTTCATTATGTGTTCTTACCTACGACTCAAACTGTTGCAAAATGCTGTGTTTATATTGTTGATTATTTATCGTGTCTGGGACCAAAATTGATTTTCCCTTTTTTTTTTTAAGATTTTATTTATTTATTTGATAGGCAGAGATTACAAGTAGGCAGAGAGGGAGGCAGAGAAAGAGAGAGAGAGAAGCAGGTTCCCCACCAAGCAGAGAGCCCGATGTGGGGCTCGATCCCAGGACCCTGAGACCATGACCTGAGCAGAAGGCAGAGGCTTCAACCCACTGAGCCACCCAGGCCCCCCCAAAATTGATTTTCCACCATGGTAGGGAAAGCCCACAGATGTGCATGCACACGCGCACACACACACAATACACACCAAATATATAATGACCTATTTTGTAGGAGATTCACTATACTCTCTGAAGATTATTAAATGTGGCTTTCTTCAATTCTTTTGAAATCCATCCTGTCTCCCAGAATTCTTTGACAGAATTTATATTCTTTGAGGCACAATCGTAAGTAAACTGTGTCACACAACCGTAGATGCCTTTAGCTCATTGGCCCAAAGCCTTGCAAAGCAATCTATAAAGAGATACTTGTTTTATATGGTGTGAGGTAATACAAGAAAATTATGAGATAAATCCCTGCCCAAAAGGAGTTGTCAGTCTGATTAGGAAATAAGATAGCCTTATAAAACCAGCAGTGACCCTGTGAACAAGACAGGATTTGCACATTCACACATTTTGTATTTTATTCTGATTTTATACAAACATTTGCCCCCTTCCCCTTTAAAAGACAGAGTTAAAGGAAGAAAAAAATCACACTTTCATTTTTCATCTGGCATTACTGGTGGCTTGACCCCATGAATGATGCCATGCTTTTCAAAGATCTTTCTTTGAACGTCTACTGGGTCAGAGCCATACCATTGAGTGAAGAGCTCATTCTTTCCACTCAAAAGGGTGAAAACAGAGCTAGATTAAGTAAGACGCTCCTTCTCTCCTCGAGATAGGGTCTAAGAAATTCTCCTGTAGATCTGTTTCTTGATGACCTAGAATTTAAACCAGACTCTACTCCCTGTTTCTATTTGAGAAACCTGCATACATTGTATTACACCCCACGTATCTTATTCTTCTATTTTTTGACTCCTGTCTGCAAGCCTGGAGGGGTGGATTTTAAGGCTCAGAATAAGAAAATTTCGTCTGCCTCTACGTTGCATTCTTTAGAGCCCCTGGCACAACGAAGAACCCTGAGACTCAGCTGAGCAGACACCTCAATTGACCGTGCTCCTCAGGAATCACTGGAGGAGCATTCATTTAAGGTGGCTTGCTCTCCCGACCGTATGAGATGTGATCCTGCTAATTAAAGCCTAAGTGGGGACACAGGTGGCTACGTTATTTTCACAAAGGCAGCATCCCATTGTCCCCATTTACTTCTTGAGTTTCAGGTTCTTTTGTGTAAATGAGACAGAAAGTAGACACTGCGTCCTACCATTTTAGAGAGCTAGACTAGAACTCACAGGGACCGTAGCCTGAAAGTGTGCAGATACAAACCTAGGTTGGTTTTCCATTCTTTGGTTTGCCTTGATTTTCACTGCTCCTGATGAACTGAGTTCCTTAGATAATGATTATTAGAAATTATTTTGGGGGGGCGCCTGGGTGGTTCAGCGGGTTAAGCCTCTGCCTTCAGCTCAGGTCATAATCTCGGAGTCCTAGGATCGAGCCCTGCATCGGGCTCTCTGCTCGGCGGGGAGCCTGCTTCTCCTTCTCTCTCTGCCTGGCTCTCAGTCTACTTGTGATCTCTCTCTGTTAAATACATAAATAAAATCTTTAAAAAAAAATTATTTTTTGCAGCTCTTTTGAACTCTCTCCTGAGTGAAACAAAGCCTTTTAAAGCATTTTGTCCTAGCAATGTCTTTTTTTTTTTTTTAATACTCTTAGCAGAATTCTAGTAGGTTGCCTGTACATGTAGGGATAACATTTTTACATTCGAAGCTTCCCAATAGAAATGTCGAAGAAGCAGCTCCTTTAGAAATTCAATAAATTCATTTCGCTTAATCTAATATATAGCGAGATCTTCAGTCAGCCAGAAAAATATTCTTTAATAGAAATACGGGTAAAGGATAAAACTATTACAAATGGCCAATAGGCAAATGAAAATAGCTTTTACTTTAAACTTAACGAAATGTAAATAAATACAACACTGACACAGAGTTTCTCACCTCTAAGAACTTTTCAAAAAATCTTTCAATGCCCATGGTTGGGGAGCTGGAGAGAACATGCCATCTCATTTGTAATGTTGATGGGATTTGGATAGGTACAAATCTCTTGGAAGGCAGTCTGGCAAAATAGAACAACATCAAAAAATTACATAAGCTTTAACTTGATAATTATATTACTAGCAATATATCTCAGGAAGACAGTAAAGTAAATCCTCAAGAATATTTTATGGGAACATCACACCAAATCCTTAGAATAGTCCAATGGTTCATCAATAAGAGGTTTGTATAATAAATTAGGATAGAGTCATACATCAGAATACCCATGCAGCCATTAAAGAAAGCAATCATAATTAATTGCATGTGTACTTAACACGGAAAGATGTATGGAAGACCATGCAGATTTTAAAAAATAGATTACAATACAATATGTATAGTATTATCCTAATTTTATAAGCTATATATATCGAGAGATACTTGGAAGTACGTTACTCAAAATACGAAGAGCAGTTATCTCCAGGTGCTGAAATCTGGCATGGTTTTTGTCATAGTCTTAATATTTTTCTGCATTCTTAAAATGATTACATTGAACATGTCTTATGTTTATGTTCGAACCAAAAAGCAGACGCTCTCTCCTCACTTTCAGGAAAAATCTTTTTTTGTATTAATGACAATAGTACTTTTTTTAAAAATGGAAAACACCTCAGTTCCTTCACACTCTGTAGAGGCACACGCATTTTAGAATTATGTAGTTATTCTTAGTACATCAGTGTGAGGCTTTTATGTCTGAAGCTTTGTCTGACTAAGAGTAACCAGTAAAACAGGTGGGGTAGGTGGGGTGGACCATCTGTTCCTCCTCTTAGAGATGTTTTTCAGAGGATGGAAAAGGATTTAAAATATATTCTCATTGGCTGAAAAGCTAGAAAAAGAAAATTAATACCTTTCTTACAATCCGGCATTACCTTCTGTTGCTTTTCTCAGGGAACGTGTATTTAGCAACACCCAACAATGCTGTGCGTGAAGTTTTGCAAATGCAGACTTTGACTCGGGCCAAAGTTTACTTGCCAAAAAGATGTTAATTAATAGCTTAGGGTAAGGTGAAAACAGTCATGAATGACTAAGTTCTTTCCAGAAAGTCCCACTTGTGATTAAAGGTTTATTTTGTACTAGAAAGGTTTGGTGGGGGGGGGGGGGGGGTCTCTTGAGTGGAGCAGAGAAAAATCTCTATTTGTCCTCCTAGCTTTATCATTTCCTCCCACTGCCTCAAGAGAAAATTACAGCAAGTAATTCACAGATGATTTTTGTTTTTTTAACAAAATTGTGTTTTTTCACACAATAGCTCTCTTATTTGGAGGGTGGTCATTAACATGTACAACCGTTTTGGAAGACAGATTGGCAATTTCACACAAAACTAAACGTACTCTTACCATGTGACCCTGCAAACATGCTCCTTGGTATTATATGAATGGTTTAAACTCTTAACAGTATTTACCCAAATGAATTAAAAACTGCCACAGAAATGTTTATAGCAGCTTTGTTCATTACTGCCAAAATTTGGAAGGAACCAAGATGTCCTTCAGTAGGTGAATGGATAAACAGACTGTGGGACATCCACATAACAGCAAAAATAAATGGGCTTTCAAGATACGAAAAATCTTTTTTTTTTAATATTTTATTTATTTATTTGACAGGCAGAAATCACAAGTAGGCAGAGAAGCAGGCAGAGAGAGGGGGGAAGCAGGCTCCCTGCTGAGCAGAGAGCCCAATGCAGGGCTCGATCCCAGGATCCTGGGACCATGACCTGAGCCAAAGGCAGAGGCTTTAACCCACTGAGCCACCCAGGTGCCCCCAAGATACGAAAAATCTTAAATGCACATTGCCAAGCGGAGGAAGCCAATATGGAAAGGCTGCGCATTATATAATTCCCACAGTGTGAAAATTATCTGGAAAAATGAGACAATGGAGATTGAGAAAAGTCAGCAGTTGCAGGGAGTTTGTTCGGAAGGAGAGGAAGAAGGGACAAAGAGGTGTGTGGAGCACAAGGGATTTTGACAGCAGGGAACTCTTCTGCATGATATTTTGATGGTCACGTCCTCAGCCGTTCTTCCAAACTCCTAGAATGCACAACACAGAGAAGTGAGCCCAGATGTGAACTATGGACTTTAGTTATTAACAATAATGTATCAAGACTGGCTCAACACCTGTAACACACTAATGCCAGATACTAATAACAGGAGAAACCACAGAGGTGGGAAACAAGGAGAAGCGGTATTTGTGAATTCTTTGGACTTTCCGCTCAAATTTTCCACAAACCAGTAACTTCTCTAAAATATAAAGTTCAATCGTGATTTTAAAAAGTTATTCAAGACTTTCAGGGGCGCCTGGGTGGCTCAGTGGGTTAAAGCCTCTGCCTTCGGCTCGGGTCATGATCCCAGGGTCCTGGGATCGAGTGCCGCATCTGGCTCTCTGCTCAGCAGGGAGCCTGCTTCCTCCTCTCTCTCTCTGTCTGCCTCTCTGCCTACTTGTGATCTGTCTGTCAAATAAATAAACTAAAAAAAAAAAAAAAAAAAGTCAGGGGCGCCTAGGTGGCTCAGTGGGTTAAGCCTCTGCCTTTGGCTCAGGTCATGATCTCGGGGTCCTGTGATGAGTCCCTCATCAGGCTCTCTGCTCAGCAGGGAGCCTGCTTCCTCCTCTTTCTCTCTGCCCGCGTCTGCCTATTTGTGATCTCTCTCTGTCAAATAAATAAATAAAATCTTAAAAAAAAAAAAAAAGATGCTCACTGAAATAAAGACTTAAAAAAAAAAGCCATTGAAGACTTTTATGTGAACATCCAAAATATGCATCAGAGTGTCTATAGCTTTGCTCTGAATGTCACTGACTGTCCGGGTTTGTGGCTTCCTGTGCTACAGCGTACAGCGTACCATATGAATGGTAGAATGAGTACCACAACGGGCGTGTCCATGCATCATGCATGTGCAAACTATTATGTCATTGTTTCGCATGATATATTACAATATTCTGGTCTCAACCCATATCTTTTTTTTTTTTTTTTTTTTTTAAAGATTTTATTTATTTATTTGACAGAGAGAGATCACAAGTAGGCAGAGAGGCAGGCAGAGAGAGAGAGGAGGAAGCAGGCTCCCCGCCGAGCAGAGAGCCCGATGCGGGACTCGATCCCAGGACCCTGAGATCATGACCTGAGCCGAAGGCAGCGGCTTAACCCACTGAGCCACCCAGGCGCCCTCAACCCATATCTTCAAACACTTCAGCCCTGAATTACGTTCAAAATAGTGTAGTTGCCGTTTCTTGTATTCATCTCAGAGATTTCTCGGAATGACAAAGATGACTTCGACGATCTACAGTGTGACATCGCTGTGTCTGGATGACGATGTAGTTTGAACAGGGAGCGCATACCCTGGTTTTGTAGTTAGGCATTTTGTGCTTTCAAGACGACTTGGCTGAAAACTCCAGTAGCCGTGAAAACGCACCAGGCAAAAGTCCTGGTGCAGTGTGCATAGTTGATGGGAAGCTCAGCATTCTGGAGGCACCTCAGTGTACAAGCTGAGGACACGCTTGCGGGGGGCTGTCCCCAGCCTGTGACTAAGCACAGAGGGCTTGCTAGGGCACACTGCTTGCTGCTGTACACGAGACTCATCTACAAGGCAATAGCTACTCCAAGACTCACCGGTGGGCTGGCCCAAACTCCCTTAGACCCGTAAGCTCTGAGACTTCTTCTCAATCCTCTTCCGTTTGCTTCACCTTTCACAGGGGTTAGACCTACATTGCAGTCTGCTCTGTCTCTCTCTCTCTCTCTCTCTCTCTCACCTTATTCCTACTTCCTCCCCTTTATCCTGCATGAATAAATTTCCTGCTTGTCTCATCCCCTCTCAGTATCTGCTTCTCAGAGGGCCTGAACAAACACAACAGCCAATCTCTAACACATGGCTACTTTTATCTTTTGAAGCATAGTAAGTCAGTGAAAATCTATAAAGATTGCACTTCCTCATTTGTGAATTAAACTCCGATATCCAGAAATTGCAAAACTCTTAGTGAAGGAAACCACATAGTCTATGTAATTTTAAATCAGAGGACGATCAGTTTAATTGTACATTATTTGTCACTCAGGTCCCAAGTAGACATTGTGTCTTGGGAACTCACGTATTTGTTTCTCTCATAGGTATGAAGAACAAGAGCAAAAGACAAATTTCAATATAACATGGGTTGCTTAGTGAGCAACACGGTTGCTCACTAAGTGTTTTCTTACTTACGTGCCAACTTACTCTTTTCTTTTAAAGATTTTATTTATTTTACAGAGAGAGAGAGAGAGCATAAGCAGGGGGAGTAGCAGGAAGAGGGAGAGAGAGAAGCAGACTCCTTCCTGAGCAGAGAGTCCAATGTGGGACTCGATCCCAGGACCCAGGATCATGACCTGAGCGGAAGGCAGATATACAACAACAGAGCCATCCAGGTGCCCCTTTACTCTTCTCGTATAAAGGCAAAATTCTCTTCACTTAAAAGTCATACATTTTCAAAAATTTTAAAAACCTCTTTATTTTGAAATAATTATAGACTCAAAGCAAGTTGTAAAAAAAAAAAAAAAGGTAGTACAGAGAGATACCATACTACCTTCATACAGCTTCCTCCAATAATCAAGTTTAACATTGTCTTTTATGCACAATAAAATATTTCAAGCTCTAGTTCAATGGTCGGCTTATTTTTCATGAGGCAAAATGGATATCTTTCAATAATTTTAACAACCTGCTGGAATTCAGTCTAACTACCCAGTGGTATTTCGCTGATGTGGATCCTGGAGAATACATTTAAACAGAGACTATTGGGCTTCTCTAAAATTTTGAATTCACTAGGTTTCCGTCAGTCCTAGAAGTTGCAGTTCTAACAAACTTCCAGAGGGGGCGCCTGGGTGGCTCAGTTATTAAGCATCTGCCTTGGGCTCAGGTCATGATCCCAGGGTCCTGGAATCAATGCATCAGCATCTGGATCCCCACTCAGCGGGAAGCCTGTTTCTACTTCTCCCACTCCCCCTGTTGCGTTCCCTCTCTCGGTGCCTCTCTCTGTGTCAAATAAATAAAACCTAAAAATAGAAAAATTTCCAGCAGATGCTGGATAATGGTGATGGTAGTTATGGCAGCCCAGGCCTCTCTCTCTGAGAACTGAAGGATGAAAACCACAGACACCACAGCTAACACCATATGTTCAGAAAGTAAGTGGAGTGATCCTGAGCTGTCCGAGAGTGAAAACATAACTGGTGAAACTAGCTGTTTTATTATCTGTCAATGTGTGACAGAGAAGATCGGGGAAAAAACCAAGTCCGGCCAATGTGCAAAGGTTGCTCTTTTCAGTGAAATGGAATTGCTAGAAAGTGACAGTGACATAGAAAGTTGAAACCCGATTAGCTGAATTGCAATGTGTCTGAAGAAGAAGAAAAAAAAGCCATCCACAGAGAAGAAGCGGTGTGGATAGATTCTGGAAAAAGACTTCAGAGTAACATATGTAGCGATTCGGCGTTATCCACACAAGAGGGAGACCTCAACTAGTGGCCATGGATGGTCAACCTGAAATCAAACCTAAAGTGCTCATGCATGTGTCAGACTTGACCACACTGACCCTTGAGAACCCCTCATTATCTCTGTAATTGTTACACCTGATGTGCATATAGAAGGGACATGGCTCTTCTCTCTTCCAGCAAACTTTTGATCTGCTTGGAAATATTTTTTATTCAAATGGACAAATCAGGGCGCCTGGGTGGCTCAGTGGGTTAAGCCGCTGCCTTCGGCTCGGGTCATGATCTCGGGGTCCTGGGATCGAGTCCCGCATCGGGCTCTCTGCTCAGCAGGGAGACTGCTTCCTCCTCTCTCTCTGCCTGCCTCTCTGCCTACTTGTAATCTCTCTGTCAAATAAATAAATAAATCTTTAAAAAAAAAAAAAACAACAAATGGACAAATCAGCCTTATAGACTATGTCCCAGACTCAAAGGAGTTTTGTTAGCCCTTAAACTGCATTGATTCTACACACCCAGACAGCATTGAATTTCTAAATCTGCAAGAGCCTATTGGCATGGTCAGTCTGATTTTATGCAGACACCTGTATCTCGTCTGTAAACAACATGTCCTGAAAAATCTATTTTAAACACATGTAATTTTTCATTACATACCCAAACTCCAGAGAAGAGACCACTATGTTTCCAAGATAATCAGCCATGTGAGTACTGTCAAGAACTTTGACGGTTCTGAGATTTTTACTCCACTTGCTAGTTCCCAAGTTAGCTGCTGCACTGTCATGGTTGCTGGTAGACACCACTTGAGTCCCCAGATCAGAGCTGAAGGTCAGCAGTAGCTGTAGTCATGTGTCAGCATTCTGTGCAGGTTCTCCGAGCCCCATCTCCCATAGGACAACATGAAGAGGGCCTGGTGACAGCTGTAACACACAGCTGACTGATTTGCGAGAGAAAGACCCTGAGCCTAGAGAGCCAGCATCTTCTAAAATGGGCAGTAAGCATGCCTGTCCTTCACCCTAGAGGGAGGGGTTCTCTTTGTTACACCAGATATGCTGCATGCCTGCCCATTCACTGCTCCAGTAGCAGATACTATCCCTCCCTTCTGGATTATAAGGAAACCTGCCCTTTTCTCCAAAGGGCAACACTTTCTCTATTTTCCAAGTGTGTTCTCTCTACAAGTATCTTTGAGACTAACCAGAATAAAAGGCAGTCAGTACCTTGCTTATAATACATGCAGAAATGTGAAAGACCCACAGAGGATTATCTCCAAACAAGTGTATAGAACGAAATTGCCAGTCCTGAAAACATTAGCCCATAGATAAATTGTTTCCTTCTAAGAATCTTGTCCTTCCATGAAGAATTCATTATTCATTAGATTCATTAATTCATACAAATTAGAGCTAGGTAGAATTTATTACCCAGGCTAGTCTACTTTACGATAAAGACAGATTTGTTATAATATGTAATATATAATGACAGAAGATACACACACACACATATATATATATATATATATATATACACACACACACACATATTTATTTATTTATTTTCAGGTCATGCCCTTTCAAATACTGGCTCTTTTTCCCTTGATATTTTAAATATTTTTATCATTGCAAGTTCTCATGATTTCTGTTTTTCTTGCCTTTAGAACTGTTAGGAAATATTCTGATTCTCTTTTTACCCAGCAAAATGACTCACTAGTTCAGAGCCACTTCTGAAAGGTTTGAAAGGTTAGTGAAATGCTACATTGTTTCATTATTACTGTCATGGTTACAGTTTTCTTCTCCCTTCTGCTTGCTGAGTTTTTGTTTATGTCATGCTACAAAATAGTTCTGATGCTCCCTTGATAACTTGTCCCAGACATAATGTCTCCTATCGGAGATCTGAGAGGGCAGTGGAGAAGACCTTTATTGTCTCTTTATGCTAATTGGAACATATGGTCTTATTCTCTTTTCCTCAATGAAATGTAGAAAATAAGAATTATATCTTTTTAAATTCCCCATCCCCCCAAAAAAGCATTTAGCCTCTTATTCAGAATAAGTGTAATCCTTTAAAATACAGTGGGTGGGGCCCCTGGGTGGCTCAGTGGGTTAAGCCTCTGCCTTTGGCTCAGGTCACTGTCCCAGGGTCCCAGGGTCCTAGGGTCCCAGGGTCCTGAGATCGAGACCCTCATTGGGCTCTCTGCTCAGCAGGGAGCCTGCTTCCCCTTCTCTCTCTGCCTGCCTCTCTGCTTACTTGTGATCTCTCTCTCTCTCTGTCAAATAAATAAATAAAATTTTTTTTTTAAAAACACAAAATAAAATACAGGAGGTGACCTTGAAGAGATTACCTGTCACAAATGGTTAAACTCGAAGGGGAAAATTATGACAATCCTTTCTAATTTTTGCAACCGTAATTGTCTAAGGCAGATTCATATGATGTGGATATTAGCTTTGATTCTTAGCTTGAAGTCAGTTGCTCTTTCATTATAAGTAGGCTGCTCCCTGTAAGAATAAAAACAGTTTTAGCCTCTTCAAAAGCTCATTATTTTGAGGGGCAGGCTTTGGCTTGATAACTAGAACCAGTTCTGGCTCATGGCCAGCTTTGTCTCCTTCCACACAAATATCTAGCAGTTGACTTGGATCGCGGAGCTGTAATGTGGAAGATGCATTAGGGAGTTCTGGTTGTTCTCCACATTTCACGTGGAATAAATGCACACGCCCTGGGGCCCCACCATGACAAGAACAACAGAAACAAAAGCAAAATACAAAATTTTCTTGGGGAAGGTTTTGTACTTTCTCTCAGTATGATAACGTCTTAGAATGTGTTCAGAGATGCAGGCATGCCACCTCGGCTCTGTCTTTGTTTTTCTTGGTTGAGAGCCCCTACTGGTTTCCAGATTAGGGAACAAGCCCTAGGGGCCAAGGTCATACAGCTGGCTGGTGGAAGAGTTAGGATTAGGACCCACTTCTCTTTCCTCTCAGAGGTATTTTCCAGTATCTTCCATCCTGGGGCACTGCGCAGATGCTCAGTTGTTCCTGCAGGGATCTACCCTTCTCCTCATGCCCGTAGTTCTGGGCAGAATCATCTGACAAGTGGGTTAGCCTCCAGTGTAAATGAGGCAGTATTCATTAATGCTTACAGGTCATTAGGGTGCCATTAGCAATAGCGTTTTAGTTTAACTAAAGGCATCCTAGTAGGGTGAAAGAATGTATGTTCCTTGATGTATATTAAACCAGAATTGAGGGCACCTGGGCTGGCTCAGCCCGTAGAGCCTTTAGAGCCCTAGAGCCTTTCAAGCTCGGGATCACGAGTTCAAGGCCCATGTTGGACACGGAAACCACTTAATATTAAAACAGAATTGAATAATTTAATTTAATTTGGTATTTTAACAAATAATCCAAAACTTTTGCCCTCTTCTAAATTATTTAAGAACCTACACTTTTCGGGCACCTGGGTGGCTCAGTGGGTTAAGGCCTCTGCCTTTGGCTCAGATCATGATCCCAGGGTCCTGGGATCGAGCCCCAGGGCTCTCTGCTCAGCAGGGAGACTGCTTCCCCCTCTCTCTCTGCCTGCCTCTCTGCCTACTTGTGATCTCTGTCTGTTAAATAAATAAATAAAATCTTAAAAAAACAAAAACCCTACACTTTTCATTTCATGAAAATTCCATCATACTTGCTTCTCATAGAAACACCAAGGGGTCTATTAATGAATCCCTGATTGACTGGGTTATTATTTGTCTGTGTCACATACATCTTTGAGTGACACGAATTGAGAATAAAGATAAATCCAATATTCCCTGAATTCAAGATTCTCAAAATCTAGGAAAGAATAAAAACTACATAAACAAAAGGTCACCTGGCTTGACTGGGAGTGCAGAGAGTGGTAGTGTTGTAAGAACTTTACTTTCTAAAATATGTTTGAAAACCTGCTTCTGCTACTCATAAAGAATCTTATTTCATTAAGATAATCCCCCTTATTGGGAGGGGCCTGGATGGCTCGGTTGGTTAAGCATCAGCCTTTGGCTCAGGTCATGATCCCAGAGTCCTGGGATCAAATCCCCCCTTGGGCTCCCTGCTTAGCAGGGAGCCTGCTTCTCTTTCTGCCTCTGTCCACCACCCCTCCAGCCCACTCACACTCTCTCTCTCACTGGTAAAAAAAATAAAATCTTTTTTAAAAAGATAATCAAAATTATTAATTAATAATAAAATAATATATTTCAATAGCCCCTTTTGTTTTTTTGTTTTTTTTTTTTTTTAAAGGTTTTATTTATTTATTTGACAGAGAGAGATCACAAGCAGATGGAGAGGCAGGCAGAGAGAGAGAGAGAGGGAAGCAGGCTCCCCGCTGAGCAGAGAGCCCGATGCGGGACTCGATCCCAGGACCCTGAGATCATGACCTGAGCCGAAGGCAGCGGCTTAACCCACTGAGCCACCCAGGCGCCCCTCAATAGCCCCTTTTGAAAAACAAAAGATTTTTATAGTTTTCTAGGAACTTACATGTACATCATTTCATTTCGTCTTAAAACAACTGTGGGAAGTAGGATATATGATGCTGTCATCATTTAATAAGGGAGGTACTTAGAACTCAGCAATTTGGCACCGAGCACATTAAAACGGATTAATACACTGTAAATTGGTTTGTATTTATCTCCCTTTTGGTCTCTGCCCTGGTTCATGGTCCTCTGAACAGGGGCTCAAACTGAATGTGGACTTTGGTCCCAGACCAGGTTTTCTGCCCCTGAATCCTTTGCCCATCATAGGAAGCCAGAAAGCAATGTAAACTCACTTTGGCTGCTGTCACTTAAGTCTGCAGTCAAACTTAAACAGAAAGTAGGCCATTGTATGTTCTTGGCAGTCTTGCCCAAGGTCAGTTGACTCTGTATGTGTGGGCTTATTTCTGGGCTCTCTATTCTGTTCCAATGGACTGTCTTTATGCCAGGACCACACTGTTTTTGACAGATGAATGGACAAAGAAATGTGACATATACGTACAATGGAAATTATTTAGCCTTAAAACAAAAAAAAAAGAGGAAATCCTGCCATTTGTGATAATGTGAACGAACCTGGAGGACATTCTGTTAGGTGAAATAAGGCCTGATTCCACTTATAGGAGGTATCTAAAATAGTCTAACTTGTAGAGGCAGAAACTTCAATAGTGGTTGTGAGAGGCTGGAGGGTAGGGGAAAATGAGGAGTTGATATTCAAAGGATACAAAGTTTCAGTTATGCTAAATGAGTAAGCTCCAGAGATCTGCCTAACCTCTATAATGAACAATACAGTATTGGGTACTTCAAGGTTTATGAAGAGAATCGATCTCATGTTAAGTGTCCTTTTTTTTTTAGATTTTTTTAAAAGATTTTATTTATTTATTAGACAGAGAGAGAGCACAAGTAGGCAGAGAGGCAGACAGAGAGAGAAAGAGAGAAAGAGAGAAGCAGGCCCCCTGCTGAGCAGAGAGCCTGATACAGGACTCAATCCCAGGACCTCGGGATCATGACCTGAGCTGAAGGCAGAGGCTTTAACCCACTGAGCCACCCAGGCGCCCCATGTTAAGTGTTCTTAACACACACATAAAATGTAGTCTCCATGAGAAGTTTGAAGAAGATGGTCTTCACCCAACAGGCTAAATTCTCAAAGACCAGAACTCCAAACAAAAACAAAAACAAAAACGCAAGACAACAAAAACTGTGTCTGAAAGACATCTCCAGTGTTCCTAATGATCAGGCAGAACTTTCTCTCATCAGACGCACATCCTGTCCTCAAGTTGTAATCCTTCTTTCTAAAGGCAGAATGATTCAAAGGGAGGAAGGTTGGCCATCCTAGTCCCTGGAGTTGGGCCTTATTCTACTTTCTTTCCATCTTTTCCTAGCTTACTACTATCAACACCGCTTACATGTTCCTGGTGATTTGGGGGGGGGGGGGCGGTGGGCTTCCTTCCTTTCTTGCCATCTAATAGAACCTCTCAGAGAGGAAATTCAAGTGAAAATGGTAAAAAAATGTGGCCAAAGAATCAATTTGGGGCTTGTTTTGTCTCACTTCAGGTTCATCGCACACATCAAGCTTCCTCATCAAAACTTTTTATATTTTAAATTTTGCTTCAGTGATTTGAGGGTTGTTTATGAGTATTTAGATAAACTGCTCAAATTAAGGAGTAAGTAATACCAGTGTTTTTATATACTAATTAGCCACCCCTGAGTTAAAGAATCATTTATCTTTCAAATCAAACTATATTTAGAAATCTTTCAACCTCAAGTAATTTATATAATAGAAGTAGTCTCTAAAAATTAGAGAATTTTTAAAATTTTTTAAAATTACAATTTTTAGGGGTGCCTGGGTGGCTCAGTGGGTTAAGCTGCTGCCTTGGGCTCAGGTCATGATCTCAGGATCCTGGGATCTGCTCAGCAGGGAGCCTGCTTCCCCCTCTCTCTCTGCCTGCCTCTCCATCTACTTGTGATTTCCCTCTGTCAAATAAATAAAATCTTAAAAAAAAAATTACAATTTTTACTTAGATTTATAAGGGCTTGGGGATGTTCCTAAAATAAATTAGAAAATCACATATGTTCCCTGAATGTTCCTGGACTGTGGGCTAATATGATAAGACAATGAGATAAAGGGCTCAGGAGTGGGATCTGGGTCTAACTGCCTCAGTGGGCCTGATCTGGGACTCTCTCACTTACTTGCTGTGTGATCTCAGGCAAGTCATTCACCTTCTCTGTGCCTCTGTACTATGCTCATCTAAAAGAAATCATATATCTATCATAATATCTATCTCATAAGACTGATACAGTTGTCTTTGGTCATGATTGCACATGAGCTAATATTCATGTGAGTGCACTGCCTTATTCCCCTGCCTGTTGTTGAGAGAATTCTGGCACCACTTAAAGTCTCACCAGTTTATTTCTGGAACTTTCCAATAATGGTTCCTGTGAGCTCACAAAAAACACATATTCTTCCATGCTGGCCTAAGCTACCCAAGGGCATCATTTGACTCATGTGCTTTTGGCCCTGTGGTTGCCTGATTAGCCAGACCCAAGGTGCCATCTCTCGATGCTTCCAATCCTGGATTCCCACTGCACCAAAACTAAGGTCTGTTTCACCTGGAACCAACCTCCTGATGTCATGTTCTGCCCTCGGGAGAGTATGCCTCAGGGAATTTACTTTTAGGTCTAATGCCTTCTGCCTCTTTCTCTGTAAGCTCCACACCTGGGGCCCTGGCGGTTGGGTGGGGGAGGGGTTAGTGATGACTGAGGCCCAAATCCCCCTGTGTTCTCTACACCCTCGGTTGTCTTCAGTGAGAAACTCTCCTGCAGATGGACGCAGGGAAGTGCCATCCAGCAGTTCCTCAAGTGAGCTTGGTGGCTCAAATCTTACCTCAGGCTCCATCCAGCACTCCGAATTCCCCCCTATATGATTATACAAAGATGTTCGTGAAATCCTGACACCCTCTTTAAGCAACCAGTAGAGAAAATTTCCTTTTAATGCTCCCTTTGGGGTGATTCCCAAGCTGTTTTCAGTAACTACATTTTCTAAACAAAGACAAGTTTTCCATATGCTTTGGTGATTTTAGCATGCTGCCGAACAAGAACAGTAAAAGTCTGAAATGTGTGCATCACTGGTAAGATAGTCCCACATGTGTCTACTTCCTTAAACAACTTTCCATCAAAAGTACTAAATTTCTCCATAATATTAATTATTATAAATGTTCTCAGTTCAGTGTTTTATCAGTTGAGGCAATTGACTGATTTAGTGTTATCTGGAAGGCTTTTTCTTTGAGATTCACAATGTCAAACAAAGGGAATTTATATGCAACCAATGAATTACTGAATTCTACATCTGAAACCGATGATGTTCTATATGTTGGCTAATTGAATATAAATTAAAAGGAAGAAAGGGAAGTTAACATGCATAAAGCTCTGGGGAAAAAATAGGAAGGCTTTCACAGTAGTGGGGAGTAGTAAACTTTTTTCTGCAGCTCATTCCTGACGGGTAATGTTTATGCACAAATAAAGATACCCACTGTTTCTACAAGCTTAGCAAAGGTACACTTGGAAGCAGGCCACACACGGTACTCTGAAGGCTAAACTGTAAGTCCCTCTCTTCACCTCCCACTAATCTGCCACACACTGGTGATTAGGAATTCCGGGTCCTGCCATTAATCCTTTCTACCATGAACATACGGCCATACAATTTATGGCTGCAGTTGCTAATATATCCTGAAGCAGAGCTAACCTTCTGTTGCTGTCCCATCTGGTGGTGTTTCCAGTTTTGTGAGTTTTATCTCTGACTCAGCTTCCATGGAAAATGGCAACGTCCGTAAGCATTTCTAGTAGTCTGGGTCCGGAACTCTATTTACTGCCGTATTTCAATAAGGTACATTTCTCCCCTTTAACTCCAGTGATCTGGGGATGTTGAAAGAATGCTTTGTACAGTGTTTCCCTCATATCTGCATAGAGGTTCCCTAAGCCTCTAACTTTGTGGCATTCAAGTGTATTGTCAGGTAGGGGGATGGGTTAGCCTGGCATAGAGCAATTGCAAACATGGCAGCTTGCCTGAAATGAAGGCTGGGGAGAGATATTAAGATGAGAAACATCAGCTTACCAACAAGGCCAGGCTGTACAAACAGTTGTGCAAGGCTGAAACCAAAAACTGACAAGTACAAGTCAAAAGGACTATCATTCCTGCATGAGCTTTCCAAAACCACTACTACTTCCCCATCATTACCTGGGCGCTACCACCACCTTGCAAACACTTCTATTTTTAAAAAGACCTGTAGAAAACCTGGCAATTCATAGACCTGTAACCATGGGGCTAATCATACATTATATGTTAATTAAAAAATAAAAAATTATTAAAAAAAAAAAAGATCTGTATGGGCACCTGGGTGGCTCAGTTGGTTGGGCAACTGCCTTTGGCTCAGGTCATGGTCCCGGAGTCCCAGGATCGAGTCCCGCATTGGGCTCCCAGCTTCATGGGGAGTCTGCTTCTCCCTCTGACCTTCTCGCCTCTCATGCTTTCTCTCACTCTCTCTCTCTCAAATAAATAATAAAGAAATAAAATCTTTAAAAAAAAAAAAAAAAAAAGACCTGTAGAATTTGACTTCTCTCCTGATTCAGACACCTTTTATTTCTCTTGGTGTCTGATTGCTGAGGCTAGGATTTCAGGTACTACATTAAACAGCAGTGCAGAGAGAAACCAGGATGCTTGTTTTAACATAAAATGAGGCTTTATGATCCAATAAAGAATATATTATTTATAAGCCGTAAAAGGAAGATGAAAGCCCTTAAGGGAACTACCCCCATCATTCAGAGATCGCTAATGTTCCTCTTTTGGCTATCCATCCTCTCTAACTCAGTTCCCGGGGACGACGGGAAACGGTGGTTAAATAATGACTGGTTATGGTGCCACTAGGCTGTCCATCACTGTCAAATTCCTAAATTTGACTAACTAAAACAAAAAACAAGAAACAACAGAAAAAAAAAAACACCCTAAAATGTTTTTTTAAAATCTAAAGAGGGAAGAGGGGGAGAGGAAAAGGATTGTGAAAGGGAAAAAAATCTTAGCCCTTGAAAGTCAGCTCACATATTTGCGCTTAATATATTCTACGCTTTGATGATTTGGCAGGTGTGGTGGTAGAGACTAATGTCCAACTCTGTCTGGCATTTATCTCAGCTTATCCTCTGTACCCAGACCCAGAGTCAGTGGGAAGTTCCATGCAAAGTGCTCCATGCATGGTGGAAGCGTCTTAAACCCATGAGCTATTTTGTCTATGAAGTTGTCCCACCAAATGAATAATTTCTTATTTATTGAGTGCGTTTCTTTCCCCCTAAGGGAGTAAGAGATTTTTCACCTAACCATTTGTATACACTCACTCAGTTCCCGCTGGTGGCAAAGTCCAGTCTTTTATCAAGTGATGACCTAGGGCAGGCAGCACAACGTCTGATCACACCCAGAGATCACTCTCCATGGAGTAGGAGGAGAGTCATACAGTGAGCCCTTGACCTGGGACTCATAAATACAATGCCCTTGCCAAATGAACTTGCTGGTTACAAAAAAAGAAAGTACTTCAAATTAGGAAACAAATCTGGTTGCCCAATGTTTCCTACTGAATAGTAAGTTATCCTCAGCGCTTTTGCCTCGGGTTCAATAACTCAGTCACTTTTATTCTTTACACAGGAAGCTCTCGTTTCCAGATGCCTGACAACCAAGTACATCCGTGAAATTGGACTGGATCCTGATTTGGGAAAAAAATACATATATAAGAGATATCTTTAGGGTAAGTGGAGAAATTTGAATATGATTATATTCGCGAATTACTGTTAATTTTCTTAGGAGCAATAGGCTATTACACTTTTACATGAAAATATCCTTATTTTTAAGTTACAGCTGAAATATTGAGGCATGAAGTGTGATGTCTGTAACTTTCAAATGCTACACCAATGTGCGGGTACGCACACACACACAAACTTGGGAAATAATGAAATTGTTAACAAGATGATATCTGATTGGGGCACCTGGGTGGCTCAGTGGGTTAAGCCGCTGCCTTTGGCTCAGGTCATGATCTCGGGGTCCTAGGATCGAGTCCCGCATCAGGCTCTCTGCTCAGCGGGGAGCCTGCTTCCCTCTCTCTCTCTCTGCCTGCCTCTCTGACTACTTGTGATTTCTCTCTGTCAAATAAATAAATAAAATCTTTAAAAAAAAAAAAGATGATATCTGATTATTCATTGTACCATTCTTTCCACTTTTCCGTATTTTTTTTTTTAAATTTCACATTGGGGCGCCTGGGTTGCTCAGTTGTTAAGTGTCTGCTTTCAGCTCATGTCATGATCCCAGGGTCCTGGGATGGAGCCCTGCATCGAGCTGCCTACTCAGCGGGGCCCCTGCTTCTCCCTCTCCCATTCCCCCTTGCTTGTGTTCTCTCTCTCTGTGTGTGTCAAATAAATAAATAAAATCTTTTAAAAAATTTTCACATTAAAAATTGAGCAATATTAATTTCCCTTCCAAAGTCAGAGTAGCTTGATGGAACCAAACACTCCAGGCAGAGCCAATGGTTTAAATCCAATACAATAAAATAGAGATAAGAATTCCTCTCCCCAATTAGGTTGCAAAGGAAAATAAATTTGAATTTGTTTCATTCATTCATTCATTCATTCATTTATTCATCTATTTAACAAATTTTTATTGCATATTTACTCCAGGCTACATAATATGGGGTAAGGTGACAATCAGAAATTCCTTCAGGGGGGCACCTGGGTGGCTCAGTGGGTTAAGCCTCTGCCTTCGGCTCGGGTCATGATCTCAGGGTCCTGGGATGGAGCCCCACATCAGGCTCTCTGCTCAGCAGGGAGCCTGCTTCCCCCTCTCTCTCTGCCTGCCTCTCTGCCTACTTGTGATCTCTCTCTGTGTCAAATGAATAAATAAAAATCTTAAGAAAAAATTCCTTCAGGAACTTGTAATTCAAGGGAGAAAATCAGCCGTATATATTGTTAATTTTGCCTCTTACAGCTTCCCAGCCCCTTCAGGAGCGCTATTCAACCATCATCTAATGCAGGTACAACCACTGCTGAGTACCTTCATCCACTCTCACCTGGGTCACTACAATTTAGTACAGACTTCATCATGTCGTCCCCCTGCTAAAGCTCTTGCCTCTCCTCGGACCTCACAGCTCTATGATTAATTGGATCTCTTGGCTTATCTATTGTCTCTTCATAACTCAAAATCTACACTCAATATAAATTAAATTGTTTTCCAGATTACTGTGCTCTCAGTCACTCTAAATTTGTACATATGACATTCCCTCTCCTTGAATCATATTCTCTACTCCATTCCTCCTCCACCGTTGCCTGTCTACCTCTCATCCTGGAGGTGTCGTATTATAGGTCACTTCCTGCAGGAAGCTTTCCTTGACCTCCAAAATCATCACCTTGACAATACCACCATGTACTTCCCCTATCGTTCCACTTGCACACCATGTTGGGATTGTCAGTTGAATAAACCATGGAGTGCTTTAAAATTAGGATGGCAGACTTCTCCCAGTGAATTCAGGCACCACTGATAAGGATAATTTGACTGGAAACATCAAAGGGATATTGGAAGAGTTTTCAGCTCTTCGTATACGGGTAACCCAGAAGTAACAGCTAGTATCATAGATCACTAGGGACAAATGGTCCCTAGTGGGATTTGGATGAATACAGACCAGATGGCAATATTTTAGCTGCCTTTTGTTTTGAATTATAGTATCTTTAGGAATCTAAAGAAAGTCAGAACTTGACCACATTGTAGGTGCCCAGTATGATACCACATGCCTTTAAATGGGGCCTGTGTGCACATATACACATACACTCACAGTGGAATGGAATAAATGAAAAACTCACAGTCTGACAAAATGCTTATCAATTCCCCTAGTTACTTCTTGACCTCGTCACTAGAAAGCCTTTCCCGAGTCCTCTGGTAATGTAAATAATTCTAATTACAGTTTACTTCGTGCTTTGCTGAGTATCTTGCTCGCGCCACTCCTACGTTTCCTTCTCTTTCTAAATTCCCTTTCCCTTTCTGTCATGCGTTATTAATGATGGCCGGCTGTGATTTATTAGCCTTCTTGCACAGGGTTCCCTAAGTGCATCGTTGACATTCACGAGGTGCCAAGGCCGTAACCCTCTCCCAATCCCTGTTGTACTGTTTTCCACTGAAACACTTGCTATTTTGCCCAAACTTCATTCATCACTGAGATCATTCGAATAAGCCAAAGAATATAATGTTGTCTACTGAGCTTTATTTTTAGTAATGCTTTGGTTCAGCATATTTCAATTTTGAAAGTTGCCTTAAAGGAAACTCAAATACAACGTGGCGTATTATCACGTCCGTATCTTGAAGTAGTCCCTTTATAGCTTTCAAAACCAACTAATTCAAGTAATATACCAGATACAGGACCAAAGGGATAACTCAGGCTCTTTTGAAAAATGAGGACTTACCCTGGTTTATATGTAACACAAAAGCGTATTTACTCAGCTTTCTATCATCTGACACTTTCACAGATTTACAGTAAATCATGCTCATCATAATGAACTTGAAGAGTCTACAAGATCAGGGACATTCAGTTAGGCTTGGCGTGCTTTTAGTGTTGAGTGCGTTTACTCTCTGATTTCTTTTGAAATGTACTGCGAGTTTTGTACAGGTAATCTATGGGGGTATATATATATATATTTTTTTTTAAGATTTTATTTATTTATTTGTCAGAGAGAGAGAGCGAGCTATGGGGGTATATATTTTTAACTGCTAGCTCTCATTAGTCTTTTTTCCTTAATAGAGTGCCCTGTGTGCACAAAGTTGTTGTTAAACACTCCAGGTTTTTTTTGTTGTTGTTGTTGTTCTCATCTACATGATTTTTTCCTTTATGGGAATATGAAATGGGTCATTTCAGAATTCAGAAAGGAAAAGTTATAATATATAGTAATGAAAGTTGTCTCTCTACAGTTATAACCAGGAAGAGTCTGACATTGAATTTTCCACCAACTGTCCTTTAATTCTGTGGTTTAATGGTAATAAATGTGAGCATTGTTTTCAGTAATTTTAAATAGATTCCTGACCTACCTATCTATGGCTCTGTGGTCCAGTTTCTTTGGAGAAACTGAGGTAAAAACTGTTCATGATTCTATATGAGCAGAGCATGACACTTGGCCTTAAATCTTTGGGTTTCTTAATTCATGCTTATTTTGGTAGGCCAGCCATGAATCTTTTCTTTATTCCAAGTATTCTTAGAGCATTCAGGATTAGGAGAAAAAAAAAAAAAAAAAAAGATCAGCATCTGTCATTGACTAATCCAGGAAAAAAAAAAAGACTAATGAGACTAATGAGACTAATGAGAGCTAGCACATCCATGGGATGTGCCTTAGTTTAAAATCTTCATGTGTCTTAAAATAAGCTTTAAATTTCTGAAGTTGTTGATTAGAAGAGATGAAGCAGACCCAAAATGCTTTGTTTGACTTTTTTCACTCAATGAACTTTGTGTCTTTTCTGGTAACACAGTCTTGTTCTAAATTCAAAGTTTGAAACAAACAAACAAACAAACAAAGGGAACAGATAGAAAATCATGTGTAATCTTTCTTGATTTCCAGAAAAAAACCTCTATTACATGGTAGCTTGTGTCCATCCCCTGTTACACATGTCCAGAGCCCAGATTTTGCTGCCTTTAGAATAGTCGTCACGTTTCTATTAGTTTAATGTTTGGTTTTCCTGTAGGCTGCCATCTTCTGGAAGCAGCATGGTCTGTGCCCTAGGCACTATCATATCCAGAGTGCCTAGGAATGTGTGTGTGTGTGTGTGTGTGTGTGTGTGTGTGTGTGCGTACCCTACACATGTTGGCTGTGGAAAGAGGCCTATTCTCTATGCATTTTTATACATATATTTTTTGCTTCCAAAAATTAGTACTATATAGTCCAGATGGCATGTGTTTTCTTTTCTTTCTTTCTTTCTTTCTTTTTTTTTTTTTAAGGTTTTTTGTTTGTTTGTTTTTGAGGGAGGGAAAGAGTGAGAGAATGAGCGGGGTGGGGTGGGGGGTGGGAAGAGCAGAGGAAGAGGGTCAAGCAGACTCTCCACTGAGCAGGGAGCCCAATGCCTGGCGGGATCCCAGGACCTTCAGATAGTGATCTGAGCTGAAGGCAGACACTTATTCAAATGAGCCACCCAGGCTCTCTAGATAGCATGTGTTTTCAAGTAAAAAGCCTTTCATACACAATTTAAAAGATTATCTCGGGTGATCCAATGGTTGATATGTTACTCTATTTCTAGTATGAAAAAAATAAATATATAGTAAGTCTTCAAGTAAATACTTCACAACACAGTACCTGTTGCAAGTCAGATCACACTCACACAGCAAAAAATCAATAGAGCCAAGCATAGATATCCAGCAAAAGACATTTATCTAAATATTAATAATGCTATGGTGGCTTTTCCAAATTTATAGTATCACATCTTTATAATTTGTGACAATTTCTCAATAGGAAAGCTGTTGAATTTCAGTGCTGTCAAGAGAATAGCTTAAGCTTTGACAAAAAGGAAGGTAGTGGGGACTGGAACAGAACAAATCACCAGCCTATGCAGAGAAGATAGAGCCTTGCAGAAATTTTAAAACCAATGTATAATTATAATGGGACAGGTGCTTCAATGTGGGAAAAAAATGATAGAACCTCTCATCTGATGCCTTATAGCTATATTTCTCAGAAGATCTGAAATAAGATCTAAAATTAAAATATTGGATTTGAGGCTGATACTCACTATACAACTCCCCACGTGTACCAAGAATTATTAATCGCCAAATATAATCATTATCTTTTTTCAACCATTGATTTCATTGGCCTCTTTTTTCCCCCTTCATTTTTAATCTATGCAAGGCACATCCCAATTACTGTCACTTTCTTTACCTTCATATGTGTTGTATTGGTTTTCCTCTTCCCTATCTGGCCATGATTTCCCATGCTGTTAATGTACAGGGCTTCCTTTCCTTGCTTTGTAAATATTGACTTTTCATTTTCTTGGGCTCTGAGCTCTCCTCAGGCAATTTCATATATTTTTCACAGATTCATCTATAGGACCCTCCAGAACCATATTTCCAACAGCCTGGTCATTTCCCTTCCATTCTCTGAAATTGTTGGCACCTCGCTCACTCTTCCTCTCCACTGTGAGCTAGGTTTCCATCAGAGGTGATCCTGGATGGCCCATCACCCACCTCTCACATCTTCCATGACCTCCCAATACCACTTTACCACCCACTCCTGCGGTCATTCCTTGCAACTTTTAATGAACTGAAAGCACTCGGCCTTCAGAATGACTAATTTAAATATTCTGTGCTGTGACCAAAGCTTCCTTTTTTTCCAGTTTTTTCTTGAACTATATTCTCACCACAATTTTTCCTAAAGCTTCATTAGACCTCTAGTCTTTTAAGCTTTTATCTTTCCCCAACAATCAACCCTTTGACTTTATTTATTTCCCTCTACAGCTGAGTTACTATACTGCAACACTTCCAACGTTCTCTTCCCAATATCCTAAACTTCCTTTATTCTTCTGTCCTCCCTCCTCACCAGGCCCATTCAGGCTTCAACACCAGGGTGCACTCCTACACTCTAGTGCTCCTGCACTGGACAGGTTACTGTTGCCATATTGTTATGATTGTTAACCTTAATCCTCACAAAGTCTAAAAAGACATTTATGTTACTTAGCCAACTCTCTAATTCTTCATATATTATTCCAATACATTTCTCATTATCCTCAAGATTCTGATACTCTCTCCCACTTTCAAATTCTTAGTCACCCACAGATTTTCTCATTTCCTAACATAATCACAAAAGCAGTTTCCTCAACTTGTCATCTACAGGCTTACTTACATCTGCATTCACTCTTCCTTCCGTCTTACTGCAATCTGTTACTCCATTTAACAGACATTTATTGAAGGTCTTCTGGGCCAGTCACTGTGCTAGGTGTTGGAAACACAAAGAAGACTAAGACAGACATGATCTCTCACCTTATGGACCTTATAGTTTGGTGGAGAAGAGATCCATTAAATAACTATCCAAATAATGAATTCATTTCATTCTTGATAGATTGTTATTATGAGAACAGGATGCTGTAAGACCACCTATCAGGAGAACCTGAACTATATTTAAAGTAAGACTTAAAAGTAAGTGGCTATTGTTCAGGCTAAGGTACTTATATGTAGAAGGAGTTTCAGTTAGGAAAATGGATAGGAAATGTGATGTTCAAGGAAATAAGAAATGGTTGATGTATCGGGAATACAGAGAAATAAGTATAAGGTGAGACGGAAGACAGATGGGTCCTTGTTAATCGTGCTAAAGATTTCAGCCATTTTTCTAACAACAAAGAGACATTTTGAGCTGGGGAGTATAAATTGAATTTCTTTTTGTTTTGTTTGGTAAAACACCCAATCCTGGCATTTAAAAGAGATTGTTCAAAATTGGGTGAGTGTGGGTGGAGCAGAAGCTTGGTTCAATTGTACTGAGGCGTGAGTGTGAGAACAAGACATGGATCAGGAAGAGCCTAGCCCACTTTCTAATTTGGTTACAAAGAAACAATGGTTACTGCAGGGGGCTATGAAGTTATAGGATGATTTGCTTTCACATGGAACACATTTGAGTATGGTTATTACAGAGGGCAACCGTGAAGATAAGAAAGATGTTGCATTTGCAAAGATTCAGAGAAACCTAAGAAATCATATTTCTTTCAGGGGGCTGACACTATAACTAGATATACTTGGACTTGAAAAGATCCTTCCTTTTATCAGGAAGAACCCATGTCACAATAAGGCGTGAGATACATAGTTCAGCCTGAGGAAAAGATGGCAAGGGTGGTTAGGGAGAATGTGGTATATAAACTAAGCCCTGGGAAATGGGTAAAATAAAGATGTTGTCAACTATGATGATGGAAGTTTTGATATAAGGGACATGTCAAGAGTCTACTTTACTTTGTGATTATGCCAGTATAGGTGGTAGGACTGAGGGTAAGTCCAAGGTTTCAAATCTAGGTGGTAATTTGAGAAATAAAAGGACTGCTATTCTGCTTCAGTGTCAGAGATGAATTTTTTTTTTCCTCCCCTAATGAACCACAGAGCAAAAATAGGGAAATGCAGGGCAAGGAATAAAATGGAGAAATTGACCAACATCCAGAAAATACTAAAACTCTGTCTCTCTTATATGGCTTATTTTCTCTTCAAGTCTCCCAGAATGGCAAATCTACACACATTCAAGCATAAGTTCAACATTATTATCCATTTTTGTCTGTCAATTGGCAGGGGGGAAAAAAGAGTAATAATGCCTCATTGATGAGGGTTTGGGAAAATATGCACTCTTCTGGACTTGGAGTCAGAGAGTGAAACAGAAGAAACTCTGTACAGTCTAGCAATAAGTAGAGAAAGTATATCCTTTGGAAAAATTCCATGCCTAGATATTAAGTTCAAAGAAGGAATTGCAAAAAGTATAGGTATAAGGATGTTCACGTAAGAGTTATTTAAAAAGAGCAAAAAATTTGGAAAAAATTGTCCATTTTTTGAGGAACAATAAAAGTATGGTATATGTGTACAAGGAAATACCATGAAGTTGTTATCCAGAGATATGGATCTGTATGTATCAACATAGAAAGTGCTTTACAATCCAGAAAAAATAACAAGTGACCAAATATGGTGTGTATGATTCCATCTATGAAAAAGGTATTTACTGACACATAATAAATGTCTGAAGAGAGACACAACCAGAGAAAAAATTTTTTGGAAAGACACGAAACCAAATGTTAAACCTTACTAAAAATGGGATTATGGCTGCTGCCTAGTTTATTTTTCCTTGTTAATATTCTCTTACACTTTCTAATGACTTGGTAATTGATACAGATTGTTCTTAAAAGGAAAATTTTTAAGCTTAAATTTTTAAGCTTAAAAATCCAAATCTAAATAGTTTGACATGATTTTATATAACCATATTCCTATCCATCTACAAGTTTAATGGGCTATCCACTATGAAAGGGAAAATACACTGAAAGTTTGGAGCTAAGAAAAGTAAATGAAAAGCCTTGTCATTCTTAGGATACCACAGACTATTTTCTCCTTAATGTGAAACTATCCTGAATGGGTCTCTAGAGAGTTGAAAGGGTTACATCACCTAAGTATTCAATGAAAAGTGAGATGCAATAAATAAAAATAGTTTTTCAAAACTGCACAAATGCCTGTGTAAAATCCAACTCCTCCAGAGCTGAGACTAAGAACCCATTTTCCTTAGAGTGGTCCTTGCTCCAGATCAGAGATCATTCTTTTAGGAATTCAGGTCTCTCTATAATGGACACAGCTCAGTTTAGGATTCTTGGGATCTTAACGTATAAAGTAACTATGGGAGTGCCTTTCGCTTGGATGGCTCGCTGAATTGAACAAATTAATGAAAGAATAATTAGATAAGTAATTCTATGGCCAACAGGCCAGCCTAAGCATCAGAAATTTTAAGAAGCTGAAAGTGACAAAATTATAATTGTGTTGTTATGAAGTAAGGCAAACCCAAGGTTCTTAGACTCTAGTGAAAGTAACCCCAAGGAATGGTATCAGAAAAAGGCTGTCTCAGTGAGTTCCGGCTGCTACAACAAGTACCACACATAGGATGGCTTAAAAAACAAACATTTCTTACTCACTGTTCTAGAGACTTATAAAAGTCTGAAACCGGCGTGCCTGCGGGGTCAGATTCTTGGTGAGTGTCCTCTTCCTGGTTTTGTCCTTGCCTGGCCTTGCCTGGGTGCACACACTTAGAGAGAGATCCCATGTCTCTCTTTCCTGAGGGTCTTGATCACATCCTGGAGAACCAAATGCCATCACAAAGGGGAATAGGACTACAGCATATAATTTTGGGGGAGACACAAATATTCAGCCCACGGCAAATGCCAACCTAATTTCCAGAGGCAGAATGTCTCCTTTATCCTATTGTTACCAGTTACCCATCAATCAATTGATGCTATTGTTTTTCTAATAGAAGAAAGGAGTCACTGAAAGTTGGGTAGTCAGCATGAGTGCCTAGAAAAAAAGGAGACGTCAGAGAAAAAACTTGGCAATACCCACTCAGCATGTCCAGTGGAGAGGGGATAGTCTAGTCCTACAACTCCTATACCCAACCCCCACAGCAACTGACCACAGCTCAGAGGCTGAAAAATCATGTTATTATAGGGGGATGTCATTAAGCATTTAGGCATTACAATTGTCACTCCTCCCTTCTCAACCACCACGGCTCGGTCTCTCATTCCATGTTCATTAAACAGCTTCTGATCGTAATGTGCTTTCCCGGACAGATTTTGCAGAGGACAGGAATGTGCTGCTCTTGCAAACTTGCAAAGTCCATGGGATGCCCACATTTCTCTTCTCAGCTAGCTGTCATTCTCATTTATACAAGTCCTCTTCCATCAGCTCGCATGGTGCATCCTGGATATCTAGAGATTAAACGTGGTCTAGGAATGCTGAGAGAGTAAAACAACATCTCTTAACTATTTGCTCATGCATAGACTTTGACCCCTTGCTCACAGTCTTCCTCTTTATCTCACACTCTGCCATCCTCCTGGGTGATTTAAACACCCAGATGGAAGTCCCTTCCAACGTCTGCTTCTTGGTTCTTTGACATGCAAATGTTTCCATTAGTTTCTCCTTCACCTCGCCTTCCCCACCGGCTTGCCCCTGGGGCCAGATCCCCAGACCTCGGTCACCGCCCCCCGAAACTATTCTACATTCCAAATCATTAACTCGTATTTCTTGTTCTCTGACCACAACTGTTTCCTAGCTTACTCGCTCACCACGGTCCTGTCAACGGCTTCCTAAGTTCCTCTAAGGAATCAGAGCCATTCAGAGTTTCCTCCCAAATTTTTACAGCCATTTTCTTAAAGGTATTTCCTCATTCAATTTTCTTTCTTTTCTTTTCTTTTCTTTTCTTTTTTTCTTTACCGGTTAAAATAGCACAACATAAAATTTGCCATCTTGACCATTTTAAAGCGTACAATTTGGTGGCATCAGGTACATTCTCACTGTTGTGCAACCCGCCTCCAGAACTCTTTTCATCTTGCAAAACTGAAACTCTGTTCCTATTAAACGCTAACTCTCAGTTCCCTCCACCTCTCCCCACCCCCAGACCCTGGCAGTCACCAGTCTACTCTCTGTCTCTTTGGATTTGACTCTTGTAGGTACTTCATTTGTCATACAGTAGTTGCTTCTTTGGGACTGGCTTATTTCACTCAGCGTAATGTCCTCGTCCAAGGTCACCCATGAGTTCATGCGGCGTTCATCCATGTTGTAGTATGTGTGAGAATTTCCTGACTTTTAAAGGCTAAATAGTACCCTATTACATGGATGGACCATATCTTGTGTTCAGTCGTTTGTCTGCTGGTGGGCACTTAGGTTGCTTCCACCCTTTGCCTATTGTGAATGTTAGAAACACGGATATACTCATTTATCTTTCTTATTGCTCTCAATTTCTGAAAGGCTTTGTAATTTACTCATTTATGAACCAACCCAGTGTTAAAATAATCCCTCAAACATGTGCCATATGTCTTCTCCCTTTGCCTTTCCTGAAAATGTGGTGATAACGTAGTGATGATTGTGATGATGGCGATGATGCCGTTTGATCACGCCATTTCATACTTGCAAAATATTATTCATTGATTGGCTCTGCTTTCCATGGATATGAGTTCTCTATGAAAGCTGGCTAGCTAACATTTATTTACTAAACAGAGAAGTATGTGAAGTACTTCCTTATCAGACCAATAATATGGCTGTCAAGTATAGCTTTTCAAGGGATCTGTAGTTAATTGCATGGACAGCTCTCCTCTCCTGGCTTAGTGGAGAATTTTACTTCCTTCCTGTCATTGCAGTGATGAGGGGCCATGAGATAACCGGTTGCATGGAGAATCGGTTGCATAAAAACTGTGTGCATCTCTTCTAGGCTGAAGCAATGAAGGTTTACTTCTGGATTTAGACTCTCTCTTCTGCCTCTGCATCAATGGAGGACACTTGGTCCCGATGGTTCAGCTATAGGATGGTGGAAATGCTAACAAATGATCACTGAGTAGCCATATGGAAAGGCATTTGCCCTGGATAGTTGCCCAGAACCTCAACAGATATTTTTTAAGCAAGAAATAAACCACTGAGACTTGTGGGATTATTTGTTTCTGGAATATAACCTAGTCTATCCTGACTAATACAGTAGGGGACTATTTAAGCAAAATGTGAGTTGGCATCTGTCCAGTAATCACGCAATAAAAAAAATGAGGCTAGTATGGTTAATACAGAAAGATCCTCTAAATATATTAACTTTAAAAACCAACATACAGAATTGAGTATATATTATGTTACTGTTTATATAAAATACAAATAAATACCAACATATGTATTGAGTATCTGTCCAGATATACCAAAACACTGGTGAGAGGGATTGCCTCTAAGAAAAGGGAGGGAAGACAGACAGATGTGGGGGAGACATTTTTTGCTGCTTGAATACTTCAGAACATTTAGAATTTAAAAATATTTTGAGGGCTGCCTGGGTGGCTGAGTGGGTTAAGCCTCTGCCTTCAGCTCAGGTCATGACCTCAGGGTCCTGGGATTGAGTCCTGCATCAGGCTCTCTGCTAGGCAGGGAGCCTGCTTCCTCATCCCTCTCTCTCTCTTTCTGTTTGCCTCTCTGCCTACTTGTGATCTCTGTCAAATAAATAAAATCTTTAAGAAATATATTTTGAAATAATAAATGTGTACAGAGTACCTGGTGATAAGTAAATAAATATTAAAAACAGTTATGAAAGTCTAAATCAATCCAGGGGTTAGAGGAACAGGTAAAAAAAGAACGAATTTGAGAAATCATGCAGTAATCAGTATGACACAGTTTGTGAACTGGTAAATATCAGGAATACGGGGAAGGAAGAAATCAAAGATAACCACAATGTCAGTTCCATGAGGGCAAGAATTGTAGTCTCTTTTGTTCATTGATAGTACATATGGACTGACTGACTATATAAGGTATCAATTATTATGTTGAAAAAGTGTTTTTGTCCTTTGCCATACATTTTGTTTAGAAGTTGGTAATGTCTTTCTGTTTTCATGGAATGAAATTTCAGTAAAGGGTTCCTTTATTTTTAATTTGGCCTCGTTACCTTTAAGTGCAGGTAACTATGTAATGAGAACATGATAAAATATAGAACTACACCATGGAAATACAGTATTGAACATAAAGCTTTTGAGTTTATCAAACATTAAATGGTTCAGATTTAAAAGGTCTTTAAGAATTAAAAAAAAAAAAAAAAAATAATTAGAGCGCTTGGGTGGCTAAGTCCGTTAAGGGTCTGACTCTTGGTTTCGGCTCAGGTCATGATCTCAGGGTTATGAGATGGAGCCCTGGTGTCCAGCTCTGAGCTCAGGGCAAAGTTGGCTTGAGATTCTCTCTCCCTTTCCCACTGTCCCTCCTGCTTATTTTCTCTCTCTTTTTCTCAAATAAATAAATAAATAAAATCTTTTTTTTTTTTTTTTAAAGAAGGTCTTTATGAATCTATGGCAAACTAGAAAAATGTAAGCTGTTTTAGAATTCAGAAATTACTTTCCAGAAAATAACATTGGCTTTAAGGAATAATACCATGTGTATAAAGCTATTCCCAATTTGTAAAAAATTTTGTTTTTAAGTAAACTCTATACCCAACGTGGGGCTTGAACCCACAACCTTGAGATCAAGAGTGACATGCTCTACCAACTGAGCCAGCCAGGTGCTCCTATTCTTGAATTTTGTTTAAAGGTTTTTGGTGTTTTTTTTTTTTTTTAAAGATTTTATTTATTCATTTGAAGACAGAGATCACAAGTAGGCAGAGAGGCAGGTAGAGAGGGGGGGAAACAGGCTCCCCGAGGAGCAGAGAGCCTGATGGGGGACTTGATCCCAGGACCTTGAGATCATGACCTGAGCAGAAGGCAGAGGCTCAACCCACTGAGCCACCCAGGCGCCCTAAACGTTTTTGTTTAGGAGCATGTTGTTGGCTCAGTGGGTTAGCAATCAACTCTTAATTTAGGCTCAGGTCATGATCTCAGGGTTGTGAGACTGAGGCCCATATACGGCACCATTGTCAGCAGAGTCTGCTTGAGATTTTCTCTCTTTCCCTTCCTCTGCCTCTTCCCTTCACTCACTCTGTCTTCTCTAAAATTAAATAATCTTTTAAAAAATAATAATAAATAGGGGCACCTGGGAGGCTCAGTGGGTTAAGCTGCTGCCTTCCTCTCAGGTCATGGTCTCAGGGTCCTGGGATCGAGCCCCACATCAGGCTCTCTGCTCAGCAGGGAGCCTGCTTCCTCCTCTCTCTCTGCCTGCCTCTCTGCCTACTTGTGATCTCTCTGTGTCAAATAAATAAATAGAATCTTAATAAATAAATAAATGCTTTTGTTTAGAAACTGCCAAACAATAGCACTCATTTGCTTCAAGTTGTTACATATTTTGTCCACCTGGTCTAAATTTGGGATCCTTACTCTTCTCTTCTGAATTGTTGGAATTTTGCATAC